>NW_025336087.1:49872673-49995789 GCF_004798865.1 Varanus komodoensis
TGGTTCACAATTCAATAGTTCCTCCAAGGTTATTTTACAAAAAGGAAATAAATCCACCACAAACTTTTCTTGAAGGGAGAATACTGGAGATATAGTAAGGACAATGGTCTCAGAAAGCTAGAGCAAACTAATCTTTTGTTTTCTGGAATTTTCACTCTTTGACCTGCAAAACCACATATCCTAGATCTGTTCCAAAAATTGGTTGGGAAGTGAAGGAAGGGACAGTTCCCATAAACTATGCCAAAGCTATGTTACTTAATCTAATACATACTTTCACAGCATATAATTATTTCTGATGGAGCAAAGCACTAAAAATTATTGTACAATACGAACACTTACTTAAACCAGCATAGGTTGTCGCAATTTAATAATTTCATCTGATATCAGCTGTCTAAAGTTCTATATAGCAGATATACACAATTTAAAGTTTCTTTTAAAAATACGAAATAATCATGTAATAAGTCTCATATGTTTGCCAACACTCTAATTTTCTTAGTGTACCATGATGATTTACAGATTCTATTTGTTCATATAAAACTACTTAAATACCTTGAAATTAATGTCTGAAGTCCCACTGAAATTAATGAGACGAGTTAGTAGCAACTAGAATCCCTCATTGATTTCAAGAGGATTTAAGCATAACTAATGCCTCTCTCTATACACACATACACACCCCTTATATTGGAACAGTATTTGATTATTCAAATTGAAGAACTTACTAAGTCAAAACATTTTACTGACTGAGGCAAAAAAAAAGAGAGCCAGTGTGGTATAGTGGTTAAGAGCATGGAACTGGGACTCAGGCGATGGGCATGGAGCCTACCGGGTGACTTTAGGCAGTCACAGACTCTCAGCCCAACCTACCTCACAGGGTTGTTGTTGTGGGGATAAGATGGAGGAGGAGAATGATGTAAGCTGCCTTTGTACGAAAAAGGCAGGATATAAATCGGGGGGGGGGGGAAACAAGATGGCACCCCCTCCTCACCCCAAGGGATGGCACCCTTAAGCCAAGTGGACTGGCAGGTAAAGCATTATCAACACTGATGATGGAACAGCATCTTCTGTTGCATCTGAAGGCAGAACTAACCTACAGAGTGTACAGCATTGCCCACATTTCTCTGCTCTAAAAATGCTGTCACCTCCCAGCATTTGCCTCGAGGCAACTGTTTCACTCTGCCCAATGGTACAGCCAACCCTGTGTGGACCCTGATCCACCTCCACACATGTGCACACACACAGTTATGTTGTGAGCAACTGTATTCATCATTTGTTCCAGAGAGGGAGAACACTAGAAGCAGGTCCCAGTGCCCCTTTCCATACTGTCCAAAAAAAGGTTCAGCGTAATTTATGATCTGATTAGCACTATGCTTCAGTTCAGTTGCTTCAGGAAGCATTTTAGCTGTCAGGATCCAAACAAACCTTGTACATGTGACTACAGAACTGCAGTGAAATACATTGTTCTTCATCCAATTAGGACTACACACATACAAGACTATAACCGGTAGAGTAAATGCTTTCTATGCAAAAGGTCCCAGGTTCAATCACTGGCATGTCCACCTATGGGTAAGAAAAGAGTTCTGCATGAAACCCTGGAGACGCAAAGCAATAGCCACTGTGGAGCATTATTTAAAATGGGTCCATACCATGTAACCACACCCCAATATCACACATGGTACACTGTCCCCTGGGAATGTAAACATCTGGAGGCTTCCATGCCTACAGGTGTATGTGTGTAAGACTCACTGTGCACTAAAACCTCCATTGTATGGAGCCAATTTGTTTATCACAAAGATCTTTAGAAATTATGTACATGAAACTACTGTATTTTCAACCATGCTTCAAACATTTCTTTTGAACTCAGGATTAATTGAACTCAGTGAAAAAAGTTTCTTATATTCCATGTCACAATTAATATTTTCATGACTGGGAAAAATAAGCTGAACATGGATGGACACATGGATATTATTATTTAGGAAATTAATGGAACTTCAAAAAATGGATATGTATTTAAAAGTACTTAAATTGATAGGCATGAACTACAGTAACATAAATTATGGAAAATGGAATTGTTTTCTTATCTTGGAGAGTCATTCAAAAGGTCTAATTGAAAGTATTAACATTTGTAGCTGTTCGTATGGAAACAGCTTTGCAATTACCTGCTCTAGTGATTAGTCATAAAAGGGTGTTTATGATAAAGGGATTTCATTTTTCATGAATATGAAGATAGCACTGTGGCCATGAATAGCTGTCATTACATTTCTTGAAGAAAATATTTAACTTTTATTTTTCAGGAACTGAAATGTACAGCTGGTTCATACAAAACACTAACAAATAGTTGATTTAACCCATGGGTGGTTGACCTACCCAGTGTTTGCCTCCCAGATGAGAGACTAAATCACTGCTTATTTTCTCAATCCCTGGTTTGGTTGTTTTCTTCTTCCTTCACCTGCTCCTTCTCTGTATCCCAAATGCCTTTGCAGCACTGTAGTACTAGCATGTAGGGCAGCTAAGTTTTTATTTCTTTTTAACCACTCTTGGTTGCTGTTTCTCTAGCTTGGTGAAGCAACCCATGAACAACTCAAAGTTGGGCTCACATATAACAATAATCAATGGTATAAGCAACCCAGGGAGCACAATCCAATAAGTCATGATCTATTTTAGAAATAATGGTTAACTGTTATTGATCCATGTCTAGTTAGTAAAGCAAAAAAGTTCATTGCTTCCATTTTCCTAAACAATGTGGTGTGTGGGGGTTGTTTAAGAAAGCAGAAGCAGGCAAGCTTGATCATGGCAAAATGGGTCCATGGATTCTCTTTCTAAGTAATGCATGCTTTGTTGGAATGATCAGGTTTGCACATCACGACAACCTAGAATTCAACAACCCATAGGATGGGTTAGTATTATGTGCAAATCCATCCACTGTGTTTTATTTACCCAAAGGAAAACCTCAACTGGTGGTTAAGACTAATAAGGAGTGAATCACTGCATCTACATGGGCCCTGATCCGCCTATACAGATGTAGCAATGCACTGCTACACACATACACAAGAAGGGCTGACTGCTGAATCTGTATTTATATTTTGCCCCATCTCTCGAATGGAAGCAGGAACAAACATTTGTATTTACTTGAGCTCAAAAAAAATCTAAAATTGCTGGCCACTAGCAACCAAAACCTTTTGAAGACTGTTGAAAGTATCATCTCTACTTACAAGGGGAGATCACCAAAACCCTATTTATTATTATCATATGTTTTCAAGATCTTTAACAGCAAAGGAGTAACTTACTCTTGCAACAAACACAAAATATGTAAAGGATGTAAATGAACACTAAGTTACTCTCTGTGTCACAGGATTTTTTTTAAAGTTAAGCCCAACTGAAATCAATAATGTGTATAGAACTGAAATGCAGTACATTTAAAGTTTCAAGTGTTTTGATTCAGTCTCATAATAATGAAGAAAATCTGTAGCACACCAATAACTCCTTCAAAAGAAATACGCTCCAACTCATAACCAGACATGTCATAATCAAATCTCATAAAATACAAATTATTAATAATGTTAAAACATTGACTTCCAACTTGAAAAACTTACGAGACAATAGTTATATTCACATGTATTTTTCTGAAATAAAATTTATTGCTTTCTAAGTTAGAACTTTAAAGGACTATAAACGATTTTCAAAGTTAACAAGCCCTGAACTCTTCTGAGACAGGAAGACATAAATCCAACATATAGGTAGGACTGTAGTCAGCAACACAGAAATCAATGAGGCTAATTTTTATGCCTTGTGTTTGCGATGAGGCTATCACTGATTTACTAAAAATTATATGGTACTAAAAAAAAAATCCTTGAAAAATACTTCACATTAACATGAGTAAGGTTTGCAGAGTGAAACTGCCATAACACCAGGCATAATAAGGTGGTGACAGATGGAAAGGGTTACCCACAACCACATGTCTCTAATCTAGCTGGTTTAACACAACAGGATGAACATGAATCAAAAATCATGTGGTTGTTCATCATTTTCCATATTAACCATTCATATAGATTTAAAAGGGCAGAGCAATGAAGTGAGCTAACTATGTATTAAACATTTCCATTATCAGAGTATCAATATAAAACACTTAGGAGAAAGTGAATGAACACATCACTTTTGGATTTTATTTTGTTCTTTCCCAGTGCTTCACCTCCAAAATGATTCTAACAAACAGCACTGTTAATGTGACACTCTTTCTCAATACAGATCCATATGCTTGTATTTGGAAACATATCAAAGAGTAACCCAACAAGAAAGAAATACTACTGATATAACCAGGTCTCAAATGCTGGTGTGGCCACTCACTAGCTAGGAGTTATTCTCCATTCCTCGCACCTCATTTTACATTTCCCTTGATATATTTAAGGAATCAGCTTTAGCTATGGACAAGTCGGTTTCTCATTACTTTAACTCTTCACCGGGAAAATGGGTATAATAATCCATCCTCACGAGGTCGTTGTGAGGGCAAACACAAATAAAGGATACACAGCAACTTGAGAATAAAGTAGTTCCACAATTACAGAATAATATTTGGTAGCTACCCACAGGATGCTAAAAACAACCATGAGCTGGCAGGAAGATGATCCAGCAGGTGTCTCAAGGGGTAACTGACGTCTAGATGCCAACTGCAGAGAAAAGAAAGGGACCCAGCCCTACCTGGTGCCACTTACCGAGGAGCCAGCCCAGAAAGGACAGGAGTTCTTCACCTGGGGGGAGCTGCTGAGAGACAGCGCCCCAAAGCTCAAGGCCACCATACAACACCCCAAGATCAGCTGCAGAAGCCCCAGGGACAGCAAAGGTCTGGCCGGCAGCAGCCCCGGCCCCGCAGTGGACAAGGCCCCGGTCCGACGGGAAGCCAAAGGGGGAAGACCGGCTGGGCGAGGCCGGGGCTGCTGCAAACCCGAGCGGGACCAGCGGGGCCGCAGAGGAGGCGGCAGAGGCTGCGACGCGTCCTGGGCAGCGGCAACTGCTACTGAGCAAGGTCTCGCCGCCTCGGGAACCGCCGAAAGCCTGGCCATGGGACAGCAGGAGCCCGGCAGCACCACAGGGAGAGACATGGGGGAGAAGCAGCGCAGGCAGCAAGGAGGGAGCAAGCAAAACTCTGACCAACGGCGGGCTGGCGTTGAGCTCCACAGGCTGCCGCGGGCGGGTGAGGGGGGAAGGGAACTCGCGCTGCCTCCTCTTGTTGAGGCTGCTTGCCAAGCCCTTCTCCGGTCCACACGCTGCGGCGCCACACCGGAGCCTGCCAACTTCTCTTCCCCCGGCCCTTCTCACGTTCACACCTTCGTTAGCCACTCTAACACAGACACTATGCTGCCACACTCCTCCTTTGCCTAAGCTCACCGGGCCTCCCCTGACGTTTCTAGCCACGCAAGGTATATTATTATTGTTGCTGTTTTGCCATTATTTTATCCCTCGCATTTTTGTCCCCAAGGAGACACTCAAAACCAGCATACAACCGTCAGCTAAATACCCCACCCGCCCCAAATCTCCTTGATGGCAAAGCCCTTTGAAAACTGTCCTCAAAGCACGTTCAGCAATATACGCCTCGGCTGCACTCTCCGCATTCCCATTTTGCCAGCGCGAGCCTTCCTTCCGATCCCAGGCCCTGAAAATCCGCCCGAACTTTAAATTCTCCCTTCTTTCCAATTAAGTTTGCTAATGACCTCTACAGTCTCTCTCCAACTTTTCTCTGCCTCTCACAAAGATCTACAATCGCTCATTCCTGCCTCCCGAGGGTATTGGGCCAGCGCTTCCTTGGAAGCCAAGCCCAAGTTGCACACAAACCTCCCTCTAACTACACCCACCCAAAGAATCCAGAGTCCTGCATAGCTGCCTCACTCTGAACCCCGCCGTAAAGTCAACGCTTTTCTGACGCGGTCCTAACAAAAACGCCTGCTCCATGAGCAACCCGCTCAGATAGGTGCTAAGTAAACCCCTAGCCGCGACGGCTGCAGACCTTCAGACTAGAGAGTCAGCCCCACCACTCAACCCACGTTTGGATCGCTTCTAAATATAGCTGCATAGGATCAGGCTGCGCCTGGCTTTATTCCCCCCTCCTAAGACTCAACCTTTCCTGCTTTCCCGCCTTTCCTACTTTCCTGCCAAAGCCGATCCTAAGCCCCTTTGACAGTTTTTTCCCCGCATTCAGCCAGCCGTTGGAAAGGGCCCTCAGTGCCTTCTTGTAACTCCTGTCAACTGTCTCTGCTTACTTGCAAAACTCCTCCTTAGCCAGCCCCCTTTCTAAAATCCAACCATCCCCTCTGCCTCATTAACGAGCCTGTTGCAACAAGTGTATGGCATTATCCACGCCTTGAAGCTATAAACACTTCCATCTTTTCTGTTGCTTCTGCTCCTTGTCACTCACACGCGGATACAGCCCCCTTTTCTGTTGTTATTACGCAGAGAATGAGCCTGAAGTTTTAAAATAACTCCACCCGAAAGGCGGAGCGGGGGAAGTAGCTGACAGGATAGCGCCTTTCGGACTGCAGGCATCTTTCCAGGGCCTTTTTGAGAGGAATGCTGGGTGGGGATTTTTGTGGTTTTAGTGCTGTATTGCTTCTGGTTCCGAGTCCATGCGAGCAGCAGAATATAAAAGGGCGGAGAAATAACCTTTCCTTTAACAAAGTCTCTCTACTATGGTAGCTCAAAATTGGTGTGTTAAACCTTTCGGTACTGGAGAAGTCCTTGATTTTTAGCTGAATTTTTGGAAAGAGAACAATGGCAAGAGCATTTCTAAAGGTGTGTATTTACTAATAATATTCCTGGCTTTTAAAATAGTAAAAGTCAGGTAGTAAAGTAAAACAGTAAAGTATTTAAAAGTATTTAGTAAAATACTAAAGATTTCCCAGGTGCATTCATTGGAAGATACTGGGGACTGAACACAGCTGTGTTCCAGGCCTGCATGTGTAGTAGAAACATGATTGTACTCTTCAGTAGAGAAAGCGCATATGCAGTAATCTGCCTTCTGTGTGCATAAATTGCTGCATGTTGAAAACTCCTACAGCTTGAGATTGGCAAACCTAAATGTGCATATAAATACAAACCATACAACTTGGCATAGGACAGGTGAAGGTACATCTTCTCATTCTTTATGTGGAAGGAAATGTTTATGGTCATCCAGTGCTAGTGCTTCTGATCATGGTTTTCTCCTGCTGGAACTAGTTGATATAATCCCTTGGGGTGGGGGATACCTCCCCATCAAAGCTCTGCATTACATAACATAACCCCCCCCCCACACACACACACACACAATAGGAGTGGGGAAAGTGTTAGGGAGCAGCAGACTATAACATTTGAACCCATAATCCAGAGATACAATTCAAAGGCAGCATCTATTAATCCGTATTCTAAGGTCTCTGGTAGTTTTCAAGTCTCCTCCAACCATCTTCACTCACACTCATAGCAAGCTCTAGTCAAGGCCATTAGGATGCTCCAAGATTTACAGACATGCAGGACATTAAAAGCAGAACCAGAAGGTGATGGGCCCTCCCCTCAAATATAGCCCAGTGAAAACTAAACATGCTTAAGGGCTTCCAGGAGCCCTGGAATATTGAAATGATGTTCATGTTACCACCCAACATAATTTTGTGAATGGCAGTTCTTAAAAGTATTTATTTTATTTATTTATTTATTAAATAAATAATTATTTATTAAAACATTTCTATGCCGCCCCTTGCCGAAGCCTCGGGGCGGCTCACAATATCGAATAAAATACACAAAGTAATGAGTAGTGACACAACAATCCATTGTGGTTAACTAGCTACAATTGGTTATGTCATCCAAACTCAGACTACTACTTACAAGGTGGCTTATATTTCACTAACAAACCAGCTTGATAACCCATAACTTGTTCTAGGGCTTGTTCAGTCTCTTAAAATAGGACAGCAATTTTCTTGTGAGTTGCAGAGACTGTTCAGAGAGCCACTTGGCAAGAGCAGAAAACCTGTCTGCCACTCTTTGGCATCTCACCCTTACTGCTGCCAATGACTGTCCCTCCTCTCATCCCCAAGAAACACGTTGGTATGTCCATCACTGATTCATCACCCCTAGTTTTGTTGTTTGGTTTTTTTACGGCTCTAAAAAATTGCATGAACCCAATTGCCCTTATTTTGAAGCTCTGAAAAAGAAAACTCTGGTGAATGAAAACGTAATACAATTGGAGCAGGGAGGAGAAAAACAAGGCAGATTCTGCAGCAAAGGGCATCAGGACACAGGTGGAGGACCAAGAGTGAAAGATGGGGCAAATAAGTATAGGATATACATCTGCCAAAGTGAAGTTAACCCTTCATGCTCCTGGTGAAGTGAATAGTGTCCATGAAATCTTATGCCAGAACTGATGGCTTTTGTTGTTTTTAAGGTACAGTAAGACTTTGTTATATAGATTGTTGGGGGTTGGTTGGAACAAAAAAATTGTGTACAGGGTGGGAGTGCAAGTAAATTGGCTCAGTTGACCCCTTGTGCCACAAACTATCCTGGTTGAGAGGACTGATTGGTAGGCTCCTGTCAGGGGAAAAGGATGCAGCTTTTCTTTCATAGCAGACTCGGGGTCTACAGTTCCCACCATTCTGGAATTCAAACATAGCCACCCTCTCCCCCAAATAGTGACTTCTGCATACTCAGAGGTTGCATTAGGTATGCAGAACTCTCTTTATTTTTACATTAAACCTTTAAAACACTGAGAGGCAACTGTTAGCTTATATAATATGGATGGCAAGAGAACCCAGGGTGCAAGGAAAAGTAGAGCTTCGCTCCCCAACCAAAAAACAAACCATGTCAGGCAGAATGTGCAGGACTATTAATCAAGTATATGGCATGTTTATTGTGGTTGAACACAAAGGCAGTAGGGGGAGGAATTGACTTGCTCAAGTCCCTGACATCTTAAGCATTCAGAAGGGAGGGGTGCTTTTCCAATCTCAGCTGTAGCTGTGGAAGGTCTTCATAATCCTTTCCCGGTTCCTGAAAGTCTCACCCCCAGCCCGTATCAGACAGCATTACAAGACGTTCTTCTAGATTTTCTGGAGTCATGAACAGGAACATAACCCACTATGGTATGGGGCTACCCTGCAACATTCCATTGCAGCTTCCATTTGTGTTCTGTAAAAGGCTGCTTTGTAGGATATGGCAGCCAGGGTACTTGACCTGCCCCTACAAGGATCCCTGTTTTCAAAAGACATATTTCCTAAAATATTATTGCTTGAAGGGGGGAGGAGAGGAAGTGCCCATGTATTTTCTTTGTGATTATATGTCTCATTTGGTGCATGTCCCACACAGGGGAAATGATCATAGCCATCAAACTTCCAGTAGATGGACAGCCACAGTTTCTCTGATTAAGAAAAGATACCATGGCCAACCATAACTCAAGACTCAAAGCTATTTCATAGATGGTAAAATACAAAATCATTGTATTAGGAAAGTACTATCAAACAAATACTGTAATCAATTTGAAAACAAGTGTGTTGCTGTGTGTGTTCCAATAAGATCAAAAGAGCACTGCACAATTGCTTGTGTAAATGTCCAGAATTTTCACTTCAGAAAGTGTTGGGTTACAGCCCTTATGTGCAACTTACATCATAGCTGTAAAGAGACTAAAACCAAGTAAATAGACATTGTACAAACAAGATCCAAGGGCTAGCTCACACATGCATCTTCATGCATTAAGTGGTAATGTATGAAAGTGAACTATCACCTATCAAAAATCACCAATACCATTTTAATGACAAAAACACATTTTACTGTATGCCAAGTGATAGCAACAGGAGGGCAGTTGTGCTTTAAAAGACACTCTCTTCCTTATCCAAAAGGCTATAGCCATTAATTACATTGCTCTTAAGAGTTTTGTTATCCTTGTTCAAAAAAGCAACTGTGAAAGTTAAGTTTTAAAATTCTTTAATTGGGACTCATATAATTACAGGCCTGTATAAGGTGTCACATGCATGACTATTCCTAAATTACATTGTAATTAAACCTGAGGTGGGAGAATCAAAGCTTTTGAGGAAACACTGCCAAGTGATTATCTTGTGCAGTTATCTGACAATGTTCAGAAAGAGAACTGAAAAAAATTCTGCAGTAAGGTCCTTGCTCATGTGCAAATAGATAGAAGCAGGTATAGCCCTTCACTCACCTGTATGATTAATGGTGAAATCCGAGAACTTAACCTGACATTAAGTTCACTGATCATTTTCACAAGCATATTAAAGTTTATTCACATAGTCCGATTATCATCAGAAATTAAGGACAAGCAGTGCAGTGATGCCAACAGTTTATTGTTTACCAGTGCCAGGCTTCCTGTAAAGTGTTAGAATTACTTCAGCGGTATTATCTTTCACTTTAGATTTTAGTCAGTACATTTATCTACAAAAAGAAAATGAAAAAGAAGATGCCTTCTCTTGGTACCAGCTGAAGTCCTGCTGCTTGGATATGAAGAACACCTGTTATATCTTAAGTATGTTCTTAAACAGTGTGAAAATAATTGCATTATTGCAATAGAACATTTTGTGGGCAGGCTGCAATGTCAAGTACCAAACTCATACATTCCTCCCCATTCCTTAAAATGTTACAATAAAATGCATGAGAGAAAATGCCTGTCTGTGATGTTCAGCCTGGAGTAGCCAAGTCAAACGATATTGATTCCATCTTACCTGGGTGCAGGAGACAGAAACCTTCAATTTTCAGTGTGAATGACTCAGCTGAGGTCACCTGTAGGCCAAGCACTGACACACACAATCTACTCAGTAGTAAACTGTCCAGGTGCCTGAACAATAATAATAATAATAAAAAAAAATCTTCCAACCTCCATCTCAGAGCTGGGGATAACTGTTCTGGATAGGCTTTCTGGTCTGCGAGTTTGAGGAATTACATTGCAGTGGATCTGCTCCTATTGGAATGGTTGATTCCAGAAAGTAGTGCTGGGGGAAATCATTGTTTTGTGCCTTGGCAGTTTTGTTACGGGGTTCCAGGAGGCCCAGTTTTATCCCCCATGCTGTTTACCATCTACATGAAGCTACTGTGAAAAGTTATCTGAAGATGGAGGCTGAGACATCAATATGCAGTTGACACCCAGTTCCATCTTGCCTTTTCATCAAATTCGAGTGAGGCAGAGGTTGTTTCATATTACTGTCTGCATGGTAATGGACTGGATGAGGTCCAATAAACAGACTCAGTCCAGAAAAGACTGATGTACTATTACTAGATAGTTCATCTGCCCAGATGAATGATAATCAAACTGTTCGGGAGGAGGTTGCACTCCTCGAAAGGATCAGGTTCATCATTTGGGAGTGCTCCTGGGTCCAAGCACTCTCTCTAGAGGCACAGATGAATTCTGTGGTACAATAAATAAATCTTTCAACCTCTATCTCAGAGCTGTGGATAACCATTCTGGATAGGTTTTCTGGACTAGGCGTTGGAGGCACCACACTGCAGTGATTTGGCTCCTACTAGGATGTTTGATTCCAGAAAGTGGGGCTGGGGGATCATTGCTTTGTACCTTTTATCAGCTTAGAATTATACCAACCACACTCTTACCTGAACTGGGATAGCTCTATTCTCTGGTTATCTTTTGGCTGGATTATTGCAGTCTTACACATAAGGCTACCTAGCTGGTCCGTAACAGGGGCAGCAAGATTATTAATGGGGACTGGCCAGTGTGATCATCTTAGGCCAGTACTCTACCATAAGCACTGGCTTGCCAAGTCCATATCTGGGCCCAATTCAAAGTGCTAATATTGCATTCACAACCCTAAATGGTTTGGGATCAAGTTACCTGAAGCATCTTTCTCCTTCCATATATATACCTGCTCATCATCCTCCTTCTGAGGTGGAGCCTGCAAAGGGAAGCCAGATGGGTGGCTACTTGAAAGGAAACCTTTTATGTTGTGATGCCCTGACTACAGAATGAACTTCTCATTTGATAATGTAGACTTAAATTTTTTAATTTTTATACTGTATTTTATATGGTGTGTTTTAAATTGCTGTGAACTGCCCAGAGAGCTTCAGCTGTTGTCTGAAGACATGTAATAGATAAACAAGACCTTAATAAGGATACACAGGAATGGAGGATAAGGATGTGTGTCTACCAGCTGAGAAAAAGAACACAAATTATTGTAGTCACACTATAACTGATGTATGATGAACAGCAGCATATTGTAAACTAATGATATGTCTGCATTATCCATATGCACCGTGTATAAAATAAAGTCCCATCAAGGAGCTTTGCGTTAAAAAAGAGACCTGTGTTCTGAGTTAAGAGATAGCAGCAGGAAGAGAAGCATATACATCTGCAATAGAAGAGCTTTAAAAGGTGAGGACCCCCCACCATTCCCGACAGGGAGCTAGAATTCACATTTTTGGTCAGGTGCACAGTTGCCTCTGTTCCTGAGAAATAATTCCAAATAATGGAATTCATATCCAGATCCAACAGGAGATAAACTGGCAGTAAAAACATACATGGTCTTAACACGTCATGAAAACGTGCACTGCACCAGGTTGATCTCTTGTATTACAAGCACTTTTGGTCCTTAGCAATATCAATAATTTCCTAATATTCTTCCAGAGGTCCACTAAATATATTCCCCTTGAAGAGGTCAAGAAAATATTTATATGAAATACTGAAAACTGATATAAAAAGGAAGAAGTATCCTCATTCTGTTCAAATGTCTGACCTCTGAAAACAAAACAAGAAACCCAACACAAAAGCCAACTTTTTAAAAATAAATAGAACAGCAATTATTTGTAGAATATAACCCTTTATTATGCTATGACTCAAGGGTTTAAGACACAAACTTCATTTTCTACATAATTTTTCAATTTCAGTGTTCTCTGGCCTTGTTGCAGCCAGCCAGGCAGTTCTTCACATGTACAGTTATTGCTTATGAAAAATTGTACAGAGGTCTATTTAAAGTAGAAAAATAGCATCCAAGGGCAAAATGGTAGCCATGAAACATACAAAAGTTAGGCTACAGAAACATTATGGCTTTGCACAAGCATCAGATGAGAACAATTGAAGACACGTTTTGTTAGAAAGGCACTTTGTTTCATTTTTCTTGCACTAAAGCGCTGTGTATTTTTTTAAAATCAAGTTTCCATCATGTCACCATAAAAAGAATAGTTTAAAAAGGCAATTTGAATGTGGAAAAGTTAAAAATACATAGATTGCAGAAATCAATACAAACTTTTAAAATAGATTTTTGGTGGTCCTGCAAAATAGGCAACAGCGTTCAGGCAACAGTGAGACATTATCTCCCTTATTTAGATGAAGTTCTGTCATTCCAGTGTGTAGAAACCTACTGAGTTTATCGGTAACCCCATATATACATACAACTCTTGAAAGAAGCCAGGGTTCCATTTTGGCTGTGGAAGTGGTTTCAAAACCATGATTCTAGGGCTGCCAATGAATCTATAATTCCGTATCTCTGTATCTGGATGTTGGCCCATAGTATCCACGTTTAGACTGATCAGAGAGCTGTTTTCGATAGTCTTCCTCCTCTGCATCACTGCCGTAACTTCCTTGTTTATCTAGGTAAGATCTAGCAGATTGTTTCTGAGGTTCTGGAAGTCTAGAACTAACATCAAAACACACTAAGTGAACATGGACATTACTAGTGCTCAGAAAGTTAGCATTCCAAGAAGGTCTATAACCAAAGTAAAGACAGCCTAATGATTACTTTCAAGGCTGCGTCAAGTTTTATCACCATTATTATCAGCACTGCCAAGACGCTTTTCCCCATGGTTGCGCTTCACTCAAAACAAAGTCAAACAAATTAAAACCAGTATTTAGAAGATCCTTACTACACTCTTCCTAATAAACATAGTTTGGCATGTGTATGGAGGTGTCATACTTTCCTTGTGACATCACAGAAGAAAATCAAGGTGTTATCCCACCATCCCATAATGGAAAAATATAGAGTGTCTTTTTACACTATTTTGAATAAAATGCTGTGTTAGCAATAGTTCTTTGCTTGCTTTTATTAATGCTGTCAAGGTCACACACAAGAAATTTGACAGTACATGTTTTGATAATCCACTGCTATTTCTGCTGCATGAGCTGACCTGCTTCACCCTATACCCAATGATAGGGCCAGCCCTGACATGGGCTGCTTTTGCAGGAATGTGAACATTGCATAAATTTGGACAGCTGCACTATGTATAAAGCATTCAGTCATCATTGCTTGCATATGGAACAATGGAACATGGAACAGCTTTTGGATGACAGTATTTCAATCAGCCTTCAATTTACAGCTAACCATTCTGCATTTAATCCACTTACATCCCTTTCAGTCTATGAAAATATTTTAAGCAAACAGCTCAGTTCTATGCCTATTTACTTAGCATATAGGTGGGAGGGGATACGAAGTAGATGTGGTTATATCCAACTACACTAAATGGATCTACACTAAAGAGGATTAACATTGTATACAGCCATAGTCAGGGATGCTGTTCTATGGATGGGCGGGTGGGGGGGGGGAGAGATAGTGGAGTGGTTTAAGTAAAAGCACACCTGTGTTTGCGAAAGGTAATAGAATTAGAGGAGAAAAGAACAAAAGAAGAAACAAGGCCTAGAAGATAGGATGGAATAAGGATGTGGACAGCTTTAATAATATGGACAAGGTGTTTGTTCTGGATACACCCATGACTAGGAACCCAGTGCAAGATTTGAGGAAGGACACAGCATGATCAGTACCATAGAGGAGGGCAATAATTCTGGCAATGAGCAAGCAATATTATAAATTCAACTAAACCACAGATCAACTTGTACCATTTTAATAGCAAATACATTCTACCAACTTGCTTATGGAGACATACTCTTCTTGGAAGACTCATAATTTCTCAAATTCAGTATCCTTATTCAAAAGTACAAAATTCATAAAAAGGACATGCAAAACCAATTACCTTGCTGTCTGGGACCAGTTTTGCTCTGGCTTCTGTGTTTTGATTGGGACAGCATAAATGTCTGGGTGTTTCTGAGCTATTTCCACCTATTAAAAAACACACACAGATGATCAGAACATTTCAAGCTTTTTTTTTTTCAAACTGCAAATGGATGGCCAACCACAATACTATTATTTACAGTGAGATGCTAGCACATTCCATTTCTGTGTTTTAGATTACTACACTACTCAAGAAACATACAAAAAGCAGAGAACAATGCTATTAATACACTGCTCCCAGCAATAAAAATTAATGGAGAAAGACTAAAATGTGGAATATTTCTTTCTGTTCAGAACAAGCCCTATGGCTCTGATCCAAAGGGGTCCTTCTGAGAAAAGTGACCCAGTGGAAAATGCTGCACAGGAGAAGGGAATGTAATCAATTTTCTTCTTTCTGCAGTTGTCCTGTGCTCTTCTAGAGGAGTCTTCAAGTTTCTAAACCAGATTTTCAGGGAGTACAAGGGAAAATCAGTAAGAGTCCCTTCCTCTATAATTCAGAATCAGATCTCCCTCCTCTGCTGGTTTTTCCTGAAAATTCTCACACACAGTAGCAGTGATAAAAACAGAAACAAAAATATCTGCTGGTGTTAATTGGAAAGATAAAGACATGAGGAGATTTTGAAGGGGGGAAAGAAAATTACTTCCACTTCCTGGAGCACCATGATCCCAAACTGAATCAAGGCCACTTGCACTTTCATGAAGGTAAACAAAACAATCACACATAGCTCTACTATGCACCACTACCCACATGTTTGGTTTAGCCCTTACTTGAGTAGCACTCTAATTACAGGATCCAACCCATACCTTTAATTAGGTTTTAACAGTAGTTTAATTCAGTGGCAACATAATGTAAAACTGAACAAGTACACAAGACAAGAGTAGAATCGTGCTTTTTCAAAATACCCTGGCATTTTGTGCTTCTTGCAGTTCTTGCATTCTTTGAAGCCTTGCTTTGTGGTCCATTTTTTCAAATATTTTAACTTTCCCCAGCACTGATTTTGGTGTGTTCCCGTGTTCCTCTAAACCTTCCACGGATTTCTCCTCCACTTCGACTGGTGGAACAGCTGGTTGAGAGGATTTTGGTTTAGGACGGCCAAAAGTAGGCTTGACAGCTACAGGGGGAGGAACAAATTTAGCTGGTACTCCAGAAGTTTCAGCATTAGGGCTGTTTGTTCTGGGTTCATAATTTTTGGGGACATCATATGGATCTTCTCTGTTTTGCATTTTACCCTGTTAATATAAAACAAAAGCAAGTGTGAGTAGGAATGAACAAACACAAGAAACCAGTTAATATATCTTGTAAAGCCTACACTGATGTTTTTTAATTAAAGAAACACAGTCAGTCAAGACATAGCTAATCTTTTCCTTAGGTCTAGGATGAAAATTTAGAGCTGGGAACTAAAGAGGAGATAATGAAAGACATCAGGAGCGTAACATGCTCTTAGTAAATGATGAAACACTGCTAATGCCAGTCATTAGTAATAGCTATTTTCTTCTTACATTACCTTTGGGGGTTCAGGCTTGAATGCTGGAGGTGGGCTGGGGTCCCTCAGAACTTCTCTGCTACCAGCTCTTCTCATTTGAGTTCTTGGTTCAGGGCTGGATTTCCTAAAACTCTATGGACAAGTAACAGTAGCCCATTACACATGCATATATGTTGTTTTTGACTTGTGCAAGGCATAGTTACAACCGCTAGCAAAAAAAAAAAAAAAGATGAGTACATTTTTATCAATTTAGAATATGGATTTGCCAGCAGTACTGTTTGGCAAGGTTTTTCATTTATATTCCCCTGTGCTGAATCACTTAGCTTTAAGAAATCCATTGACCTGATTTGGTTTCTTAACTGTGGGTTGTTTGTGAGTAATTGGGAGCGAGCACATGTGCTCTGACCTTTCATCTGCTTCCAGTTTTGCTTGATAACCGTAAACCATGAGTTGTTTCTCCCTCACCAACCCTAAGTATTCGATTCAGTGAATGGTATCAGTGAGCAGCTGAGTGATCAGGAGTCAGCTAATTCACTTGCTCCTGCATACTCACAAACAACATATGGTTTGTTAATCATGCACTGTTTGGTTATGCAAATGAGATCTTTCTTGCACTTTACTCTTTCAAGGGTTCTGTATTCAATATTTGCATGAAGTATGATTAATTTCAGCCAACAATATTCATGGAAAATATTTGCTTGCCTGTCAACTTTATGGATTTCCAATTTGCAATTTTGAGGACACTTCTCATAAACTGCCCTACAGCGTACTTCAGAAATAATGGTTCAAAGAGAAAAAAGAATACCAACTCTTTCTGCAGGCTCTACAAAACTGGATTTTCTATCTAGCAATCTTTTTCACAGCAAGTTAAGCTGAAGCAGATAAATTTCCCCTTTTGTCAATGCAAATAAACCTACGCTAATCTTCCACTAACATTATGCTTGTTAAACAATGTACACAGATGTCCTAAAATGACATAAACTTTTGTCCAGGCATCATTGTGTCAGGGATTTTCTGTCACTGTTTCACGATGTATTGTTTTGAGAGAGAATACTTTTCTTTTCTGGACTTCTTACCTCCTCATGCTGCACTGGTTCAGAGGACCGACTAATGGAAGAGACTGTTGGCTCATAGAAAGGTTCATCAAGCTCGTTGTCTGTATATGCCCCACCTTCTCCATCAGTGTCTTCCATGTCACTGATCAATCGGCTATCACAGCTCAGATAGTCAGCACCCATGGCTGTTAAGTATGACATACGATCTTCAATGTCATCCTCCATTCCTTCCAGCTATAAAAGAGTTTGAGAAGAGGTTATGATTCCCTTGTCACATGAACGTAACAGAGCAAGACACAAAACAGAAATAGCTTCAATATATGAGATAATGTGCAATGTAACAAACAATTAATGGCACAGTCCAATAAGTCTCTATCTGAATGCCGGGGACATGCAGGTATCCTATGCAGGGAGGGAGAAGTACAGAGGCAAAGAATGCCTTTGTGCTCCCCCTACCCTGAAGAACAGCCTATTTCGGCCATCTAAATGTGGTGCTTTGAAGTGGAAGGGAAGGATACTGAGGTACTGGTGTCCTCTCCATCCTGCCCTCAGGAATGCCCCTAAGTGCCCTTCTAGGAGGTCAACTTCTTAGAGAAGCAAGCAGTGCAGTTCTCGTCATGCCAGTTGTGACTCAAGCTGGCAGGACAAGAACTGCACTGGTGACAGTGCAGCTGTGCAGCTCAGTTGTGACACCTTAGCTGGGAATCCAGTGGGGGGGACTCAAGCATGCATTCCCAGCTAAGGTGTCAGAATGCTTTTCTATCCTCACACCAGGGTAAATCGGAGACATCCTATGGCTGTCTGGATGCTAATGACCATAGGATTCCTCTCTCCCGGACTCAGTGATTAAGAGCAAGAAAATATGTTGGCAGGTTGTTTTGTTTTGATTCCTACTGCTAATCTTTGAGCCAGATTTTCCCCCAACTATGTAACTACCTTTCACAACTAATGAAATTAAACTCAGGGATTTCTACATTCTATGCATAGGAAAATTCTCTGCCTGTACGATTGAGTGGTGAGGAATTGCTTATACTCCAAGGGGCAAATTCAATCTCAGAGAAGTTCTTGAGGGCCACATTACACTGGTAGGCTGGGCCAGAAATACATAAAATGACAGAATATTTTAGCTTAAAGTGGTTACTACCAGTAACTAAGCCTTAGAACACACATTTCAACCTTTTCTAATAGAAAATGGACTACACAAAAGCCACAAAACCATCACACAACTGGTGGTTGGAGGAAATGGAGTTGAGTCACCAGAGGAAAGCTGGAGCAGCAGCTTTCTGGCCCTTGGGCCCAAGATTCCCCTTGCCTGATTTAATAGGAAATCCTATTGTACACATAAACTCTTATCACAGGAAAGCTTCTGTCCAGACTAGAGACAGCTCCCACCCGTTTGCTCACTCGCTCTCTCTCACTCTCTCTCTCTCACACACACACACAGAGGAGCATTTGACTACATACCTTTCCTTCTGAAACCCAAACTGCTTCACTCTGCTGCTGTTGAATAGTATCTTTGAGACTGCCATACCAGCCATCATTGGCTGAATTTAAGTCAATGGTAGCTGCAGAGATTTAAAAAAAGTATTATTTTAAAACATTAGCCCCATTTATTTCAATGCATTGCTTTTAGTCATTTTCAAGTGAACAGTGGCATTTCATTATGTTTGGGTATCTTTCCAGCTACCAAACACAGTTATTCCAGCTGTCCTAGAATGGGATGTTTGGTGTCTAAGAGCAAAACATAACATTGGGGCAGCACCTATTCAGTTAAAGATGATGAAATTAGTAGTAAGTTATGGGTCTTTATGATAATTACGCTACAATGTATCGTGTATTCTTTCATTCTTAGTTCAGGCACAAGTTAGGCTCTTGATTTTGCAACAAATCTCTGTAACTTATTACTGATTTCATTTTCTCTGACAATCTCCTCCTGCAATGTGAACCCAACACCAAAATAGGCTAGACCAAACCTTTCCTGCTTGTCCCCCAGTTCAATAGTGCAGGGGTCCTCTACACAGCAGCCACAGCCCATGCACCGTCTCAATTTTTTGGTGCTCCCCAGTGCTGTGAAGTTTGGGTGGCATGCGGGGGGGGCGGGGGAGATGTTGGGAGAAGTATTGAGGGGGAATCTGTCTCTCTCCTCACTTCCTGTGGGACTGACAGAGCAGTGGGCAGAAGTGTTTCCCAATGCAGAATCCGAGTCTGAAGGGCTTGCCCAATATTGACTATATTGTGGGGAATTACTACTGTCTACTTCCTCTGTGTTGCTGCTGCTGCTGTCACCACCACCTTGCCTCTCAGCTTGTACAAGAAGGGGCAGGTGGCAGCTTGGAACCACATGCAAAGCCTGCTTTCCATTTGCACCATGCGAACATGCTGGGGGCTTTGCACTGGACTTTGAAGTGTGGCTTTGCAGCTTGGAGCGTTCCAGAGCTGTCAAGGTATGCAGCTAGGTGAAAGGAGCTTTACGAACTGAGCCAAGAGAAAGTGGAGGCTGCAGGTGAGGCAAGAGAGCACTCACCCTTCCTTCCTTCCCTCCTTGCCCTGCTCATAATGATAACGAACCCTTCTGCAACAGGCCTCCCTCCCTACTTTTCTAAGGCTTAGCAAGGCTGAACACATGGAAGTTAGGAAAAGGGACTGCTGTGCGTCAAGCACCATCTGTCAGCTCTGATTAGGCAGAGCTGGAGAAGGGAGGAAGGAAGGGCCAGAGAGAGAATAAAAACAGGGGAACTTTTCTTTAATAGCTGTTTCATGATAATTGCTGTAGTTCTCCCTGTCCATAAGCAGAGGACAGAACAATCTGAGTCCATCACTGGTAACTTTTCCCAAATTCCCCTTTCATTTCCACTTCCTTCCTTTTTGCCTTTTTCTCATTCCCTCCCCAGCATTTTCTGCTCCTTCACCGATTCAGCATTGCTCTCCCCTCCCCTATTTCCTTCCAAATTTCCTCATGACTTTTTTCCTTCCTGTTTTCTTAACTGCTTCAACTTAAGAGGTCCTCTCCACACACATAGCCATATTCTAGGCAGGAGGGAATATTTATGTTGTGTGTGAATGAAAGGGGCATGTATGGCATAGACAGAGCAATTTTGGTGGTCTATTCAGAACGGGACCTTCTGAAGTATATGGGGCTTAATCCCATAAAATACTGAACCAGACTGCAGATGTAGTAAGGAAGCTTCCTTCAGTGTTGACATCATTCTCCATACAATGGTAAAACCTTCCCAGAGAGTACTGCTGCCTCCTTTTCCTGACACCCCAGCTCATCTATCTATAGGTATTGAGCTGAGGCTGTTCTTTAATACTGAGTAAGAATATTCATTCATCCAGCCATTCTGTGTTCCTGCAGTCACCAAGATTTTGAATACCAAAACCCCAGTCACAGCACAGCTCCCTTCCTGCAATTTAAACACTGGGGTTAAGGAGTCATTGGTGTGATTTCCGAATCCTGCATCCTCAGTCAAGAGCTCTTCCCATCTCTGTCAGTGGGGCTTCCTCTCCTCCCTCCTAACTGTTTAAGCTTCAGTTTAGCTTGACTTGTTGCTGCGGTTAACCAGGGACTTCCTCCAAGTCTCCATCAAATTAATTGCATGTCACCCTGTGGCCACAAATGTATACAGTGATGTTGGCATTCCATGTGAAAATAACAAAGATCCATATTTTGTGTCACATCAAGCACAAGATCTGTGATGTTCATTGCACACAATAGAGACACAATAAAATCTTTAATGGGGTGGAGGTTTTATGAAGCTCCCATGTAAAAATCAAGCAAATGTATGATGATCAATTTCTGACTTATTAAATCTGATTTAACTTTCTATTATATCTCCCAGGGTAGCTATTTTGTACTGTGCCTGTGCCACTTTATTAAAACTTTAAATGTGCCCTGGAGGCAAAATAGCTTGGAGACCCCTGGATTAGGGCTTGAGCAAGAGCACCTGAAAGCATATACCTCATTTGGTCTGAAATAGTGCCATGTATCTGGTACTTAATCCATGCATTTACATTCAGAATGTCTGGGAAGAGCACTCTGTCACTTCCCTAGGGTAGCTTCTTCCACTACTCCAGAATTCTTATCTTTATTTTATTTTAAATCACTTTCCTTTAGTTTCAAACCATCTTGTCCTAACATCAGTAGAATGGGCCTTTAGAGCATCCTTTACAAAAAAAAAAAAAAAATATTTGGAAAGATGGCTATATATTCTGCTGACTGTTGGAAATCTGGAGGAACTGAATGCATTGTCTATTTCATTGCCTTTTAAAATAGCTTATTTGAACATGGGCAAAGCCCACTGTAGAAATCAAATGAACACTTCCTATACAATGGAAAGAAGCAAAAATAGGTCTTCTGTGAAACTAGGTCACCAGAAAATATGAAATGCATGATTCACATGTAAGAAGCAAGACATAATCCCTACTTAAATTCCATTTATTACAGCGAGGTTTGGAGAGCAGTTACACTCAATTATGCTGAAATTGTCCAGTACAATGATGACATAATGTCCTCCAGTGGTGCCACCTAAAATTCACTCTACATTTGGAGTACAGAACCCCTTTCAGCTCAAGGACTGAATTCCGCTTCAAACAAACTCTTGGAGTCCATGTTCCACTGGTGGGCAGGCAAAAAGATCAAAGCTAAAAATAGCAGCATGATAGAACTTAAAGCTTTTATTGCTGGTAATTAAGCCTTAGGAGAGGCATTTCAACCTTTTGGAATAGGGAAAAAAACTTCCAAAAACTTCAAAATGAACCCCTGAGAGCCATCTTGAAATTCCTGGATTTGGACTCTGATTTTAGGTTATGCGCCCTTGCTCTACGTCTATGAATGCTTTTGGGAAAAGACAAAAAAAAGGAGGCATTTTCACTTACCTGTAAAAAGATGCAAACAAGTCTTTTTCAGCTTATTTGCTTGATCATAAATCTTCCGTGAGCTCTTGTTAGATGTGGGAATCAACCTTTGCCTCATGATTTTCACACCCTGTCTGCTGTCTGGGTTGAAAAATACTACAATTGGGAACCACTGAGTGTAGTTTAACAGATCCACAGCTTTGGGAGTCACATCCAACAAAGCATGTTTATCCTGATTAAAAAAGCAAGACAGTAATATGGAGGTTATATTTGTGGAAGTGAAGGTGGGAGGACACAATAGCACTATCAATATCTACAAGTTTTATTTTATTATGGTGGTATTTAAACAAAAGGTAAGAATACATACCTGCTCAATAATTTGCCGCACAGTGTTCAAACGTACAACGCCAGTGGATTTCTCTGAGCCTGCATCTTTAGGTTCTGTTTCTGCAGAAGTAATATATTTGTGTTACTATTCATTTAAATTACTTCTCTGAAGACCACCAGAATTTTTAACTGGTGCTAAGCATTACCATCCAGATTCTAATGAGGGAAGGAACATCTGAATATGTGCCACTATGTTTGTGCCTGTTGTACTGGCTACCAAGAGTTTCTGGACTAAAATTCAAAGTACTGATACAAGTTGGCAAGTACACAAGACAAGGTCTTTTTTGGTGGTGGCCCCACCATTGTGAAATTCTTTTCCAGCAAGCATTTGCTAGGCCTCTTCAATTCCATTGTTAAACCTTAAAAACATATGTTTATTATTTAAGTTTTTTCACTTTATGCTTATACAAATTGTCTAACATTCTGTTGCATCTACTTGTGAGCTGTCTGAGAACTTGCTTCTGAAAAGTGACTAATAAATAATTGAAATAGAATAGAAACAGGAAAGGAACACTGAATGACTTACTTGCTGCTTGATAGAGCTCGGGCAGCTCACTGCACAACTTCTCCATTGCTATGTCTGCAATGGGACCAAACAGTACCACAGGCCTTTTAAAACCGGCTGCAAATAGAAAGTTGCACATAATTTTGTTTCCTTGGTAATCATGATCAAAATGAAAAGACATTCGATTAACCATGAATAACCTACGCAATAAATTTGTCCTCACCACTAAGACAAGGTTTGGCAGTGGCTAATAAGCTGTAGCTGTCATATTCAAATGCAATTTCTGCAAATAATCAACACAGTTTGACTCTACGAAAATTCCTACAAGAATAGCAAAACACCTGCAATGTGGCACAAAGTTTCACTGACCTCTTTAAAAGCTCAAAAAAAGCCCTGTATATGTAATTATATCTATAACTGACTCCGGAGATCTTTGGCAATCTTATCAGTCATTCCATGACCAACAGGGAACATCCCATAAGTGGCCCTTCTTAGCAGTGGTGCCCACACTCTGGAATGCTCTCCCATGTGTGGGTCAAGAAATGGAAACTAAGGCGAGCTTGAAAAGCTCTTTAAAATGCATCTGTTCACTCAGGCTTTCCCCAATTTATTTACTTATTATTACAAGCATTTATATCCTGTCCTTCCGCTCACCCCACCACCCATGACTCAAAGGAAACTGATACTCTACACCCAAAATGTTGCTCAATTGGTATAGGATGATCTGGGATGGAGTACAAATTATTGGAAGAATTTATTTGAGGTTATTTGGACAAGAAGTTAATTTGATGGCTTTGCCTCTTGTAATTCTAGTAGTTCTTTCAACTGCATAATTTCTATGCAGATATGTGTCCTATAGGCCTGAGCACTGAATCGTTTAAATGCCCAGCAACATGCTTGGAGTGGACCGATCAGTAGGGAAAGGGAGCCAAGGAGGGGATGGTCATGAATGGAGACTGCTGTAAGCCAGACGGGAAGCTCTCTGACTTACTGTATCCCATAGGCCAGAATCTGCCAACCCTGGCTTAAAAGAATATGAGTAACCTAAAGGGTGGGCATTTCTAATTTATTATCAGTACAGTGTTTTCACATTCATAAGGCTTGTCTATTTAAATGAGTTTAATGTTAATATAACAATATAGGTTGTGTTCTGTCCAACACAAATAGATTCATATTTTTTGTAAATCAAACTTGAATGTAATGGTTAGAACTAAGCAAGAATGCCCTTGAAATGACCTTCAATATTTTCAAACCTTATCAACATATGATCCTCTGCTCTTATCTCAGAGGGTGGGATGCATTCTTTCCCATGCAACATCAGCACAACAGGTAAGCAGCACTTATATTTAAAAAAAGTACAGCTGCACAATACATTTCAAGAAAAGGAAATGTATAGCAATATAATTGAACACTAACATGTTTGGAGGAATATTTACTAAGCAAGTCTATAAATGAACCAGTCAGATCTTGAAAAGTACTTTAGCTGTTACAATCAGAACAGGGACAAAGCCTATATTATGTCCGTATAATGTCTAATATGTCTTTTTTCATTTAAGCATTATGAACAAGCTCTGCCCAGTGGTTTTCAGGATGTGTTTCCACATTTCATACTCCATGGGCATTATGGAAATTCACAACAGTTACTGGGGTAGATATGTACATATATATATTTTCAGAAATACTGCTAGATTTAAAAAATACACTTCTAGAAAAATTGGTTCACATATACAGCTGAGATGCTTTTAGACAGTCCAAAACATAGTCATTACCACAGACAGACTTTACCACTTGCTGTTAGCCTAAAGCCAGAACTGATTAGATAGTTGTCAGAAAAAATACCAGTAGCTGTCCTTTACAAATGAGGAAATCAATAAGGAGTTCTGATATGCTGTCACTCACTCACCCTCCCGGAGCATAACTCGTTCATAGGCTGGAAATTTAGTGCTAACAGATGCAATGGCTGTCAAATCTTCACGGCTCTTCTTTAAATTCTTCTTCATTCCAGATCGTTGGCCTCGCATCCGCCAGAAGTCTGCCCGATCACTAGAGCCATCTCTCTGAGCATTCTGAACACTGGCCATCTGTTCAGCCCTGAAAGAGACAATATTTAGTCCATTTGTAAAAACCACTAAAGTTTGCCAAAACAAAACATTTTAAAATATAACTTATTGTATAGTTGTGAATGGGTGCTAACCTCTGAACCCCCTTCTTTCTCCACAGGGACCATTTCTTATATGCTATGCACCAGTCCCCGTTCTACACTGCTCCTTCTGCTCTGCCACAACATAAACTCCTTTTCTGACACAGTAGGGGAAACCAGTTTAACAACAACATTCTCCCATTCATTTCTATCCAGGCTCTGTCTTACTTTTTGACTGTAATTTTACTTGGACCAGCCGCAGAGAAGCGAAAATTTTAGAAGGTTAAAAATTAAACATCAAAATAATCACATTACATATTAAAAAATGTTGTGAGCAGCAAAATAGCTGACATTCTGCTGAGCAGAGTGTGTGAGGGAGAGGGAGAGGGAGAGGGAGAGGGAGAGGGGTGGAGAGAGAGAGAGGGAGGGAGGTGTCTCTAGTCTGGACAGAAGGCTTCCTGTGATCAGAGACAGTTTATCTGGACAAGAGGATTTCCTAATAAAATCAGGTGAGGGAGAGAGGGCCAAAGAGAGAGAGGAGTATGTACATAACAAATATCCCAGAGGTGCATAACCCAGAGAACCCATCAGAAAAGGCAGGGCCATCCATGGACTAGAGGGTCGAGGCTATCAGAAGTTAGAACTGTAGTCCTCGCTGCACATTATTTGGAAGTCCATATACTGAATGGGCCATGCCACTGGCTACAGTCCCCAACATCATACAATTTTCCTGACTTCCTCCCAATACCTATGTATCAATATGCCCATCTGGACCAAGGAAGCCTTACCATATCTGTCCAGGATCCCAGCTCGCACCGGAGCAGGCCCTACACATGTGGGGCACCATAGCCCAGATGCCCATTCAGGATGCAAGGACATCAAGAGTGAGATCAACTGCACAATCCCATGACACTTTGAACCATGTGGGCCCCCTCTTCAAGATGAAAGGGGCTATTATTTCTAAATATGAGGCTTTTCTTCTTGCAATCCAATAAAGAGATGCAATTCTGGGGTGGGGCCTAAGCTGCTCCCTGTCCTGAGAATCAATTCTGCACACCCCACCTGATCTGAATTACACCAGTCTGGGATGAAATGAAATATTAGGGGGAGAGATGCAAGGTAAAATTTAAAAGTATGTAACTGTAGCTTACCTGCTCTTATTTGGAATCAGACCCTTTTCCAATTCACTCTCGATTCTTACGGCCAGCCAGTGCCCCAATTTTCCATCATAGAGTGTATCAACCACTCTGAAGACCTCCCCTCTGGTGAATGCTAAGCTCTGTGGAGTTTCCTTTTCACATTCAAAATGGGTCCTTATGAAGAAAGAGTCACCTCTGCCACAGGCCATTATGTCTCTATAAACTGAGGGAAGAAACAGCATCTAGTTTTATCATAGTCCACAAGTCTGTCTCTTGGGCTGGGGATAGGATGTTAGTTGCACTTAGAATAGGGGTAAGGGATTCCTTTTGGGCCAAAGGTCAAACTAGCTCCAGGCAAACACTTGGGGAGGAGCATCCCAGAATGGATGAGAGCACAGCCTGTGCTGGTGTGTCTCCATCAAATGTGCTTGCCCAGACCCCATTCTTGCTCTCTTGTACTCCATTCACACTGCCTGCACTCATCCTATCAGGAAAAAGCGAGTGGCAAGTGAAATCTTCAGCATACAGTTCAAGCACTGAAGATCAAAGCCAACTGAGACATTGCCTAAAGGAGTGCTCCTTGAACAGGCAGCTATCAAAGCTGCCCCATCTATTTCTTCTGAAAGGGTGCAGGAGTCAGAAAGGGGACAGATGGGGAAGCCAGATGGACTGAACTCAGGCTGTGGGTTAAAGTTTCCTATTTCCATTTTCCAAATATTTCTCTACCACCATCACTTTCATTCTGTAAATTACACAGAAGTTGCTTCTCATTTTCAACATGCCACATATTCTAATGGCTATAGTTTCTATTTAAAAAGCAATGCATATAGCTGTAATTAAGCACTACAATAAAAAAAAACTATAGAAAAATGCTACAAATGACAAAAACTGGGTCTTGTTTTCTGGTTTCCACATACAGAATTTTAAAAAACCAACTTTTTGCTCATCAGCCTTAATTTTAGAGCTGAGAAACACAGATCTTGGGTGTAGAAGGGAAAGACTTATAAACAGGTAAGCATCACCAAAAGGTAGTTGAAGGCTGAATGCAAATAAACATACGAAGAGTCATCAATCCACAAAATGTTGCCTTAAACATCTAGACAGGAATCAGAAACTTTAAATTATTGCAACTCAAACACTTTTCCAAGAAAAGTCTATAGAGATAAACAGAACAAAACAGAAAAGTCCATCGCTACTATTTTGGGTTGCCACATACTATGTTGACAACTACCCTGAGTCATAGATAGAAAAGCAGAAACAGCATTACAATAAGTTAATACATCAAATCAAATTAACGTTTAAAAATTGCCTGCCAGGTTCGTACCATCATATTTGCTCTGGGCCAGAATTGTTACAACATCACCTTTGGGAATTTCCAACAGATAAAGAACTGCATCTTCTCGAACAATACCTCTGAAGTCTTGACTGTTGACCTAATATAAAACAACCACAAACCAATTTCAAGAAAGGTTCTCTCATTCAGACTGTCAAAGAGGAAGCCTGTTTTTCTAATGCTTTTGTGCAAATATTTGGTTTTAGTGAAAAAACGTTACACATTTTAGGGTTACAAAGTAATGCTCCTTTTTTTGGATAATTCAGCCATTTTTCTAACAGCAAGTATAACTAGCTTTAATCACCATAATTCCCTAAACATAAGGTCTTTTGTCTAAAGCCAGAGGGACCCCATGTCCTTGTTTTTTCCAGAGCAGCTTGCCTATTACCACAACTAAGTGAAAGTGCTTTGCATAGGGACAGAACTGCTCTTAATGTGGGATAGCAGATGAACACGTGGGTTTAGAACTGACCCAGACACCTGGTTCACATGATCACATGCCTTATCAGCTGTAGCACTCATAGGTACCAGACTGCCAATTCACACATACTCTGCCATGGCCTCTTTTATCACCCGAACTTGGTGATGATGGCTTGCTGGGACAGTTAACAAACCATCACACAACTCTTTAACAGGGCATGAATTATAGATGTTTTATAAACCATTCCAACAAGTCATCTTCATTGGGTTCAAAAATTATGCAAATTAGTTGGCACAGTGGCACATGCAGAGTATTTCACAAACCACTATGGATTGTTAGTCACCCTGGGATTGCGCAAAATTACTCTTGGCAGTGCAGCTTGTTGTCCCACAGTCCTGACTAGGGTGGGTGGGGGGAATCCCCTCCTCCCATTGTATGACCTGGGCTATTGTAATGTCCTCCAGGATTTTTGACCGTTCATAGTCTTTGGCCTGCTCTGCACATTCACAGGGGTGCAACACTTCCTCATATGAGCAGATTAGCTTATATTTACAGATTTTAGAAGCACTGGTGGTAAATGCAAAAGGACAAATGAAACAGAAGATACAGCTGGACCATTCTTTTTTTATTTGCAGCTGGATTGCTCAGTTACTGCCAGAGGTTAACCATCATTCCAGGTTAGTTTTGGCAATTAACATTAACATGATGAGGAACCACACCCAAGATTCTGACACATTCACAATTTCTGGGCTATTGAGGAAGTATACACTGTAAATGAAATAAATAAATAAAATAAGTAACAGTAATTTCATAGTTCTAAATACGGAAATAAAGTTATTTCCCCATCTCATGTACAAAAAATAATCCTCTGAAATTCTATATGTATACCTTAAGAATCTGATCCCCCTCTTGTAGACCTTCCTGGTCTGCTGAAGTACCTTCTTGAATTCCAGCAACAAATATCCCTACATCATTCCCGCCAGCCAGTCGGATACCCACGCTGTCTCCTTTCTTGAACTTCACCATTTTTGTACTGGGGCTTCAGAGAGAAAAGGATTCTAAGTTTTAGGAACATGTCAAACATCATAGGCTTGAAGCTATTTCTGCAGTGTGTTCATCTTGGGAGAGAGCATTGGGTTCTGCAAGGAAATGCTTTCAGACAAATGAGAATTCACTGGTATTATATTTTCCGGTTCTACTTAATCATCTCGTTGTGCCATTTTAGACAAACTGAATTTTCCGAACCATTATAAAAGGCTCATCAGAGTTTATCAGAGTGTGGGAAACTGTAGCAAGGCTATCTTTAACCAGTTTAACCTTTAACATTGGACATATTAGATGAAACTGAGGAAGGGCATTCTGAAAGGCAGCTTTTGCCTCCAGCAACAGTGCTAAATGCAAGAGTACCCCAAACTATGGGCAAACGATGGATACTTTAGGACAGAGATGGGGGCTGAATTCTGTTGTAGGTAGCCTTTTGGGGATTACACACCAATGCCGTCCACATACTCCCACCCCCACTCATTCCCATTCCTGTCAGAATGAGAGGAGTGGGTGGGTGTGAGAATGGACGAAAAACCCCATTCACACACATCCATCCATTTATGTCCCCCATTCCCATTCCTGCTCCCATCCACACTCCTTTTCCATTCTCATTCATAAAAAGAAAGCAGTGCTGAGACAGAGAATGTAGAGTGGGGAGAAATGATGGGCAGCCTTGGACAAGTTGTGGCACTGATGGAAGGGACATGCAGGCTTAACTGAAAGCTCTGCAAGGCACAGAGCCATTCCCATTCTCTGCTTTGGGGAACTACAACCTCTGTGACAGTTTGAACACTGCTCAGGTGGGCAAACACACTGCCCACTAAAAGCACCTTGTCTTACTGACTGTGTCAATTCACTGGCCTTTATCCAAGTCTATTATCATGCTCATTCAAAACACCCACTGCCTCACCTAAATTTGATGGAAAGGAGAGAGAGAGAGCTGAGTATTATCCACATATTGGTAACACTTCAGTTCACCTCTCCAGGTGATCTCACAGTGCGTATATGTAAACATACATAAAATGGAACCACACAGCATAACTGTCACAAGGCAGTGCAGTAATCCATCAGGACCACCTTCTCAAATCCACTGTTGGAGCAGGAATGGAACCACTGCAGTGGAGTATTTCCAAAGCCCAGCTCAAAATTATCCAGGATAATACTGCAGCTCATAGTATTGAAAGCTGCTCAAAAGTCCAAGAGAGTTAGCAAGGTCATACTCCTCCTATATCTGCCTTCACAAAGCTCATTTCACAGCACAGCTGAAGCAGTTTTCAGAAAGTCAGTTTCACCCAGAGTGTCTGGAACTGAATGGAAAGGACCCACCTTGCATGTGCAATCAGCATACACTAAATGCAAGGGCATCAAATACCTCTTTGCAGTCTTTTAACACAGGAAAAAGGCTGGAGAGAAAAGGACAGTATGCAGCATACTGTGCCAGCAGCCACTGACTGCTGAAATTGCCCAATAGAAAATGGTTAGTATTTTGGTAATGGAAATATCTTAGAAACATGATCTATTTCATTCTAGCCTCCCTCCCCAGAACCAGCTGCATTCACATCCATGGTGACTTGGTGGAATTCTAATGGATCAGCCTTCACACAAACAGTAGTCATTTGCATTTAAAATTCTAATCAGGAGTATGCCAATGGCCAGTGCAGAAGGAATTTGCCTTATTTCCTAACCATGATTAGAACATGAGAGTTCCATAGCCTTGTATACTTTTTCTTCCTCCTCTTTCCATATGCAAACCCCTCTTGTCTGTGTGAACCTTCCTCCCTTTCAGAGTTAATTTATATATATCCCAGCATTTTCATCACTCAGAATTAATGCCAAACCAAAACTTACAAATACTTTTAGAAGTATGGTTTATAAACTGTGGTTGAGGCAAAATTAAGACTTAAAACTGGTGAAGTAAAAATGCTAACCATTCTTTCTCCAAAAGAAAAGGAAAGAATTCACATAGAAATGGGGAAGGGAAGAGGCAAACAAGATCATGGGACACTCCCAGTATCCTAACCAAGTTAAGGAATATATTTGAGGCAGCATTACCTCTGCACAATGACTTTCTGCATATAGCATTTGAAAGAGTACATCAAAAAATCCTGTATTGTATTTAATATGAAAACCAGGTTGGCAACTTGGGGTCCTCCTGATGTCTTGTCTACAACTTCTATCAAATTGAGTTAGCACTGCCAACAGTGAGGGATGGTGGGAACTGTAGGTCAAAACATCCGGAGGGCCACAAGTTACTCCCCTTGATAAAAGCCTTCTCCTGGTTAATACTTAGACCAGTACAATTTATCAAGTATGAAAGTAGCAGGTGAAACAAGTTAAAAACTCATACCCATATATTGCTAGGTCTTCAGGACTTGGCTGAAGAAATGTTCTTGGGGCAGTTTTTGGCTGAGCAACTGTATATTAAAGACACATACACAAAATCAAAGAACTTCCTTCTATTTATTTTTTAAACAACACAAAAGTCAGTACAAGAAACAGGCACCAAGCAGTCAAATCTGGTTGACCCTATTGCACCCAACTTCTAGAAACACTTAGAAATAATTACTACTCATGCAAAATAATCCCCACTGGTTTAAGTGTGGTGCAGTGGTTAGAGTGTCATACTGGGGACCTGAGAGATGCAGGTTCTAATCCCCACTTGGCCATGAGTCTTATTGGGTGACTTTGGGTCAGTCACAGACTCTCAGTCCAACCTGTCTCATGTGGTGGTGGTTGCCGTAAGGATAAAATAGAGCTGTGAAAGCCACCTTGTGTTCCTCACAAGACGAAAATGGGCAGCATATTAAGTGCAATGCAATGTGATGATGAAAATGCTAATGATGGACTTGCTTCTACAAAGAATGCTTAAGATTTCAGCCTATATGCAATCTTCACTAAAGTATACAATACTGGAAAGTAAATTCATCATGCAATATAAAGAATAGCTAGAATTTTATTTTCCAGCTAAATAATCCCCAGATACAGGATTCTCTCTCCATGTGTAGCGGTTGCCAGAGAGGTACCCATGTCAGCTAGTGCAAAAAAAGTCTTGCAACATCTTAAATTTAATATTATGGCACAAGACATCAGGTGTAGTTTTTCCACTTGCTGTATTAGGGTATCTCAAAGGTTAACCTGACTGTTCTGATACAAGGCCTTAAAATGTCTCTATAATGTTTAAGTCACCTTGTCATTATTTATTATATTGAAACAAAGAGGGGAAAGGATTTTTTTACATTAGTATTTCATTAATATGAGTCTTTTATCTTTTCTCTTCACATATGTTACAAATAAAAAAAACCCCTAAATTAAGTCCATCTATTTTGTGTGGCTTATTTTCTGTTTTATAACATCCTTTGTTAAAAGACAGCTGGAAAGGTATGTGGTTGCTGTGTCAGAGAAGATATATTGTCCTGTCTCCAGTTCATGAAAAAAAGATTAGGGGAAGCATTTTAACACCCCAAATTAGGTACTTAGCAGGAATGCCTAAAGCAGCAGCAACATGCATTGCCTAAAACACATGATCTCCAGGAACTATGAACAAGTTTTATACTTAGATGAGTGCCAAGAGGCTTGTTCCTTGCACTCAAATGGAAGTATCTTGAAGCAGAGCGAACACTAACCTGGGGGATCATCTTGGTACTTTGGTTCACCATTTGTCTCTGGCATTGAAGCAGTAGCGAGATCACCCATGGATCTAAAAGGGGTGGGCAGTGCTCCCATCCTGGACAGTTTATTGGTTGGATCTTCTTTTGTACTTAAAACAGAATTCACAACAGTTAACAGGAAGTTAAAAATTTAGTAACACAAGATGTAAAAGACAACACCTCCTACCTGGCTTTCTCCTTTAGCTTTTCATTGGAAGAATGTGAGTCTAAGTCAGAATGATATGGTCTTCTCTCATCCTGAGGGGAGCAGGACCGGTTTGATTCTATTTCTGAAATATCTGTTGAGAGAGTATAGTAGAGCCTGAGTAGATAAAGCATTTACCAGTAACTTCAATCAACATTGACCTTTATTTGCGTATAATGAATGCTTTACCCATTAGCCATTGTGACAGCTTTAAACAAAAATTAAAACCTACCTGAAATTAGACAAAGCTGATGCTAGGAGTAATTCCCATCAGAAAAGTTAATTCCCTTGTGATATCAATCAATCTACCTTCACCTGGCTTGAAAAAAATGTGCTAATATTGCAAGTGAGGATTATGAAACTTAGGGTAGGTATTTTCCACCTTCTCCATGAGGTATCAACCATCAAGCCCCATTCATTATTTCTAAACCATTCTGAGAACAAGTGTTGAGAGAAGAGTCTACTAAAAGTTTTAATAAATAATAAATTTAATGCAGATTAAGCCTTTCTCCAAGCATCAAACAATCCAACCACCAACACTCAAGCTTGAAATATATATATAGCAGCATAAAAGCCGCTGCGGTGAAGCTGCTTGCAGGGCAATAAGACACTGGCAGAAGAAACAGCCACAGTGTCATTCCTAATCATGCAATGTGTTTCCTTGAAACACTACAAGAGCAGCAGCAGGAATGCACAAGCTGCAGACTCTCCCGTCCCAGAACTCCTATGTCTTATGGTTGGTGAACAAAAGGAGAGAGATCAGAGTTACTGTGTATAAGGGTTACAAGACAGGAAACAAAGTCTTTGCATACTTTAACTCCAAATCTGGGATCAGCTGTTGGCTCAAAATGAAATCATGATGAATGGCTGCCTGACCCATGAATTAACTGCAACATTTATACTTTCATCTCAAACACAGCAGAAGAGAAAAAGCAGTCTATACAAAGTGGCCTTTTAGTGGACAGCTTGCACAAAGCACAGAGGCAGTCTTCTTTCCAGCCAGCCTATGACTAGTGTAAGCGTGCAAAACCTCAGGTCTGCAGGCCAAATGGGACTTGCTTGGCATCTCAGTCCAGCCCTCCAGGGTTCCCTAGATGACTGCATCTCCTTTCTCCTGATAAATCATGTGGTGTTTTCCAAACTTTCCCCCTCATTCTAAGAAGCTGAAATGCTTAGTTACTGCTAGTCAACACTTTAAGCAAAAATATGCATGTATTTCTTGCATTTTAGCTCTGCTTTCTCTGCCTTTGGCCCTGCCCTGTATTTCCTTTGCCCTCATTCACCAATGGAATGCAAGCCCCAAGACCTTCTTTAAAATGGCATTTGGTGCTTGGGCTGAAAGGTGTTCAGCATTCTTGGCAGAAGGAAGAGCAGTCTAAACAAATGAATGACAAGTGAGAAAAACATGATATGAAAACAAAAATCTTCTGAGGCCGATTTCTTTATTGCTATTGGTCTTGGTGTAAAGCATGAAATCTGGCCACAGTTCTTGCTTCAAGAAATCTGGCCACAGTTCAGCATAGATAAGAGTCTAGAAATCTGTGCCCAGATATTATTCTTAGCAATTTTTGTTTTCTTTCTAAACTAACTACATTTTAATTCAGCATACAACATACTGTAAAAAGTTTGGTTATTTCTGCATTGACTAGTTTATAGAAAAAATTGACTTTGGCTCTTCTTTTAACTTCTCACCTTCTATTTCTGACTCACTGTCATGCATGGAAGGAATGTTGATTAGGGTTTGCTTTCTGTCCCTCAGGACAACCAGCTGAAGTTTTCCTCTTGATTTCTCAATCAGTTTTCTGGCATCAGATAAAGACATATTCTCTGTCACTGTACCATTGATCTAAATGAGTAAGACAAACATTGTTACTTATAGTTGGAGCATAAAAGGCACTTCAAAGAGAAGAGTTTCCATTCAATATTTGCAAAAGGACAGGGAAACTTGCCATGATAACAAAATATCAGAAAAATAGCATTTTTCCAACACTAGAAGAAATTAGGGGCCCTTCTTACAAGAACATACTTTGAGAATGATGTCCCCTTCATGCAAATTGCCATCCTTCGTTGCCAGTCCTGTACTGGTCATTTCTTTGATGAAAATCTGACTTCCAAGCCGGAGACCATATTCTGCAAGTAGAACAAAAAAGGGGTAGATTTGTATAACAGCAGATGAAATGCATTATAGGCCAGCAGGTCCCAAACTTTTAAAAAAAATTCCAAATGGCATCATAGCATTTCTCTTGCTTGAGACCCTTGTCCCTCCAGCCCACTCACAATCTCCTCTGCGGCATTAAGTTCAGGAATGCAGCTTACAACCAACAAAGACAAACCAAGTCAGTCATTTGGCTGCATGCCAAGGAAGGCAAAAACAGAGCTGTCAAGTGCCTGGCAAGTCACCATCCATTGCTGGCAAGCCATCCTCAACTCAGTGGGTTACAACTACAACCAGCACAGAAACTTTGGCCCACAGGCCTAACACAGCCCACAAGTCTGTTACCCATGGAAATATCCTGTTTCCCACCAAACCATGCCTTCCTAGAGGGCTTTGCCTACTGCTCATGTTCCCTTGGAGAATGCGAGTAGTACACAACGCCCACTGTGTGAATGCAGGTGAGCTTGAGTACATACGAACAGGGGGACAAGCACATGAAGGGGGTCGCATGCCTGCGGCAGCAGTGTCCCCTATAACTTTGACCTGCACAGTCCTTACTGTTGACATGCAAACTCCAAATGTACTTGACCAGGGACAATTCAGGCCCTGGGCTAAAAAAGCTCTCCTTACTGCCTGGGATGCAACTTGGGCAGGCTTGTACGTGCTAGTTTGAAAGCTCCTAAACTTCCTCTGTCTTCATTTGTACTGTTAAGAGTTTGGTAACTCAGACAAAAATGGAGTCAGATAAACCACAAGGATTATCTGTTCCACCTTGCTGATGTAGGAAATCAGCTTGGTCTTTGACAGATAGTCTTCCAAGCCTCTGCTGAAAAACCTGTAAGGAAGGATTGTCCACCCCATTCCAGGACAGACAGTTTCATTGTTAAACAGGTTGTGCCATTGGAAAATTCTTTCTAGTGATGCTTCAAATTTACTTTTCCAATATTTGAACCCATGGATTCAGATCCACCGCTCCTCCTCCTGGAGCAACAGAGAACAAATTTGCTTCAATCACATCTGTGTGACAATCCTTCCAATTTATGACAGCAGCTGTCACAATGCATATTAATTGTCTTTTTTCCCAGGCACAGAACTGTTTGTTTTTGGCAGTGCTGAGTTCACAGACCTCTGCATGCATATCAAATGTAGTATTCTGAAGAGAGATTCAGAGTAGTACATCTGGAGGTAACCAGGGTGGAGAAGTCTGAAACAGTTCAGCCAAATGATAACATAAACACCAGTGAGGAATTTTACTGCAGCTCACTTGACCGGAGACATAACTCTTTATGAGAAAGATTACATCCTCTGTGCTTGCACAAGAAGTGCATGTCTGATGAGTGGAGACTTGGTTAGAGACTAGAAGAGAGTAAGAGGAAAGTTGTGTATTTATTTGGTTGCTCTTTTATTAACTCCTGCAAATTGAGGTGCAATTCAGATTTAAAGTAGATTGCAGTGCTTCACGATACTGAAAATATAGTCTTGGGAGTCTAACCTTAGGTCCTTTCAGGGTATTTATAATTGTAGGTATTATGTGTTCATGGCAGCTTTCCACTACTCTTATACCTTCCAGATGTGTTGGGTTGCAACTCACCTAATGCCCAGTATTCTTAAGCATTGGCCATGCTGGGTGGCGATGATGGTAACTGCAGTCCAGCACATCTGGAAGTCACCACAGTGAGGAAGGTTGATCTATGGTGTCTGTGTAAGCTGTTTTTGCATAATATATTGTAAGGTGTTATTGGTCTCAGTGAATTCTTTATCCTTCTGAAATTATGCATTCTCCCTTTGGCAAAATAAAGGGGAGGACAAGGAGAAGACAAGAAGAACTGAAAGATGTCACCCAGACAGTCTTATACTGCCACAGGTAGGAAGAACTAAAAAGCAAGAGGAAACACTGATCCAGGAGCAATTCCTGGATTGTTTACAGGTTTAAAAAAGTTCCACTCAGACTTCATGACTTGTTCCTGGCATTCTGATTAAAACTGGAAATTATTCAAGCATGATGCTCATACCTCCCCAGTGATTCCTGGGTTAAACAACCAGGAATTGCCACCACGACATGCAAATTGGATCATTCACTTCAAAGCACACCAGCACCAGTCACACACTTGCCTTCATTTGGTCTGCTTTTTGTGAGAAGAACATTCACTGGCCCATGTGGGTCCTGCTCTGGTCCATACTCATACTGCTGTTGCAATTCAAGGGGAGGACTGGGGGAATTAAGCCTGCCTCGGCTCCCACTCTTTGCTTCCTTCTCATATGGAGGGTCAGGACGAGATCTCCAACCATAATCTCTTGGTGGACTCCTCCCACCACCATAGCCATGGTCATACGCATCATCTCTGTCAACACTTCTGCCTCTGCTTCGGGGTCTTTGGTACTCGCGGTCCAAGCTTCTCTCTCTATCCATGCTCCGGCCCCGACTTCGATCCCGGCTGTAGCTGCGCTCTCTGCTGCGGTTCCGCCCCCTCTCTTGTGAAAATCTGTAGCCCGTATCAAGGCTATCTCCCCAACTCTGGCTACGTCCTCCATGTCCACTATGCCAACTTCTTTCACTGTAGCCACTTCGAGCACTTCTGCCATCAAAGTCTGCACGATTATCCATGACTTCAAAGGCTCTATAATCATAGTCAAGAGAGGGGCTTCTTCTGACAGGTGGAGCCTGTACTTTACAAGGTCTTTTTACTACCTAGTTGAAGGAAATAGAAACATTGTTCTAAACTCAGCATTTAAAATCCATCAGCAGGAAGCCCAATTCAGATGCAGTACTTCATACGACACATTCAAGCTGTTATTTCTTACAGTTATCATAAATATGTAATGTTAAGACACCAGCAGCATGTCCATCTAGCTGGTACAATAACACCGCACAGGTACCAGGAAGTGAATATGGAACTGCCCAGGTAAGTGCTTTTTGCAAAGCAACAGTGTTTCTAAGAAAGGTTTGGGGTTTTATAAGCTTCCTCCCTCAACTCGTGTCCATTCTAAAAAGGGAATGGACAAGTTTTCCTGTTTTGGAAAACTTAAGACTCACATGATCAGAATTATTTTTTTTACACTTGCAATATTTGGCTACACTAATGTCTCTGATTGCACCACAACTTTGTTTTTTCCACTGCCTTAATGACTTTCCTAAGCATCTTTAATGCTTTCCCCAAGCAAATATTACTCTTAATAATGCACACATCATTTTGGGGTGCAAACCCTTAAGAACAAAACACACCTGCATGTGTGTATCTTACCCTCTATATTAAACATTATTTGCACCTTCATGAGCAACCCTTTCATAAGTAATCCTTTTTATGGTTGGCCATTGCAAACTCTCTCCTACTAAAAAATAGTAGTAGGAGTACTAATGTTGTAGGAGTATTAGTACTAGCACTAGGAGTACTAGTGTTTCTAGTGTTTTTAGAACACCAAAAATAGTGTTCAAGTCAGAGTGAGCACCCTAGGCTCAAGTGAAGACAATTCAACAGATCAAATCCTAAAGGAAAAGGGAGGGATGAAAAGTAGGAAATTATCTGTTTTCTTAAGCTAAGGCTACATAAGTTAGCAAGCAAATACACATACTTCCAAATTTTAAAGCAGACATTATCAGGAAGAATGAAAATGTTGTCTTCAGTTTACCATATATGCTAATAGTAATCCCAGGTGTCCTAGACCCACCCCTACGTATCCAAAACGACATCATTCCTCACTGAAGAAGGTATTTGAAGGCTCAGGAAATTTCAACAATTGTTGTAGTCCAAAAAGTAACTCAGTAAAACTAGGTATATTTCCCCATTAGAGGAAGTGTGTGTGAACATGCATTTGTGGTATTGCCATGGCCTGTGGTCTGAACACGAACTGGACCTGTTTATACAAACGGCCCCACAGTGGCCTGCGACGCATAATGGTGGCCTTTCTGAATAATCAGCCACAACTGCAGCTTGTTGAATCATCCGAACACAGCAGGTATACGCTGAACTCATGGCCTGTTCGAGGGTTATGTAAGAGTTGCTGAACCCTCACACAACCTGCTTCTGTTGGATTTGGGCAACACAACAAGTCAATGATTCTGAGGCTTCAGGATTACATGCTATAAACATCAATAAGCAAATCAAAGAAAAAATATTGATCATGTGCTACATGTCACACAGACCCCGAAACAGATGCTGGACTTACGATTATTCCTAGGAAGAATATGCTCTATCAAGAATAAACCATTTTTAAACAAGTGCACATTATGCACTCTCACCCTGTCTTTGTTTTGAGGGTCGTTTTAATGCCAGAAGCAATTAACTTACAATGACAGCCACTTTCCCACTTTTCCTTAACTGCTGCACAGCAAATGAATGGGGCACATTTTCCATAGGTGTTCCATTAACCATGACCACTCTGTCATTTTCCCTGCAAACAGAAGTATGTTGTTAATTACAAAATGTTATATTTAACCTTTAATTTCATGCTGATTAAAATTCTGTGCTCAGTCCAATCCTATCCTGTCCAATCCTGCTGCCATTCCCTGAGAAGAGTCCCCCTGTTGGCATTGCAGAATTCAGTTTGGCCATTCCTCCACAATTAAAGCAAATTATGCCTGGTCATTATGGGGAATGGATAGCCCATGCTTGCCTCTCCCATGCCCCAAACCAGCCTTCCACACTCTGCTGGGTCAAGGAACAGGACTGTGGGCAGTGAAAACAGGAAGGGTGAATTGACCTCTCATTCCTTCCTTCCTTGTAAGAGCAAAAGCAACTTATCTCCTGCACACTGAGGAAGCAGACAAGATAGGTCTCTGTATGTAGTGCCACTATGGTAGTGGTGTGATACCTGTGAGCCCTCCAGATATGGTTGGACTCCGTCAACCCTGGCCAGTGTGGTCAATTGTCAGGGACAACAGAAACTGGAGTCCAGCAACATCTGGAGAGAGACAGGTTCTGTGAGGATCCCTCTTTTCGGGTATTCAGTCATACATGCAATGTATGGTCTAAACCAGTACCCCACAAAATGACTTACACTACACTGCATCCACAGCAATGGATAAGGTTATTTTTTGTACAAATCCCCCCTTATTGTACAAAACACTTGCTCCATTGTTTTCAGTTTCATAGAAATAAAAGGTAAAGGTTTCCCCTTGACTTCACGACCAGTCATGCCTGACTCTAGGGGGCAGTGCTCATCTCCGTTTCCTGGCCGAGGGAGCCAGCGTTTGTCCACAGACAGTCTCCGTGGTCATGTGGCTGGCATGACTAAACACCTAAGCGCACAGAACGCTGTTACCTGCCCACCGAAGTGGTACCTTTTTATCTACTTGCATTTGCATGCTTTCGAACTGCAAGGTTGGCAGGAGCTGAGACGGAGCAACGGGAACTCACTCCGCTGTGCAGATTCGAACTGGCGAGCTTTCAATCAACCAGCCCAGCAGCACAGGGGTTTAAACCACTGCGCCACCTGCAGTCCCTCTTCATAGAAATAAGTTATTTAATGACTTAAGCAACATCATCTGTTCAAAATTGTAAGAGTTTTCCCATTGTCATATTAAATCTATGTTCCTCACATCTTCCCAGTACCAAATTGGAGATATTAATTTCATTATTTTAGCCATATGTTTTATAGTTGCTTCCTATAAAAGAAAATAAAATACGTTGTAACGGCAGCAATGCTATATCCTTATTGATAGATTTACTCACTTAGCAGTCTTGACACACACAAACAATCTGATGGCAATAAAATCATAAATGAAATAGAACAGAAGTAGCCCTAAAAATATTCTTCTTAGTATACTTGCAAACTCCAAAGACCCTTGTTTGGAGTTAACCAAGAATGGGACACAGAGAAAGAGATGCTCTCATTCATGAAACCAGGTTAACTGTCATGGATTTTGTGCAACCAATTGCTACACAGGCTAATGAGTCTTGAGGAATATTGGCGTGCTAGACAGGCAGGTCCCTGATGCTCACATAATATGTCTGCACAGGATTCTTCTGCTCCATCCCCTGAAGAAGCAGAAGATCAGAAGCATAAGATGTTCAATGCATCAAGCTACTGAGCACTTCAGTGAAAGTCTGGGATTCTAGCCATTAGGCAGGCGGCTAGAAGTGAAGACAGCTGGGCTGTATCCAGGTTTCAAGATAAAGATGGCATATCAAACAAATGCACTAGTTTGGTTAAATTTGTGCTTTCAGAAAAGTCTAAATTTAGAATTATACTTGTTTTTTACAACAATTTTCCGGTGCAAAAGGAGCAGGGGCACTTCTGACGTAAGCAGGGTTACTTACTGAAGTAATCCATCTGCTGGGCCACCAGCAAGAACATCTGAGACCACTATGGATGTTTCTCCATTTTCAAAATGAGGGTTGTCTCTGCCACCAGAAACTGCAATCCCAAACCCTCGCTTTGAATCCTAGAAGAAAAAGAACATACACCACTTATTTTTAGCAGACAACCAGAACAAAATTTGATATTGGTAGAATGCTGAGACAGGGCCATGTTCTAGACATGTCACAGATGATTTTTAATTAATTAAAATGTATAATTTTATATGTGCTTCCAAAGAGAACCAAGGATCATGGCATGTGAAAACTGATTTTAACAATAGATACATGGCTACAGTAAATAAACAACTAAGTAATAGTGTGACTTCAGGACAATTTGGAACCATAGGGATAGAAGAGAGCTGGAGTAGCATAGCAAAGACTGGGCTAAAATCAGAATGTCTCTGTTTTGTATCTCTGCTCTGCCATGAGCTAACTAGGTGGCATACGTAAGCCATTTGCCCAAGCATCTGCAATATGCAGGAAATAGCACTAATCATACAGCACTGTGATAAAGAATACTGTTAGATACTGCACCTGAACACTGGGTAGCACTATACAAATCCTAAATTACTACAGTAGTAGTTGTAGTAATGTATATTCAAATGGCATTTAGTTCAACACAGGACTTTCAAGATTATAAGAACAGAAGCTAGCAACCACTAAGTTGCACTGTAGACAGACACAATTCTAATCTTGCAACAAAATACAGTCCTGTAACTGCATATGCACCTGCAGAGAAAAGAACAGAATGGAAAAGGTACCTCCCCAAGTGCTTTTATCATAAAAATCATGATATTTTATGTACCTGCCTGGGCTTAAATCATGAAGTTCAAATCGGCATTCAATCTCTGCTGATTAATCCTCCACTTGGGGTGGGGGGAAGTCTGTTAGCATTAGTACGCAAGAGCAAACAGTCTGTGTTACCACTGGCATCTTGAGTCTGTTTGTGAGGTAGCAGAAAGACTGATGAACAAGGCCACACCTTCACTTTTAGTAGCTGAAACTCTGGATGAAATTTATTCTTGTGGCTTTGATGACTTTGTATCAATATCAATAAAAGAAAATAGCACTCTGTATGCTGCACTCAGATGCTTCAATTCTGTATTCTGAATTATTTGATTTTAATTGTGTTTCACCTTTCTGTGTGAGATGCTCTGAGGGAGACTTTGATGTGAGAGGCAATAAATTTGGAAATGAGTGTGGAGCATATGATACAGCTTATCAGAACATGCCAGTAGTATGCATACTTGGGGGACACTTAAACTTGCTTAAAGGTACAAATTATACATGCCAGGAGTCAACATCATTTACTTCAATGGCATATAAGTATGCACAGGATTGCAACCAAAGCAGTTTTATTCCTCGTCAGAAGGACCAGCAATTGCTAATCTGGGGATGGATAACTTGGTGCCCTCCCAGATGTTTTCGAATGCAGTTCCCACCAGCAACAGCTATCATGGCCAATGCACAGGGTTTAGGGAACTGTAGTCCAAAACAGAATATGAGGTTGCCTACCCCTGTGCTTAGCATTTCCAGTGGTCTTTTTGGTCAGTCCTCACAGGGGCTCCATTTTCCCTCTCCGCTGATCAAATTAAATGTGAGACTTCTGTGTAGGATTGTGTGTACTTTTGAAGGCGCCCCCTAAATGAGGGTGGTTCTCTCCCTGTTTCACAAAGGCAAGAGTGAATAAATATTACAATTCATATGACTTGCCATGTGTAAGTCTAGAGGTGAGTGGCATGGGGCGCCAGAGGGAAAGACATATCACCGTGGTTTTCCGCCTCTCTTTTGGATGCATCACTTCAAGGTGAGCATTAGCCAGAAACACTTCTCACAAATTATGTCAAGTAATCCATGCAACTTTAGATCTACTACAAGATAAGGGCATGCCATTTAAGCCTTATAATGCATTTTGAAACCATAAAGTTTTGGGGAATGCAGTGTTTCCAAAAGTTTTAGCACTGTATACCATTGCTTGAAAGTCTAAACCAGTTTCTTACATCTTTTCAATACAATTCACAGCACTGGGTTTTCATCTACCACAAAAAATAAGCTGGCCTTTATGTACTCAAGTGAATACCACTTCAACCAAGTAATTTTCCCCTTCCTTGATAACCAAAACTAGAGATACAGTTTTTGTCCTGGCACTTAATAATTATCTCCTTCTACCACAGGTCTGGAACCTAAAGAAGACTGATACTATCTCTGGAATTCTAAATATTTTAAGTCAACAGAGATGAATTGCTATGAAGTTAAATAAACAGCTGGCATAAAAAGTAAAGTGGAATGTTTCTAAGGGGTATAATTAAGATGCCTCACAGTGTTTTGGAATAAAAATGATTAATGTAAGAACAGGGATCATTTCAGGTTTGTCACCACCATACCAAAAGGTAGCTGCAAAAAGAGCTTTTGAAAAATAGACCATAAATAACCTCTCACCTTTTGCAAGGTCACTGTGTACTGTTCCCATATCAGCTCTTCCATGCCTGGGGCCTATTATACAATGAAAAAGCAATCATCAATAGTACATCAAAGAGAAGAGAGAAGAGAAGCTTGTCAAAGTAAACACAAGCTTTAAAAATCTTATTAAAAAGTAGGAATCTATCAAAAATTATATTGCAATGTTTTAGAAATCAACATTAATTAGTGATGTTCAGAATAAGAATCATATTTTAAAAGCAAAATGTATGGGACTAAATGTATACGTAGCCATTTCTGTGTCTGACTCACATACACCATACTTGTTTCACACCCAGATCTCTCTAAATTTCTGCCTGCAACACACAATGCTGGGGAAGGGGTCAAATCTTAGTAATAGCAGAGCACATGCTTTGCACGTATCCTTTAGCTAAAACTGATCAGGTTTAACTTGCCATGAACCAAAAAATGGAAAAGCCTTCATTTTTTCACTGAATGAGAACAGAACTTGATCCATTATCTGAAATTCTCTGTTGAAGTAAACAGAAGCAGGGGTGGGAGATCAAATTACCGGTTCAGAGTAAGGGTTCAATCAAACAGCACCCCCTGAAAAGGATTCATCAGAATTAGAACATAAAATAAAACCAGAATCTGAACACGTTTGTCTATTCTCTGCTTTATAGGCAACCATATTCTATCTTCTTTAAGGGCTGAACCTGGGAGACATTAGGCTAGAAATGTAGATGAGTCATGATTGAGCTGAACCTGAACTGAACCAAAAAATCTAATTCTTTTGCTCCCTGATCATGGTGGAAAAGATCTTTCTCCCGCAGACCCTGAAATGTACAAATTAGTAGACTGCATATTTTAAAAAATTTGTAGACTGTTTCCTCTCCAAGATTTTCAAAGCATCTTGCAAAATAAATTAAACAACTGCAACAGTGAAACACAAGAAGCAAGCTAAAAACTAAAGAAAGAGAATGCAGTAAGTAACTCTAAGGATGCTTCCAGATGAGGCTTTCTTTTATTGAGCATTCAACCTGCCTCATTCACAGAACTTTATGGAGGTGGAGGTTCCTTCACTGGTAACCCTTCTACTTATAACCTTTCTTCTAACTACGTAACATCTGTTAGGGAGGGGAAGACAGAAACGATGCATTGACTGGCAAGGAAACTTCCATCCAGAGACTCATTCAAAGCCAACCTCCTGGTAAAACAAAACATTATTGCCATCCAGCAAAACTGCCTGTAAAAGGCCAAGTGAGCCTTCCTTGAGGAAGGCATTTTATAATAATCCCTATTTCTTTATTATTTGAATCTGCACCTGTGCTCCATGACAAAAGTTCCCACCTACACTAATGGGATTTTTTAATGTCAGTCATAGCCAAGTGAATACATATATGAGGAATAAACTTCTCACGTGCTACAACTAGAAATGAGTGAGGAATCCATTTTGGCAGTGTGAATCTATTGGATTCCCTGGGCTCAGCTCCCCGGACTTCGGTCCACTTTGTCATGGCCATGAGTCCAAGTTCCAGGTGAGTGTGCCCAGTGTTTGTGCAGTACTTCCCAGAAACTAAGCCCCCACAAACTCCCTTTTCTGCATCATATGCAAGCAGCCTTTGTTTGTGTTGCATGCGACATGGAAGAAGGTTGCGCAATCTCATGGACTTCCTCTCAGCTTGCTTTCTGAAACAGGGCTGAACATGAGAGGATGGCTGTGAATGCTAGAGGGACAGATTCCAATGTGTTTCATCGCAACATCAGCTGCAAGCCCATTCTCATAAGGATCCCTTCACACCTGTAAAAGCTAAACCAGAAGGAAAAGCTGCATGCTAACCATTATAACTCACATAATCAGCACAGTCAACTAAAATACTCTCTTCTTGCTATCAGGAGCAATATATTATACTGTTACTTTAGATCAGAAGTGGAAAACCCTTCAGATCTTTTGGCTTATAGTTCCCATGGACTTTCTCCTTGAGTTAAACTGGCCAGGACTGATGGGAGTTGTAGATCCAAACATCCTGTGGGCCACAAGTTATCCACCACTGTTTGAGATGGTCTCTTGAAGTACTGGTGGAACTAGAGTCACTCCTTAATACGACTATAATCAGTGAAGTCTGCAGTAACACAGGAGGATCAGTTTGAACAATATAAAGAGACAAAGTATTCAGCCTTTTCAGTCTGATTGGACAGAGTCTAGATTCTCAACAAGTTATTTGATACACATCTTGTAATAAAAATTCATATACATTATTATTCCAAATTATGACAGATAATGTAACAGTCTTTCCAGTCTTTCTCCCTCTCTTTTACACACACACACACACACACACACACACACACCCCTACTAAAAACATTTCAAATATTAAAGTGAATTATTTTCCATTACTATTAGTATTATCAAAATGATGTGATATTTGCATGCATTTTATTTATGGGGGGAAGATATTTTGATTATGAAAAATAAGAATTTAGAACAAAAATATCATGAAGTCATAAGAGCAGGCGACAACTGCAGAATTGCTACTAAAATGCTACACAGCTGAGTAAAAAATTTGTTAACTTGTGAGCAGCTAAATTACTTTTCAATCACAGCTAGACAATTCCTCTCACTTCTAGGAGGTCCTGGTCTTTTTTTCTACCTCCATCCATGTTCAAAGCAACTTGTTTTTGAAAAACAATGTGAGCTGCAGTGTAGGCTTTGCAACATCCAGGCCATGTTGGGTGACATGAAGCTTTTCATGTCACCCAACTCCAGAGGGTTTCAAATGACAGGCCATGGGTTTATGTGGGAGTTGTTTAACTCTTGGCAGGATGACATGACAACCAACAATCATGGCTTGAATGTTCAGAATGGTTTAAATAAGCCACAGGGGCCTGAACAAGCCCATGCACTCATTTTAGCGTACAGAAAAAAAACCATGAATAGATTTCTACTCACATGCAACCACTTGGTGAATTTGAAGAGTGCAAGTTCATTAACAATAGCTTAAAGATATTTTTATTTGTGAACAAAACATTTTTTCCACATTTAAGAGAAATTAGTTTTATAATCTGTGTTCAAGAAAGGAGCAGAAAACGAAACAAAAATTCTTGTAATGACATATAGTAAATAGTTACCAAAATAAGAAAACGTGTATCTGGTTTCCGCACACTGAAATTATAAAACGAAGAGCCAACCTGCTTTTGAGGTCCTATTTTGATGGTTATACAGTGTAGTACCAACAAGTACTTTAAGTTCACCTTGGGAGTTCACTAGGCACAAAAGCCATCTGCCCTGTCCTAAATCTCTAACTCATAATCTCTTTAACATTATAAAATTTACAGCTGTTTGCTGTTGCAGAGATACTAACCAGTGCTGACAGATTAATGGAAGGAGCAAAATGAACTTGGGGGTTGGGTAAGACCACAGATGTTGTAAGTCACCATCTGAAGACTTCCAACTGTACCAGGGCATAGATTAAATCTTCTGTCACAACAAACACAAAATTCAAAGTACATTAGGATCCAGCAAACCTAGAGCAGACAATGGTTCATTGGTTCACAAAAGCATCAAAGGAAAGGCTATTAATGTATCATCTGAGAAAATGCAAAAAGCTAACATAAATACATTAGCTACCACACTGCTACACAATTAAACTGGTGAAGAGATGACTAAGAATTAGTTTAGCAAATTCTAGCAAGCCTAGAATTACAAAAAAAACCCATTTCATTAAACAATTTTCTCAAGCAGAATTCTGTACAGATTCATGCTAATTAGTTTTAATTAGAATACTAGTTTGACTATTTATGTATGAGTACTACTTGAACTTGGAAAACTATCTCAGCAAAAATACCTGATGTACATTAACATCTAAAAGCACCTGAAGTGCAATTTAGTCTAAAATAATTATTGCATGTTCATATCTCTGTAGAAGAATTAGAGAGCTCATTCACCAATTTAAATATTACATCTTGGTATGGATGGGGCAATTGGAAAGCCTAATCACTCTCTCACTCCTGCTTTCTCTCTCTCTCTCTCACACACACACACAATGAACTCACATGCCATTTTAAAATCCTCAACTTTTTCACAGCATGCGACCACATTCGCTGCAGAGCTTGAGCCGTCTTCATTGTGGCAGGCTATAATCTGTAAAGGGACTCTGAACATCCCAGTCTTTTCATCAGTTTCTACCACTCAAGCATTGTTATGTAATTCTAATACAATAGTGGCCTACATACTGGGCCAATCCTACCATCATTTCACTCAGTAACATATACAAATCCAAACATGTACAAATGAGATCACACTTACTCTCTAAACCTATGCCACTTCCTAAACAGAAAATAACCTGGGTAGTAAATCTACATTAAAAGTTCACTGCTAGGCAAGAATCAACAAAGGCTCTTCAGCCCACTCAGGGAAATTGCAGTGTTGTGAAGAATCTGGACTTATAATAGGCGAAGGGGTGAAAGATACAAAGATAGGAGGAATACAAACCCTTTTTATTGGGGCACATACTATATACCACGGTGCCATTTGGTTGGATTCCACTCACTGTAAAGCTCTTGGGGAGGAGAGAAAACACACACTGTTCCCCCTATGCAGGTAACCAACTCCATAAGTACACTAAACTCCCATTTATCTCAAAGCCCATCCATACTAACCTATTTCACCATTCTGGACTTTCTACTGTTAGTGATGATGTTTATGGGAATGACCTTTCTTTTACCTGGCGACAACCGAGAAGCATCCCCTGAGTTGCTACAGCCCCCGACAGAGAGGAGCAAACATGCAGCAACAGCTAAGAATGCTGCCTTTTTGCAACACCCCCTCAGGGGTTGCATGGAAAAGAACATGCTATGGGCATACACAATCATGTACATGTACAACACCAGAAATACAAAAAGCAGGATCAGCATTAGGGGTGGGAGAATCAATAGCACAAAGCTGAAGGGGGCACCACACTAAGCTGGGTGGCTCAAACCTTTGTACTGTCTTCATGGAGCTAAGGGGGGGGGGAGGAAAAGAGTGAGTGCCCTTAACCTTTCCCCTTGCCCCAAAGTTGTACAGTTCGGGTACTACCCACTAATGTGAGCAAACATCATATAGTTTTAACATCCCCACTCATGGTGTCCAAGTTGATGTCATTTGTTCTGTATAAATATAAGCAGAACATTGCTTTACTGTGCAATTGCTTTACTTTCTTCAGAAGCCACACAATGCAACAGCACTAAATCACCACCACCACACCTGACCAGGGAACAATCTTCATTAAGGGCATTATTTTCCTGATGAAAAGTTACAGTGGAGGAACGACAGAGCTGAGTCATTCCTCATCCATACTAGTTCCTGTGTGTATTTAATGAGTCACACAGGTGGCTCACTCATGCAAGCTATGCATCATTGGAAAGAGCTAACAGAAAATTGCAGATCGTTTTCTGGGGAACTTTCTGACTTCTGAGCATGCTTCTAGCAGAAGCTTGCTTGTCATATTCTGCAAGTGCCGTCTTCTGTTATTACACTGCTAGTATAAAGATAGCATGCCCATTTGGACCCGCCATGCCTGCGCCAACCACCACCACCGCCCACCTTGTCCCGTGCATGAGGAGGCAGTGGTTTGTCACTCGAAGAAAATGATCTCCAAGCAAGCTGCTGCCTCGTGCGCCCTCACCTCCCCTTGCCCGCACACCCGCCCGCGCCTTGCCTCCCCTCGCCGCACGACCCACCCCACCCTGCCTCAACACGCACGCCTGCACACGCCGCCCCCGCCCCCTCGCCGGCCCACACGCACCGCTGGCACCACCTTTCCGGCTCCAGCACCAGCACCTTTCAACTGGCCCCCTGGTGGAAAAGTCTGAGGACCCCTGAGTTAGACTCTACATGCCTCATGGCCTAGGTGAAGAGGAATTCATATAAGAATCCAGGTTTGTAAAAGCATAATAATCAAAAGGCATATTTCACTCTCTCTTTCTCTCTTGAATGGAGGAACAACGAGCAGAAAAAGTCTTACTGAAAAGGATCTCAAAATGGGGTGGAGGAGAAAAGATTAATCAACTGATCATCACAGACCTGCAAACATCCACTCTATGGGTTACTTAACACATGTCTGCACATCAAATCCAGCAAAATCCGCACGTGGAGAAAAAAGTTCTACTGCATTCAACAGAACTTATTCCCACAGGGAATGGTAGCTCAATTATGCAACACTTAAATTAACATTTAAGAGAAACACAGGAAACTACCTGATACTGAATTAGATCATGGAAACAAATATTAAAAGTATGGCAATACACATTCTCTTCTTTACCTGGAACATCTTTCATACACACAATGACTACTTGAACACAGCCAAGGTATAGTACAAAGGCAGCTAATACTGCTTTGGGATCTACCTGAACAAGGCAAGGGCAAGAAATGTTACACAACTGAAAGCTAGAATTCAGTTTATGAACTTCCACACAGAGGTCTCAATGATTTAGCCCTCCAAATAACATCTCTGCCTTGGTATGTATATTTTTTAGAAGATATGTGAGGTGACCCAAATGAGAAGATGGCAAGTGTTTGAACCCAATTCACCTTTGCAGCTCGTCTGCCTCTCCTTTGGAGCAACAGGATAATATTGACTCTTGCCTATCCAATGACCTCTACCCCAGCATCCTCTCACAGATGCCTTCATGTTTGCTCCCCCACTCCATCCTCATCTATGTTTATTACTTTTCTGGATCAAAGAAAATCTTGATGCAGTTAGTCACAGCTTCACTGTCACACAATGGTGTGCAGCTCAGTCTCTTTCTAACCTCATTACTTGCTCGTTTTTCCTAATGGGAGCTGAATGACTCTTTAATTTAAGCAGTGGGTGTACTGTTAATTTATAACACAGATATAAATCTTTTAATTTGGTGTTGAATCACTCATATCTGCAGCTACTGTGGATTTGGATCAAATGTGGATTAAATTGATTTGTTGCAGCCACTACAGAGCTGTCGGTTGTTAAGCAGCAGCATCAAATTTATAAATTAGTTTTCCACTAGAGGGTGGTATTAAGCAACTATTCAACAATAACTTGTGCAAAACATTGAAAAACAGGTGATTACAGTAGGGTGCAATTAATGAGTCCTCATCCCTCCCTTCCTCACAATTATATTAAACAGATTCATTATGGCCACATACAATGGGTAGGCAGGAAAGCCTATAAAAAACACAAGCATTCAAGTATTTTTAGCCACTTTGCAAGGCCACACCCTCATAAAATATGCACAAAAACATGATCTTCAGTTAGCAAGCATACAGGATGCTGAAAGCTGCTTTGTGCATGCAAGTTAATTATGAATTCAATAAAGGCAGCTTTTACACAAAACTCTTTATCGTTCACTCAATTGCCTGAACAAAAGTTGCCAGGCACATGTCAATAGGAAAGGACTTCTGACAGCACAGCGGAGATCCCATTGCTTATGCACATCAGCCTAAGCACATCTTCATGGAAGAACTCAAGGAGGACTGAGCATAGGGGAAGGAAGTGCTTTGGGTAGTCTGGCCCAAGATGTTTGGGGCTTTAAAGGTTAAGATCAGCAAACTGAGATGAGAGCTGCATTTCTTTGGCATTTTACAACTTGGAAGAAAGCTTCCAATCTCCACATCTGTGTACCTAATGCCCACTCAGCTGCTGCCAGCAGAACAGGAGGAGTTATGGAGGGAATTTTTGCTTCTCTGTCTACCCGCCTTTAAAAGGTTTTTAAATGCTTTGAGCCTATTGATGGAAGGCATGCTAGTGGGGGCTGGCCAGAGCCAGAGAGGTCAACTGGTTTCTGAGATCCTGGGTTTTCCCTCCTGCCCATTCTCTGTAACACCCCCTTTCCACTCCCTCCAAGGTTGGAGCAGCATCCACAGCTTCAAAAGAGAGATTCAAAGCTACCATATGGTCTCTAAGCCACTCTTCTAGGGTCAAAGGATTGATCTCTAAGCTAAAATCCTATACCAACTTGCCCGGGAGTAATGACCACTGAGCACAAATGGGTAAGCCTATGCACACTTACTCAAGAATAAGTCCTACTTGATACAATTATTTCTGAGTAGACATGTCTAAGATTGCACTTTCAGTATTTTCAGATGAAGGTAACTTAAAATGCTGTAACTTACCCAAAGATTCTCCTCTGATGTTTGCACAAAGCCAGTCATTTAGCAATCCAGTTGTGCAACCAGAGCTTTAGACCAGAGATGGGAAACATGGCACTCCAGGAGCTAGACTGTAACTCCAGCTACCTGTGATGACTGGCTATGCTAACCAGGTGTCATGAGCCGGGGTTCCTCCTTCAAGCACTCGAAAGCCACAGACAGTTTTCCTTGCAAAGCATTCTTTATTGACCAAGAAAAAAAAAATGCAAAACACCCAGAATGAACCTCTGAGCATGCACAGAGCAGTTTGTTGAGCCCAGTCTAGTAATCACCTCCAGGAATTCCCCTATGAGCATGCCTTGCCCCATCCCTTCGGGAGGAGCCTTCTGAAAGTGAGCCTGTCTTCCTCCACGCACTGATCCTCTAACTGGGCCTCTGCTTTACTGATGCCATGTCATGAGGTCCAAGAACTGGAGCAGCCTGGTCTGTGCCTGAGAACTCCCCTGCCCGAGGTCCCCTCCTGCCAGTTGTATGTCTTGTTTATTCCCAGGGCAACCTGCCCACCTGGGAGCCTGGCCTTGAGATCAGCAGCCCCCATAAGCAGGGTCTTGGCTTGGCCCACAGTCCCAATTCTGCCTCACAACTCAGTTCTGAGTCTTCTGAAGTCCAGCCAGAAGTCCTTGAGAATGAGCCCCCAGAGCAGCCATCTTTCTCACTCCCAACACTGGGGCTGATGGCAATGCATGTTCAACAACATCTGGAGGTCACAAGATTGGGGGAAAGCTGAACTGCATGCAGGAAATTTCAAGGCATGTTAACTATTGATTTCATAAGAGTTGGGCAGTACCCCATCCCCACTTCAGCAGTATCCCGTAGTGGTGGTAGTTTGTTTGTTTTTTTAAACAGTACAGTTGGACCTGCATCCACAGCTGTGGCCTATTAAATCTTGCATCCATAAGTATTTCTTATAGTCCCCTAGAACATTTATACTACAGCAGCAAGTGCATTTCAAATTATTATTGCTGTATCTCCCCCCTGCCACAGGAAATCTATATTTATCTTTTCAGAAAGGAAACAGTGCAATAAAAAAGAAGAGAACATCTGCACATTTTAACTCAACAATAGTAAGATCATCTATCACCAAATTGCATCCCTGTATGACAGCTGGAGAAGGACTTCTACTGTGGATAGCTGAACATAGAAAATAACACTTCTTCCTTTGCTCCTGGCAAACAGCAGCTTGTGAGCTCTCAAGGCTTTAAGCTTGGCAGAAGCTAAATCAGGGTGGACAACTCTCATGGTCCCTCACTCCTGGGTATGGTGATCAGGGACAATAGGGATTGTGGGACAAAATATCTGGATAGCTAGAAGTTCCTCTTCCTGGTAGGTACAAGTGTTTCTGTAGAAGTGCCCCCTAAAGATTTAAAACTAAGGACTCATTTTATGACCTGACTATTTGTGGTGAGTGCAATTCTTTGCTCTAGTAACTAGCAATCATGGTTCCCTTTGCTAAATCGATTCAAAGTTCTATAACAGTCATGACCAAACTTAGACTAATAAAAGAAAGGCAATGCACCTGCACATTATAATAGACTCCATTATTTGATGTTCACCATTTTAAAAAAATAATCTGGGAGTACATACTCTCTATATAATTAGCAGACACTCTCTCTTGACACACACATCCTTAACAGGTGTTATCCCAAAGATTATTTCAATCCACCTTATCTTTTTTGAATATGGAAAGAGCTACACTTATTTCCCATCTCTTTGAAATCGTTCCATAGGAACACAATCTTGCCGTGGCAGGAACCAGTCCATGGATAGTCTTCAAGAAAAGTTTCTGGAGGCAGCAAATATTTGTCTTGGGCATTTTAGAGAAGCACACAAGATAAATTTCTTTTTGCATCTCAGAGGGATGGCAATGTCTTAGTTTTTTTTTAGTTCAGGGCAAATTTGGGCAATTATTACAGAATCCAAGTTTGCTCTATAGTTAAGATGTTGTCTAAAATGGACTCTCCATGTCATGCCTCTAGTCTTCTGGGTACCATAGTAATCCTATAAACTATCAAAGTTCCAGAAACCTGATTCATCTTTCCATATCATGGCAACTGCTAAGTCTCTCCTGATAAATATTCAGCTTACTTTTTCTACTTGTACTTCTATCACTGTTACAATGAAAGGACACAATCAATTTAGCTAATCTACATAGTTCGCATTTGACTTGGCAACATATAATCAATCCCTGATTTTCTAAGGGTCCCTACTGGGTTCTTTGAAACCAGCCAATGGTTCTTATCGTCTTACTGACAACAGTGCCATAATGGACGGACAAGAAAATTTCCGTTCTTGATTGCATCTCTATCAATTTTGGTCTCAACACATCTGCCACAGTGCAAGCTGGAATCTCATCATAGCCGTTCAAGCTAAACAGAGAAGGAGTAATGTTATGGGCCTCCTCCAAATCATCTGTTTAAATAAGATTAAAGAAATCAATAGTAAAAGTCAGTTTTCCATCCTAAAATGGTGGACACACACACAGTAATAACCATGGACCTTAAATATATAGTTTACAACATGCATTACCAGAGGGCAGGGTTGATAAACCTTGCAAAATCCCTGGCCTTTTCCTATGATAGATCTTGACATTACTAATTTTAAACATTATTTGAAACCACTTGTTACCTATCTTGTTTGTCAGTTGGCTTCCTAGGAGAGGCTCATTAAAAAGATGAAGTCAGACACAGAAGATGTATTATTTTCCTCTCAGAAGACCCCAGTTTTCAATTTTCTCCATAATCATATACAATGAGGAAAAGGTATAGTACCTGTACCCTCTTTAATTGTTCTGATAAACAAAAAATGTAGGCGTTGTCCAAGACACAGTCTACGCAAGCAGTAGTCTCCAACACTACAAGCAAGCCAGTCCTGAACACTAAGAGGCAAGGTTGTGAACACTAGGCTTTGGTTAACTTTTAAAGCTTTGTACTGTAAAAAACAATGCCTGGCCTACTTTTAAAATTAATAAAGTATCCATTCATATATATCTTTGTTTACTAATTCAGCATCCTTGGTTATTAAACTTAACTTGGTCACTAATGTACTTTTAAGTATATGAATATATTAATTAAAGAATGAATAACGTTTTAAACATTTAATTTTTATGCTTTATTATATTGTTATATTTTATGGTTTTAGGTTTGGTAAACTGCCCAGAGAGCTACCACTGTTGGACTGTAAGGAGACAGAATAAATGAACAAACAAGAAAAGTGTACTTTGGAGGATCATTCTCCTCAATTAGTGTGCTATAGCCACAACCAGAAACCTAAATTTATTTCCTTCTTTATTTTCACATTTGGGAGAATGAAGAATAAACATGGAGTTCTGCAGCAAAAATTAAGAGAGATTTAAGGCACAATCCTATGCAGGATTAGACTGAAAAAAGGCTTGGGCATAAATGGAGTTGCAGGCATTTCTTTCTCTAGGCTTCCTTGGGATCATGCCCTTTCATTTTGGTACTGCGTGTGATTAAGTCGAAGACTATTGACATAGGAAAACTGGCTTATATAAAAAGTGATCCCTTGAAAGTACAGTCATTTTTAAACAGTGTGTGTGTGTGTGTGTGTGTGTGTACAACTAATCCAGGTGAGGCAGTGACTGTCTTGAACCAGTGTCTGGCCAGTGTGATGGGCTATAAGAGGGTCAATAAATTGACACTTAATCCAGATAAGATGGAGGTTCTGTTGGTGGACAGTTCAGGTTTCCAGGCAAGTGATTTTTCACTCTGTTCCAGAATGCACCTTGGAATTCCAGGTGACTGCTGTGGTAAGGAGCGCTTTCCGCCAGCTTTATCCGGTCCATCAACTACATCCTCACTTACATGAGCAGAGTCTAGCAACAGTAACCCATGCTCTGGTAACCTCCTGATTGGACTACTGTAATGAGCTCTACGTGGGGCTGCCCTTGAAGATGGTCCGAATACTTCAGTTGGTCCAAAACAGAGCAGCCAGGCTTTTGTTTATTTATTTATTGATTTAGCGGACTTATATGCCGCCCCATTCGCCTAAGCCTCGGGGCGGCTTATAAATAAATAAATATCATTGATACAATAAAATACAGATGGAGACATCCTGGGCAAAGTGGTTAAAATCAATAAATAGAATCAACAATTAAAATGATGTTTAAATAAAAAGGTCTTGGCCTGGTGCCAAAAAGCAAATAACGACGGCGCCAGGCGGACCTCTCTAGGGAGCACATTCCATAGGTTGGGTGCCACCGCAAAGAAAGCCCTCCTCCGGGTACTCACCCTCCTAATGTCCTTCATGGAGGGCTCTGCCGCCGATCTCAAGCAGCGGGAGGGCACGTATGGACGTAAGCACTCCTTTAGGTAACCAGGACCCAAGCCGTTAAGGGCTTTATAGGTGATAACCAACACCTTGAATTGGGCCCAGACTTCAATGGGGAGCCAGTGAAGCTGACGGAGGGCTGGAGTTATGTGAGCACAATGCCCAGTCCTCGTCAGCAACCTGGCAGCTCTGTTTTGCACCAATTGAAGTATCCGGACCATCTTCAAGGGCAGCCCCATGTAGAGTGCATTACAGAAGTCTAGTCGGGAAGTTACCAATGCGTGTGTCACTGTCACCAGGCAGTCATCCTCCAGGTAGGGACGCAGCTGGTGAATCAGCTGAAGCTGAAAGAAAGCGCTCCTTGCCACCGCTGTTACTTGAGCTTCCAGTGAAATACATACATTTTGACAGATATATCACATAACACAGGCCCTGTACCATCTACATTGGCTACAAATTGAAGTCTGGGCCCAGTTTAAGGTGCTAATGACGACATATAAAGCCCTAAAGGGTTTAGGGCCTAGATATCTGAAAGAGCATCTCCCTCTGTATACGCCTGCCTGACCCCTGTCTGGGGTTCTTCTTTGGGAGCCCTCTTTGAAGGAGATCAGAAGAGTGGCTACCCAGAGAAGGGTCTTTTCTGGGGTAGCACCCCAGCTGTGGAGCCTGCTCCTCAAAGAGGCGTGCCTGGCACTGATGCTTGATTCATTTTGATGCCAGGTTAAACCATTTTTATTTTCCTTATATTTTAAGGTTTAATGTCATTTTAACTATTGGTTTTATTGTATATTTATATTCTATTTATGTGTGCTGCTGGTTAGACAGGATATAAATGCTTTAAATAAATAAGCCATATTGCTAAACAAAATTGAATAACTACTCCAAGATTAGCTGTAAACAGAGATCTTTTGGGAATATTAAATCATGGATGTGACTTGAGTAAAATACGGGTTGAAACAAAGCATTTCACAACAACAGAATACTCCCCAGAATTCACAGGTCTATATATATTTTATAGTGCAGCAAAGTATAATTGTGCAGACATGGAATACAACAGCAGCCCCTTGTTGAGTATGTAGTGTCATTCCATAATTGTTGGTTGTAGAAGAAACAAGCAAACTCTTCACATTGTAACAATTCCCACTGTGCTTGGTCACAGCACAATTTCTACATGCATTAGAGCACTAGAAGGTATAGATACAAGGTTTAAAGTAGTATAATCTTAGGTTTCCATATATTTTTCTGCAGCTCAGTACTGGAAAAAAAATATTTCCAAAAACTGTCTCTAGTCTGGTCAGTATTATATCATCCAGTTATTTTGCAACAATTTTGTTCTTGCAAAGCAACTTGATTTGCTTCTTAATAGCAACCATATTCATTCCAACTCATTCATATAGCCCCATATCTTCACCATAGTTCTATTAATATAGTAATTCACCATACAAGTGCTATGTTACCCATAACCATAATGAATCTCCTTGGGTAAGGCGGTGGGTTAGGGTTAGAGCCCATCTCAGGCCCAAAGTCACCCAGTAGGGAACAGAACCTAGATCTCTCAGGTCCTTAGCTGAACGCTTTAACCACTACACTACACTACATTATACTGGCTCTCTCAATTTTGAATACTGACATTCTTACATAATCTGATCCCATATTACTGAAGGAAACCTCTTTAATAGAAATAATTTTAACCTGAACCTATTTGTTGAGGGAGGTGCTTAACTGTGTAAGTTTTAGTTATCTGCATATTCTCCAACAATACCAGGTAATATTAAAATTAGGATTGACTACATTACATTAAAGCACTTCACTGAGAGGTGACTTAGGACAACAGCCACAAGAAACCGCTTTCCTTAATTCTGAGGATTTTTCAGACACTGAACTCTTTGTCTATTGTATAGTCCACTATAAACAGTTTGCACTGTAATTGTTAGGTCTGGGCAAAAGAATGAGAGATCTGAGTAGAGAAAGGAGAGATGCCCATTGACATAGGCATAATTTGCCTGATACATTTGCAAAAGCCTTTAAAAAAAAATCTGGACCGCTGGATTTCATTAGTCAGGAAACAAAGCAACTATTGATCTGCTCCAAGGCCCCATTTAACTGTTTCCTTTTTTCAGCAGTACTTATCTCTTCCCTGGCCTTATTGTAATGACAATCCTGGAAAGCAAATTGTTCATCCCAATCTCTCAGACCTTGTCCTACTTCTGTAGAAAAAGCCTGTGTCTGCTTCAAATACCAACTAGTTGGCAACTTATTTCCATATTTTCTCTCCATGCTTTCTGCTTTCTTCCAACTGGGAAGCAGCAGCCTCTTGTCTTCTAGAATCAGCTGGCGCAGCTCAGAGTTCAAGTGACATCACTAGCTGGCCACTCCATAGGTTCTGCACGGTTCTTGCCACTCAGTAACATTGCTAGGAAGGCAGCTGTTTTGACCTGCCTATTTATGCAGGCTTCCATTGAAGCTCTAAACTAGGTTGGGGGTAGTGGTGCAGCTCAGTGGCAGAGCACATGCTTCACATGCAAAAGCTCCTGGGTTCAGTCTCCAGGTAGGAGGGGCAGGAAGGACTCCTGACAGTGTCCCTCCAGTCAATGAGAATAAAGGGCTGGATGGACCAGTGGTTGGATTTACTGGCATTATTTGCACAACATGACAGTCCATGGAGGGTGCTGCACATGAGGCACACGCAGCTGCCCTTCTGAATTTGCCACCCTCTCTCAGGCTTTGTCACCTTCTTCCAACTCAACAAGGGTTAAACAACCCTTGTGCAGCCCATTAAAGAGTTTGTATAAAGATTATTTCTGTGAAGATAATGTATTTGTTTAACCCTTGGAAAACCCATACATGCCAGGTTTGCTCAACACAAGTGGACTCTACATATGAACTTCAGTGCCTGCATACATTTATCCATTTATTTTAAATTTTATATTCTGCCTTTTACAGTGTCTCAGGGCAGCATAAGATAGATAAAAAAGCAGCATCAGATTTTATGTCTCCGGTTCTTTTTTTTACTGTATCTTACTTCATTAACACACACTTCCCTAAAATGCAGCCATCTCAGGAAAAGAAAGAAAAGGGATTTTGAAATCTGACTTCTTGCTCCAGTTCATTGGCAGCTAAAAATATAGCCATGGTATGGAGCACAGGGAAAGTATTAGCATATGGGAAACAAGTTGTGACCATGCATCTGTTTCAACAGATGTAAGGCCAGGTTTTCAGGTGTTACCTCCAGCCAAATGCCTTTTTAGCATGCAGAATATGAAAACTATAAGAATGCAAACAAATATTGTTCTTAGGGGAGCAGGGAAAGGGTGAAAAGCAGTTGAAAGTTCATTTCTGTTGTCAAATTATAATGTTTTATCCACCTGACATGGTTTATTAAACAACACTTTCCAGACTATCTTGTGACTGCTGTCATCAAGAGACTTTGTTTAACTAGTCTCACAGTGGATAGTCCAGTCTTATGTTTGGAGTTGAAGGACGGCTGGCAAGTGTAGCCACTGCTCAACATGAGTTACTGGAAAAGAATAATAAAGAACATTCTAAATTCATTTTGGCCTACAGAAAACAGGGGAGAGGAAGCAGGAAGAAGGACATTCTGTACCAAGTATATGCATGTCCTCAGAAAAGGGAAAGAACGCAGTTATACCATCTCCATTAAAAACACAACATGTGCATACCGGATTTCTCATTTCTAATGGAAGAAGCCCACAATTCCTTCTCAGGACCATCTACTCCAACATAAAAGCTTCATAAGATTCCCATAAAAGAAACAAAGTATCATTTTCCAGTGAAGTAGAACTTCAACTCATGATGAGGTACCCTGAGAAGCAAAAATCCAAAATCTCATAAAAAGTTAGTGACCAGCTTGGGAATTGAACAGGAGGCCCTTTATGCCAGCCCTTTGAACATAGCTCACTATATAACTGTTGAGTCAGTTTTTTTAAAATATAGTGCTGAATATACATATACAGGCAGCACTGTCCAAACATGACTCTCTAACAGCAGGGCCAATGCCAGGTCTGGGATTTCAACACGACCTTCATGCTTCTCCCAAGATAATGAAGACAGTCATGGATGATGGAGCCACACTGCTAGGTGCGTCCCTGCTCAGCACTAGAGGACGCCTCTCAGCTGTCCCCAACACGTACACTTGCCAGACCAGGGGGAATGCAGAGTGTCTCTCAGCCCAAAGCTCAGAAGTTGAACAGTGACCGCCGAAGCTGCCTCCATCTTTATTCCCTCGTAATGTCTCTGGGGCCCAACATACGCTACACATGTCTTTTGGGGTAATACACACTGGAATACAAGCAAGAAGTCTGTTCGAAAAATGTATAAGGGTCTATATTGCCACATTGTACACACCTTACACACTTTCTTTTGACTGAAAAGTGCTGGACACCAAACAAGCCAGAAGGTAAATACTGAGTCAGCATTAGAGATGAGAACCATGAGCAATTTATGGACAAAGCTAAAGCTTTTTCTAAGAAGGACAGGTCATCAAATAATACTTTTATTGTGGCTTTCTTTGCGACGCCTAGAAAGTCAGTAGCAGTAAATTACCTGTGCTGCATCCACCACATTCACAGAAAAGGCTAAAATGGTCCCAGTATTGCCACATATTCCTCAGATCTACATTTTATTGAGAGAAGGCATATGTAATTGTCACTAATTCAGAATAGTAAACTACTTTTTTAAAAAATGAGTACTTGATAGTACTCATTTCCGACAACTATTATCTAATGAGGGGATCCAACACACAGCCCCACAAGCTGCATGCAGCCCCTGAGGCCTGGTTCTGTGGCCCTTTTGCACCATAAAACCTGGTCTGCAGCTCCTAAACAAAATCACTCAAAGTTGGAGATTTTTTTTCTTGTTCAACTAGATTAATACAGTACTATTATTCTATTCCAGTTTTCCACAATGTGGGGACTTGTAGATGCTTTGGGCCACAACTGCCAGCATTCCTGACCACAGGCTATGCTGGCTGGGATGGATGGCAGCTGATGTCCAAAAACATGGAAGATACCCATTTGGGGAAGGCTGTTCTGCATTACATTTACTGAGGGCATTTATTTATTTTGCTGCTTCACTGCCCAACAGCCAACACTTTTCGGGTAGTTTACATTTCCTAAACAGGATTACAGTACAGTAAAAATACCATAAAGTTTTTCCAAAATACAAAATCTAAAAGTTAGGGCAATATCTAATAAAGAATAGACCTGCCAAAACACCTGACCTAGGTGCCCTTATCGGGTTATTAAATCATGTCATTGTACACCTCAGCACAGAGGCCTGTCTTAATCTGGAGCTGAGCAGGAACCAGGCTGGCCTCAGTGGGAAGATCATTCTCCAGTTGGGGAAGCAACACCCCTGGAAAGGCTCTCACCTACATCATCTCCCTCAAAGCCTCCCTCAGAAGTGGCACTCAGAGGAAGGCCTCAGACGTTGTTCATACTATTGGAGCAGACTGCAGCTGCAAAACACGTTCCATCAAGTATAAACGTCTCAAGATTAAAAGCAGCACCTTGAGTTGGCAGTATGCAGCAGGCAATGCAAGCAGCCCACAATTTGACTTAAATGTCCAAACCTTTTGCTGGCTAAGCAGACTGCCATATTTTGCACAAGCTGCAGTTTTTGAGCAGTCTTCAAGGGCAGCCCTATATAACATGAATTACTGAAAGCTAATTTAAAGATACTTAGAGCACATATTACTAAAATGAGACATCCTGATGGTGCTAGAAAATAATCTCTGCCACACCCAGGTATATTCCTCCTCACAACATTTCAGTATGATTCAGTTTGTGGTATGTTGCAAAACAAACACTGGGGTTCAAATGCTCTCAGAGTTAAGATCACAGGGTGTGTGTCTCTTCCTCCTCATTAACTCCCCTTTAACATATCTTAGTATGAAGGGGGCAATATTGGTTAACCCCATATATGCTATCCTGACCCCCCTCTCAAAAGTGCTTGATATATATGTGCGAGTGTGTGTGAGAGAGAGAGAGGGGATGGAGGGGGAGAGGGAAGAGAGAGCAAGAGATGGCTTGGGAAAAACAAGAAATTATCTACAGATATGGTCTACACAGATCTGTACATTATGGAAACCGATACAGAATAAGTCTCAAAAACTATTTTCCATTCACCAACTTCCCCCAAAAGTATAGCACTCCCCACTAACTAGTATGAGGGAAAGTGTCCTTCATTATATCCGTAAAGTTATAAAAGCAGAGTCATGTATTTTACTCCAGTAACAGCGGCGGGAATTTTCACCGAGCAAAGAATACATACACTAGAATTGTATGTACAGCCCACACAGTCCAGTGCAGCAAGCCCCATCTATTGCGAACCGTCCCGACCTCCAGGGTTACAAATGCTTACAATTCCAGCTAAAGGCTATTTTGAACTCTTTGCGCTGTTGGAAGGGATAAGAGATGGAGAAGAAATCGCGGTTGGGAAGGGCAGAAAGGCTTCTTAAAAAGTAACTACTTACCCCAAACCAAGATGAGAGCAGTGGGCCAGAATGCAGCAAGCGATCGCCTCCTCTCACCGGCATCTTGGAGGCTGCCCCTTGAGGGGAACGGTTGGAAAAAAGAACTTCAAAAGTCTCCCTCCCCTGCCCTCGATTCTCACCAGCGCTCGGGGTGTGGGGAGGGAGAAGCAGGCGACTGGCTACCCTCTAGCTCCTCTTCAGCACCTGAAAGTCAGAAAGACGCCTCCCTACAGGGCAGACTCCCCGGAGGTCCCCCCTGCACTTCCTCGCAGCCCTTCCCCATCGCTCCCAACCGGATCGCCCCACGAGCCACCATGCAAGAGCACCGAAGCGCTTCCTTCGCCCAGCGCTACTCCGAAGCAACACTCTAATACGCCGCTACCATTTGAAGTCAAGGGAGGATAAGGCTCCGCATTACCCGTGCATCTCATGCATTTTAACAGCTCGGCATTCCAAGAAATGAATGAAAGAAAGCTGGGCAGAAGCGAGGAGCAAAGAAGCAGACGAAAGGAAACAGAGCAGACAGAGAAGACGGGTGACGGCGGTTCGTACAGACCTGCTCCCTCCCCCCTTCGGATCCAATTGGTGCGTTCCCAGTGGAAGCCTGCGCGGCTCCCATTGCAACATTGCTTCTTCCCTCCGGGAAGTTGAGAGGTGGACGCCAGCCGGGAATTAATTGTTCGCTTTGCGCCTCACATGACGCGCGGGAGGAATTGCTCCAGCCACTCAGTGGCTTCGGCTCGCACAAGTCTTCCCCCTCCTCTGCACACAGGGAGACTCGTTCCCAGAGGGCGGCGGTGAGAGGAGGGAGCTGAAGGAAGTTTGGCGAAGGAACGAAGCCTGCTGCGCCGAAGAGATACTGGCCATCGCAGAGCCAGAGAAAGCGCTACATGGCATTTCAGGCCAGCAAAGGAAACTGTTGAGCAACGTGTATTCCAACTACGGTGGTTTTTAAGTTGGATTTCCTGCTGCTGGAAGCGAGGGGGAAATGGCTTCGACTGCAATCCCGTGCGCAATTTATGCATAAATACGCTCCATTGCTGACCCCGGGGGGGGGGGGGTGAGGGAGAACTTTCTGCCAGGTAGTGCTTTAAGGGCGAGCAATGCCATGAATGCTTAGGCAGAAAAGGGCCCTATAAAACCCAGCATTTGGCCCGTGAGTGCAAAAGCCCCACAAATTTGGCAGTTTTAAACAATTTACGTAGCCAATGGAACTGTTGGAACCGCAGCATTTCGGATTCTCTGCCTGTTTTTGCATCCTTCTAACAAAGGCCTACCCTCATGTTTGAAAGTAAAAGATGGGAAAAGCTAAGTTACCCAACAGGCAGGGCAGAGGCAATTGGCCCCACCCTGCTAGTCAGAGCAGTATTTTGTTTCGGTGTTTCATATTGATGCTTCAACTTCTGACAGTTTTCCTCAATCTGATGCTCACCAGACTACAAGTTCCATTAGCTCCAATAGCATGATTGATTTGGAGGTTGGGAGTTTTCACCGAAGCATTTTATCTTCGTGTTCAGATTCTTTAAAATGTTCACACACACACACACACACAATATTTTAAAACAATATCACCACAACTGTACATTTTTCTGATCTCAGCTTGAGTCATCACCGAGGAAGGAAAATAGAGGTTTTTGCAATTGCATTTTCTCTGCCTCCCTTTTTGCAATGGGCATATTTCCTGTCCTAGCAATATCTTGCGTTTCAGACCTGGATCACCACAGAACTGAAGGACATGCAATACAACAACACAGTCGGGCAATAAAATGATATATTTAGCAACTATCTTATTCATGTCTTCTAATCCACACCCTTGCATCTTTTCCTCCTAAAAACAAAGTAATGTTTCTCCCAGAAAAGGAAATAAATTACCTCAGTTATTCTTTCCTTTGCTGTCTTTTATGTTCTCATACTATTACTGTAAGAATACCAGCTTTCTTCCAAACACGAAAATGTTCTCATTCTACCACACTGAAGTCCATTCGATACTCTAATTAGATACTCTACAATATTAGGAACACTTTTATGACATGGTAATGTGTCCACACAAAGTTTTTTTTAATGTTTGATAACTGATAACTCATGTTTATCAGTACATTTCTGAACCAGGCACACCATACACACCAAGGTTTTGTGTGGTTTCTTCACCAGTTTCTTGCTGGTGACTTCACACAAAGGGAGCAGCCAGGTGCCAGCCTCAGCATCAATTCATCATGACTGTCCTCATTATATCAAAAACAGAGACACTTTTGTTTTGCTTTCCCCCCTGCCTCACACTCCCCTCCCCATAGTTTCTTACTAATTTTAACACAAGTGGACAATATGATGCTGTGGAGACTACGGAAACAATTTTTGGAGAGCTAAGTTTTTAATTCTTTTCAGTGGTGCCACTAGGTAATTTTAGACCCAGGGCTTTAGCTGGACATGTTATTTTAGTTTTGAAGCAGAAACATTTCCTCCTCTCAACACTGATTCCATGACTTTTGGCTGCTTCAACATGATGGTAATATTATGGCAAAAAACCTTGTTTATTAACCCCAAAAAGAAGAGAAATAGGAGTTTGTTCAGCTTTGTATTTTAAACTAATGTACATAATTGCAGCACCATACTTACAGAAATAAAATGAGAGTTTAGATCTGACACTAAACACATTTCAGTGGTAGTGAGCAGCATTTGTTGTAGAAAATAATTAGATACTTTAAAAATCTTGGCTCAACTTCAATGTCATGCAAATGGACATTGCACACAACAAGACCTTCTTGCCTTCCCTACAGGTCCCAGCACACCCTGAAATCTGCTTTGTAGGGTCTGCCAACACTCCAAAGCTGGTTTAGACTGCAGGGGTGGGGTGCAGGAAAAACCCTTTACCAGCAGGCTCTGTTCCACTGGCAGAAGGACATGATTAGATCAAAGCCAAGCCAATGGAATGAGCTTCTGAAAGCCACATGCATGTCCAGCCAGCTGGCCCTGACTGGAAAAAGAAATAAGGGCACTGTGGCAAATAATGTCATTCCTGGTTGGCTTGGCAGCTCCATGCCATTCCAGATATTGATGCAGGCCTGTTTGCCACTGACACTGCCTGGATGGTCACTGTAGTAGGAGGCATTGCAGCTAGACATGGAGCCCTTGATCTTACACCTGAAGTCCAGTGCTAGTTCCATGACTGCATCCTTCATGAGAACCTGAAGCAATCCCAGATCATTCTGATCTTTCCTGTTTTTCATAGATATAAAAAGCCCCGGAGTGTGTGATGAGTGTGCATATTGCCATGCCAATAAAAGAGTCTCTGGAACTGTCTGGAGGCCTTTTCCAGGCAGTAGTCTTCCACATCCACGGCAATGAAAACCCAGTCAGAAGGTGTGGGATAGCCACTTGAAAGAAGCAGGTGGCATCTTCTGTCCACCCAGAGCCATCCACATGGCCTGTGTCATGCCCACTGCCCCACCCAGAACACACGTGGCTGCCATGCAGCCCACCTCATGGTGAAATGGAAAAAGGCAGGGCAAGCAACTGCTCAAACAGTTCTGTCCTGGAAGTACTGCAAATTGCTTCAAGAATGCAATAACCTCCTTAGCTTCCAAGATCCCACTGCATTTCTCCAGGATTCCTGCTCTATTTGTCTGTTTGGCCAGCCCCACAGAAGCATTTTAGGACCCTCTACAGTAGTTGAAGCCACAGCTATAGCTTCAGCATCTCCTCTCACCCACATCTGACACCTTCCAGATGATGAGGGCACCTGTGCAGCCAGCAAAGCCATTCCTGTGGTGGGGCTGGATGATGGAAGCTGTTGTACAATGCACCTGGAGGGCACCAGACTGGGAAGGGTAAGTTACAGCTACCAAAATTATAGTCTCTCGCCTGAGAGGTGCAAATGGGGCTGATTTCTACCTTATCCCAACCATGCCACTGCCTACTTCCCAATGGCTGGAGGTCAGGGAAGGCAAGAACAGGAAAAGAGGCTAAATGGACAAATAATGATCCGTGTGAGGAACTGCAGATTTCTTTTGTCAGAACCCTGACCATGAGCAAGTCTGACTCCTACAGAGTTCAGATTTGTCATTGTTGCACTCAGTGCACCATTACAACAGGGGTGGACTTCCTGGCTGTTGGTCTTACTTCTGTCTCATGACAGCTGAAATGGCTTAGCATCCATGTAACCAAGTATCAAATCAGGGCATCCCCAGTTTGACTCTTGACTCAGCCATGAACTCAGCCAGGTGGCATTGGCCAAGTGTTCATCTGATTCCAAACCATGTCTTGCTGTTGCATCTGAATAGCTCCAGCTGTTGATTCCAGAATTAATTCCCATATTAACCAGAGTTTGAAATCAAGGTTTGCAAACCTTGGTTTAGAGGGCCTCTGTCTGGCATTAACAATGGTCAGCAATAGTTTAGCCTTGCAAGGGGAAGGGGTTTAATGTTCAAAATGCTGGCACCCAGTCTACAAACCACAGTTTGTAGGGAGTAAACATGACATCTGTCATAGAGTTTGGATATACATTCATTGAAATCACCCCAAGAGCACAAATCTATTTCAAGGGGGGGGGGGGGGTTTGCTTACTTGGTACAACTAATTTGCTATACTTTTTTCACAGCTCGTCATGTATGCACAATTAGTTTCTTCAACGTTCAATAAGCTCCTTGGCATCTTGTCACTTAGAGTCACGCTTCTGTGGTATCCAGTAATCAGGCTTTTTCTTTTCAGGTGATGAGCAAAATTGACAGAATTTTTCCAGTGGTTCAGGGCTTGTGAAAAGACCTACCACCTGATAACCTTGATGCACTTGGCAAGCCCTTTCAAATATGCTGTTGAGGAGACAGGGTCAGACACCAAGGGAAAACATTCCAGAAATCTTCATGGAAAACATCAAGTGTATGTCATATCTCAGAGATGCTCAGGACGGGCACTTTTCTTACCTAGGGTCTGTGTTTCTCAAAGACCACCTGCTCCCCTTTCTTTTTCCCCATTCCCAATCCTTATACCCATTTACAGCATATCTACTCAGATACATGTCCTACGAAGGCCAATGTGACTTACTAATGAGTAAATATTTATTTAACTACAACCAATACGTCTCTGTTTTACTTTACATCCTGGCTACAGTTCTCAAGGCAATACTATTCCCTGATCCTTCCACAGCACTATTTTCTTACTCTTTTTTGCTCTTCCCGCCCCAATCTCCTTAGTTACCTGTTTATTTATATATTCCAAGCTTCCCCACCCCATCACCTCTTCTCCACCCTCTACAGTTCACAGCCCAACAACAATCCATAGGTTCCCTTCATCAGTTGTTCATGCTTAAGAATGGCTGGATCCAAGATACATTTCCATAACAATGCATGGCAATCCATACTGCTCCATAATGAACTGTGGACTATCATGTTGTGTGAACCTAGACACTGTGCCACACTGTAGCAATAACAGTTGCAGTGCTGCATGTGCGGGGGGGGGGGGTGGAGGCAGTTTTTACCTAAATTAATCTTTCTCTACCTGGCTCTTACCAGATTTGTTTGACTACATTCCCATCATCCCCTTGCCACCATGACCATTGACCATGGTGTGGTCAAGGATATAGGTGACAGCAGTCCCAAGATATCCGACAGGCACTGGGTTGGGGAAGGCTGACCTAAACAGCGATGTTAAAAACTGCTCCAGAGCGCCTTTTCCCCAAGACTTTCAGAGACAGACCTACTTCGTATTTTTTTCAGCTAGGGAAAATAAATCTATTAGAGAACAGCGAGCAACACTATTACATAATGGCCCCAACCTTTTGTAACATGTGGCCCAAGGAGATGTATCTCAGCAGGATCATCCACCCGCTGTTGGAACCAGATTGACACTAGGTCAGTGGTGGCGAACCTGTGGCACGTGTGCTGCAGCGGGCACACAGTGCTCTCTCTGTCAGCATGCGAGTCAAGTCGCTCCAGCAGCTGAGCATTGGATAACAGCACACAGAGGGGGCATGTGCATGCTTGGAAAGGAGTAGTGGCACCAGGCGATTACATCATGAGCTGCGACTCATTAGCCGCAACTCATCCAAGCTTTCGCATGGCCGGTCAGTGCACTGCCATAGATATGCATGCTTGGACAGGCTGTGAGTTTTAATACATTCATTATTATTAACACAAGATTTTAGCTTTGAGTTTTGCGTATCAGCATGCATACAACAGCAAAGATCACATTAATTGTGCAAAAGCACACCAAACACAAACTTTTACCATTCTATAAAAAGCTGTTTGTATCATTGAAAGCTCTGTTATTGTGTTTTTCTTTTAAAACAAAAGATGTTAATGTATGAGTTGCTTTCTCTAAACTAAAACCTCAGTATTGAGGTTTTATTGCAGTGTTGGCACTTTGTGATAAATAGGTGGGTTTTGGGTTGCAGTTTGGGCATGTGGTCTCTAAAAGGTTTGCCATCACTGCACTAGACCAACTGAGCTGGGAGCAGTGGATCTTCCCACCCTGAGATTCCTGCAGAAGCCCCCTGAAAATGTTACACAGAGAATCAAGAGAAGCTGCTTGAATGGGTTGTGCTGAGATGTGGCACAGAAGAAGGTTCCTCAAATAGTTGGTGGAGAGAAGTTCTTTAACGGGTTCGCTTCAGCATAGCTGTATATAAAGGGTGCTGTGCTAAAGTAAAGTTTATCAACTCCGTTACGCAACATCCTGGATTTTCATGACTACTGTTTATACGACTGTGACCTCCCTGGAACAAGTTAAGTTCTGCAACTAGTTGGAATATAAACATTAGAGTAGATTTGCTGCAGCAAATGTTTTGGGCTGCTGACCAAAACTAACCTTATTGATGTGTTAACATGTACCTGGTGAGGAAGGCCTCGCTTCAGTACTCTCAGTCTATTTCCTGGGATGTGTCTTGGGCTTGAGCTACAGCTGTGCTCCCAGTCCCACTCACAAGGAGATGGTGGTATCGTCGTCTGTTCCCTAAAATAATAACGATAATGATGAAAACCTGACAAGGTAATCCAATGCAATTAATTTAGTTTAGGCTAAGCCTGTGACACTAGAAAGGAAAACAGCTTGGTCTAAATTGTAACTGCCATATGCAATCAACAGTTCTGTTTAGCAAATGAGACAGAACAAGTTCCTAATTTGACAGAAACTCTGTAAGTTCTCTCACTCTCTCACTGTGCTTAGCATTATACATAGTACTTAAAATGTATATAAATAAGAATGGATTGTGGATCTGTTAAAACTAAATCACATATTTTGAGCTATCAGTGCAACATATTCACAGGCACACTGTGAAACAGTGTACTCCTTTTTGTCTTTAGAAAGGTTCTGGGACAGAGGTAATAGCAAATGCGTTCTGGCAAGGAGCATGAGGCATGGTGAAGAAATGAGTGCTCAAAAATTTTACACTCATTTATCTGGCCACTGAAGGAAGGTGTCTTGAATCCACATGCGTTTTTATGTGAATTTACCTTAGAAACCATCAATGTCTATCATATTTAGCAGTAGGGTAGCCATTATTGCATTGCCAAAAAGAGGGGGAAAAGATAAAAGGCATCAAATGAGGACACAGATTTGCATTAAATGCATATATGCCACTATATGTATAGATGTACATTATGAAAGAATACAATACAATTTAAATACATCTTGCCATTGAGAGAAGACAGTCTGCTGGGCTGCTCAAGCGCCTTCCTGCCAGGCACAAACTGCTCAGGGGCACTCTCAGGTCCCCTGCCCACCCTTCTTAAGATTATCTTTCTCTTTAAACTGGACTTCAAATAGAGGACCCTCTTCCATCATGTAGGACACTTGTCCACCTAATTTGGAAAACAATCAGGAATAACAAGCACATCTACTGAAGTGTGGCGAGGAAAATGCACTTTGTGTAAGGTGGGACTGAGGTACTACTACTAATTCACTTGCTCTAGCAGTGGATTCTGTACTTGAAAACAGGTTCCAGGAATGGCTCTCTCTCAAAATTCTGTCACGCTGCTGCCCTGGGCCTTCTGTTTAAGGCAGCCTGTTTGTCTGTCTCTACAGGAATTAAATCTTATCTTCTTCATGTTGGAATAAGCAACCATCATAAAATAAGCCCACTTTGTGGAGGGAAAAGTAACTGTCTGAAAAGCCACTAAATGGTTAATGCATGCAGAGTTGTTGGTGCCGGTTTTGGTTTCCCTTTTGCCTAATTACTCTCCCTGTTTGAGGTGCAACCAGAAGATGCCTGTTAATATTAAGTAAAGGTCCGATTTAAACAGGTGCTGTCTTTCTCAAGTGTGGCCAGGCAAAACTTACTCTGCAATACTTCATAGATATAGGTCACACGTAATGATCTTGCAGGCAATTCCAAACCCACTGACCCATTCCCCTCAGCCACCTAGCTGGGTCAGTCCCCATGGCTGGTAGGTACTTTCCTTGGAGTCTAGACAGATGTCATTTAATTCCAACCCTTAATTATTCCAAAGTGCCTGCCATGCTTAGCAGCCTCTCTCTGGAGCTTTCTTTGTCCTCCCACTCCTTGCATGTACTGCCCTTAAAAGAATAAAATGCCTTTTAGTGCAACTATTCAAATCAAGGGTTGAGTATGGACTGTTGTTGAAATGTGGATTCTCATTATCATGCTTCTTCATAACTAGCAAAACCATAATAAAACAGAATTGTGCAAAATCTGTAACATTGCCATTTTGGCTCAATTTCCAAATCTAGGGTGCAGAATCCAACTTCTCTTTGAATTTAGGTTGTCTCAGCACATAATTTTAATCTTCTTTTAGTACAGAATATACATATACCCACCAGCTCACTGTCTTCTCCTTAAAATACAATGGCTATGTAGACGCAGCAGAATAAGCATTGGTGTAGCTGTAGGTGAAACAGATTCATATCTCCAGCTAGACCACTTCTTTCCTGGGGGACATTAACAAGATTATGGGCAAGGAACCACATACATTGAATCTTGAGAAAGAAGTGAAAAAAGCAACCACATGCAATGAAGAGTCTGAGAAACAGTTATTATAAATTGTGTCTCCTCCCAGAACCTAGAAGGATTGTTACCATTCATTGCTCCAGTGACACTTCTCCCATGGTACGTTTAATACCTGGGTGTGTCCATAAAACCAGCCTTCTCTCACACAAAGTAGGTGTAGGCATTCCAGGTCTTGCTTCTGGCACAGTCAATAGTTCCCATGGTAGGCGCATTTCGGCACCCCTGTGAACTTATCATTCCTCCAGTCTGTTCTTGAGAGGTTCTGCTTTCAGAATAGCTGAAAATCAACACAACTAGCACTAGTGCCAAAAATGTCAGAAGGAAGTTACAGAGGGAGGGCAAAATCCACTGGTGGACAAATCAGATGCTTGTGGACCTGGTGTGTGAGGACCAACTCTGCTCTGTTTTCCACAGAGTCCACTTAGACAGGTGGTCAACCCAGAAATGACTACCCCAGAAGCCAACCCAAAGCGGGTTCACATGTTGTCTGGAAACATGCTCAAACCACTGTTTGATTTCAGCCAGCATGACAAGCCGCTCTGAAAGAAACATGACTCACAAGGCACCATGACTTCTTGTATTCTGTGAACTCAGTCACAGCCTTGAATGGCGGCCAATCAAGGGATTTTCTAGTCATGCATTGCAGCTGTTTATGGTAACCCTGCATCTCACTCCTGAGCCATAACAAAAAAACAACATGAAACAAAACTATGATTTTAAAGATGGTAAACCAAGGGTGGTCAACCTGCAACCTTCACTTGTTGTTGAACTTCAGTTCCCATCAGCCCCGGCAGCAGCATCAACAGTTGAGGATGATGGGAACTGAAGTCCAACATGTCCTGCTGTTGGTTGTCCTCCTTGGTGTAACCACAGGCTACAAATTTTAAAATTATGATTATTACATTGCACTTATAGCCCACCTTTCTTCCTCTTGCAAGGCACCCAAGGCAGCATACTAGGGTCTCCTTCTCATCATTTTATGCTCACAACAACCACCTATGAGGTAGGTTAGGATGAAAGCACATGACTGGCGCAAGTAACTCAGTGAGCTCCATGGCTGAGTGGGAACTAGAACTCGCATCTCCCAAGTCCCAGTCCAACACTCTAACCCATGGGTCCTCAAACTATGGCCCGTGGGCCGGATCCGGCCCTCCATGCCCATTTATTCAGCCCACCTCAGAGATTTTGGACTCACTGTGCCCACACCCATGCCCACCTTGCCCTGTGCGCGCCTGCCACCGCCTGGCCGCACATGTGGGGAGACAGCAGCTTGCTCGCGCGGTGATCGGTTTGGACTCGCTCGGAGAAAACGATCTCCAAGCAAGCAAGCAAGCAAGCCGCTGCCTCACCGTGCACACCCGCCTCGCACGCCCTGCCCCTGCCCCGTCCCTCACTGGCCCGCGTGCGCCGCTGGCACCGCCTTGCTGGCCCGTGCCCACCACTGGCACCTTTCAACTGGCCCCCTTGCTCTAACCACTACACGGGCTCTCTTCTTTAGTTTCAATTGTATAGCACCTAGCATAGTAGGCATTTAATAAAAATGGCCAGGATCCAAATCAATACACACAATGTTCCACATGCATGTAGGAGCTTTTCAAGTATCCATGCAAGAAGCAACATGTTACATCCCATCGGATGTTCCCTCAAAACTGATGCCTTCCTGGAGCAGCCCTACCTGAGGCCATGAGAGGCGGCCACATAAGGAACAAAGATCAGTGTGTAGGTGTGCGCGCACACACACACACACGGGAGGGGGAGAGTCTCTTAGATACAGAGAATTGTTTTTTATAAATGCACAGACCTTGTTGGATTTAGCACTACGCAATTAAAAAAAACAAGTTACTTGCATCTCAATTGATCACTTATTTGGCACCACAGCTTAGTAAGTCAATTTTTTTCTTGTTCCATTTGTATCATGAAGGTTTGCTTTAATTTAATAATTTATTTCTTACATTTATAGCCTGCCTTTCCTCCAAGAAGCTCAATGCAGCATGTATTACTCCTCTCCCAAATTTATCCTCACAACAACCTTATGAAGTAGGTTATGTTGCAAGGAAGTGAAGAGCCTCAAGTCACTCAGTCAGCTTCAAGACTGAGTGGGGACTTGAACCCAGATCTCCCTGATTCCAGTCCAACACTCTCATCACTACACTTACTTAAGTTTGATTTGTGCTAAGACAAAAAGACAGCACAACCAATGAATCATGTTAACCCTTCAATCTTTCTCTGGAGAAACAGAAATGCAGAATTTCTTAAAAAGAACTGCTAAGTAAATGAACAGTTTGGTCACCCTGGTGGTCAGGCCAGGACAATTAATGCTGAATTCAAGACATTTGAACGTCATGTTCCATGTTCTGTTGGCAGACCAGTACACCTTTTCCAGTTGACACTGACATGCTTCAACAGTGCAATGACACCTAAACTGCACATACAGAATATATACACATGTGAGGATTTTGCCCCTTTAAAAATACATGTAAGTGAATACTAGGAAAGAAGTGGGATCTGTTTGTAAATGGACAAACTGTTTGTTTACCAAGAAGAAAATCTGTTATTTTTCTAGCATAATAATTAAAAGTGTGTCCTAAATATAGGGAGCATGAAATGTAATCAAGAGGCAATCCATCACATTCCGAATCAGTGTTGCCATCGGTCCAAGTCTGCATTCACTCATCCACTAAATTCTTCTCTCGAAACTGCACGTAAGCTTGAATGCCATCATTTACAATGCCTCCAAGTTATTCCAGCAACCCATATACCACCTAACACATCCAGCTTCCACCATTTCACAGATTAATCATTTTCTTCCTTTTGCAGATAAGGTAGGAGGCTATCTCACACTCTTTTTCAGAGTAAATATTTGTCTTCGTAATTACTCATTTACTCAACAAGTAACTTACCCTGGGTGCTGCCAAAGGTTTGCATGTCGGACCACAGGTAGCAGTTCTCTCTTGTTCAGGGGAGTGATCCCAATTGCAGCTTCAAGAATGGTTATGTACTTCTTGTACTTCATCCTGACTTTTTCAATGCACCGCTGAACCAACTTACAACCTGTGTTCGGCAGCTGCGACATCAGAAGTCATCTTGCCCCAAAACTCTGACTGAACTATAGCACTGTTTGCAAAATAGGTGGCACACATTTGCAAGCTAAAGTTATAAAAATAACTTTTGGGAAAGGAGTAAAAAAAAATTCCTAACAGATTCCCCTGAAACGTCATTGTTACATAATGCCAGTAGTCTTTGAATAAAACACTAATGAAAATGAATCAAGAGACAATCATGGTTCTAAGCCTGGCCTGATAATGTACACTCTCCAATTTGCTAATCCTCAGCTAAATCTCCAAGGCTTATAATCTTCCAAGTACTAATGGAGTAGCAGGTGACTTGTCTCTCAAATCAAATCAAGGGCTGCTGAAGATTTGTTGACTAAACTTTAGACTGTGTTCAACACTCCAAAATAAAATGCATCCTTTTTACACAATTTTTATGAAACAAATTGACAGTACTGTATCCTTGTCAGAGGAGAGGGTGAGGGAGATGAAGCAATGTATAACTTGCATTTATTAAAACAAAACACAGAGTTAGCAGATGCTGAACAATTAGAAGGGACGTTGCACAAAATTAAGCAATAGCTGCATTCTTTTACAGTGGGCTTGTAAACAGATTATATGGATGCACAGATGAGAATTATCTGTGGTTAAGCAAAGCAGGAAAATCAATATAATTCTATTTTAATTATTGTTTGCTATTACGCTGATATTTTGCAAGTTACCCAAGGAGGCTGCATGATCTTCCTCCTCTAAATTTAATTTTCACAACAGCCCTGTGAGGTATGTTAGGCTGAAAGTCAGTGACTGGTCCAAAATCATCCAGTGAGCTCCCCACCCAAATGCAGACTAGAATCCAGGTCTCCCCAGTCCCAGTCAAACAAACACTTTTACCCTACACCACTCTGACACCTTTGGGTAAAGAGCTGTTATTTTCTCCCCTTATCCCCATTTTGGTTAATTACATAGGTAAACAAATAGGCTACTAAGCTTTCTGAGGACAAATAAGCTATTCGTCCACATAATTTTCTGTGAACTAGCAGCATGATTTTGACTTGATGTGAAATAAATAAAATAAATTCTACTTGATTGCGAAATAATGTACATTACACAATCAAGGTTCAAAAAAAGGGGAATGCCAGACAGGTTTATGTTAGGTGGTTTCTGGGTGAATTTACAAAACCAACATTAATTTTTGAGGTTTCTTCAGACTAAAATCCTCATTAGTAATCTGCAATGTCTCTCCTAATCATAATTATGGGATTAGGGTGCTGGGTAACTTTTGCCAGATAGCATTTTTCACAATTCCTCAGACAGACAAAAGGGGTGATGCACCAGTGGCCTTTTTCACCAACAGTTTCATTGCTCAAGTTTAAAAAAAAGGATTCAATAAAGCTCAGGTCAAAACAAAATGTGACAGTTCTTCAGTTTAAGAAGAGGCTGATAAAACAAAGATGAAGCACATTCAAATTCCTAGATTTATCACCAGATTTGAGCATGACATGAACACCATTTACAAGTGTCTACATGCTGAGCAAGAGGAATGGTTTTTACTACATGCACAAACACCACTTTTAAATACCTGTGCAAAATATTTCAAGACATTCAGAAAAGATAAGGATGCTGAAAAAGGCAGTAAAGGTACATGTACATAATCCTGGTCTCCTACCTAATTGGCATTACTAAGAAGCAATTGACAGTGATGTTAATTCTTTTGTTCTTACATGTTCATCTTGTCTTTTCTCCAAGAAACTCAAAATGGCAGACATGGTTCTTCCCTCACACACTTTATCTTCAGGTAAGCAGGTCTGAGAAAGAGTGATTGGCCTAAGAGTTTCATGATTTAGTTGGAATTTGAAGCAAGGAAGCCTCCCCACTTGTGGTTTCATACTCTAACAAAGCCTTCTTGATATGTCAGACTCCTGTTAATCCCAGCTGGCTGTTGGAGGAAGCCAGTATGTTCCTTCTCCTATCTATTTCGCTACTACTCTAACAGTTATCATTCATTCATTTCATCTCCAGCTAGAGCTATCCCTTCAGTCCCATAAAAAGCCTACAGTTCAGAAACATGTAATATTTATAGTAGAGTTTGGTAGGCAAGGTAGGCTTGTGAGAGCCTTGATTTTGTTACAACCCCAAATTCTAGAATAATTCTGAGCCCAGGAGTGCCAGCACTGAATGGCGAGCACAATCTTCCCAGTCAGCGCAAGTTCTCTTCCCATCTGCAGTATATCTCAGGGTTGTGGGAGGGGCAGGATGTTGCTGATATTTTTAAGCAACTGGGAGTCAGAAAACCTTGCCAAATCTGCCAGTAGATTCTGATCTATCTCCTGCCCACAAGGGATCCACAACACTGGCAAATGAAAGACACAATAACCATGTTTCATTCAAAGTTTCTCTCCTGGATGCTTCTTAAATTATTAAAGACACTACTTTGCATCCTATGAGCCTCCAAATGGACTTTGCATACAATTAACAGGTATTTGTTGATAAAGGTATAAATTACAAATGCATTACAAAAAAGGCATTTACACCATTCACTTTCCAAACAAAGGCTACTTTCCACAGGAGATTAGTTTAGATGACACAATAATCCACACTCAGAGACTGGAACTGAGTGACTGAATTGTTGTGTCATATGAATCCAGACCAATTCCTGACGGGTGGCTTGTTTGAAGGCAACCAGCCATCTTGGCAACCTATGGCTTTTTGTAGAGGTTGGTATAACCATGACGAATCATTGAGTTATCTGAACACAAGCAACCAATCCCCCTGTTGACACCAGAAATCAGCTAGGGGCTCACTTGGCAAGAGCAGCAGAAACCCTTTCCCACTGCAGCTGGCAGGATGGTCCCTGCCACAACTGTGGGCTGTTTTTGGCTTACTGGGGCTCCCCCCACCCACATTACCCTTCCTTCATTTATATGGCTGCATATATCCCTGTCATAGACCACCCACTGCCTCATCAAAATCCTTGCTTAAGAAAAAGGAGGTGGGATGCACTGTTATACTTTCCCAAGCACCTACGGTCTCAGGAACATTACAAAATATGCACCATCCTGCAAAGTTCCAGGATAAAACAGAAGTGCAAGATCTAATTGCAAGGGGGATGTAAATCACGCACACACACCTTTTCATAAGCAAAGATCTCTCATGCTTTTGCTTTCTCTTGACAATTTGCCTTTGAACTATTTGGAGCCCCCTGCGAGCAATGTCCAGAGTTGGTACCTGTTGCCCCTTGGAAGCAGGTATCCACCTGCACCCAGATATTGCTGCAGCCATGGATTCCTGCAGTTATGCAAGTGGCAGCTTTTTTTCTTTTTAAAGGAACAAACTTAAATTAAAAAGTGTTTTGCCAGCTGCTGACACCCCTCCAAGATGCTGTTGGCACTTTGTCGGAGCAGGCACTGGCTGTCAAAATGGGAGTCATGAAAGCTTGCTGCCATGCAGGCTTTTGCAGTCTCAGGGGAAAAAGAGGATGAAGTAAACAAAAGCCACAGAGAGCCAACAATTGCTTAAGATTGAGACGAGTCAGTGTTCCCTGGGACACCCGCAGGAGCGCTGAGGGGGAAAGAGCATGTCAACAGTCTCTAGTGAGTCCAATCATCAGTCTGGTGCACTGTGGGTAGACTGGCCAACAATTGAGTGTAATTTGCCACACCCAGCAGATACTCCTGGAATAAGCTATGAGGCAATTTCTTACCCATGACCACTGGAAGAGAATGCTGAGTGTACACTCATTTTATTGTTCTGTGCTCTTTGTACAAGCATCAGGTACATCAATGCTCTCTATTAAAAAGCCTCAGTTCTGGATAAACACATTATTCATGAATCTATGGCTTTGCTAAAACTAGGCAGACTTGTTTTGCAATGGTCTTTATTAGTTTCCTTACAAATAACGTCATGACTTGCAAACAAGCATTATAAAGTACAATCAGCAACAGGAATTAAAAATGGCAAAAATGGCAAATGTTGTGACATGTAAATGTAGACAGTGTGGGCTATCCTTGAACCACAGATTAATGTTGAAACATGGGTTATTGCGTTGTATGAAACCAGGCATGCTGAAAAACAACTCATGAAGTCACCCCACGGTTTCTTGTTGAGTTGTAAACTCTGGGTTGTTTGCATTTAATAAATTGTGGTTTGTTAGTGTGGCTGGACTTGGGCAACATGACAATCCACATTTTAACAACAATCCACACTCAGTCCCTGTATATGGATTATTACTAGCAGGACAGAAACCACAGAATAAGTAAATACATAAGCCAAAAGGAGCCTGCAACCATTGCTACCCTTTCTTAGAGCAATTATTTCAAAGTCAGGAAATAATTTGGATTTGTATACTTTAATGTGTATCATTCTTACACAGGGGAGAGTTTGGATTGAGTGAGCATCATACACCCACCCTATAAGAGATTAGACAAACCACACATCCTATTTTACATCTATTTGAATGGCTGCCCACAAGTATAATTTGCCTTAAAGATAAAGAACCATAAGTGGAGAGCAGCAGGAGCTTGGAGGTGCCCATCAGAGTGAGCACCTGGGCAGCAGACCGAGCAGGACCACAGGTCACCTGGCCACACCCTTCCCTACCACAGTATTACCATTTAAATGACAGGAGCAATTCCTATATAAATACATATACATTAGCATGTGACATGCAAAGCAATGTCTTCTTTTTTAGGGATTCATCTTGTCTTTTAGGGCCATTTATAACTAGCTTACCCTAGAATAATCTCTGGTGTTGCTCAGGGTATGTAGACATGGCACCAGGATGATCACGCAGACAGCCATTTTTATACTTGCCTAGACTGGAATGGGACCAGGCATGGAGACAGAGGTGGGCAAGCAGGCAAAGACATATATAAAAGGAGCCTTGATGAGAATTGAGACCTATGTGAATTCCCACATGGATTAAAATTCATCTGTGCTATCTACACATTATTTTGTAACAAACAGATAATAATAAACACACCCATGTGCATGCATAATCCCTAGCAAAGAGAAAAAACTCTGCATGACCTGTTGTTTGTGAATTTGGGTTATCGTGTTGTCTGAACCTTACCAGAATAACAAACCATGGTGAACAGTTCGTAGTTCATATCACAACAACAAACCACAGATTCTCTTCATCACTCATTCATGACTAACAAGCCATAGCTTGTTAACACAGCTGGGTTCAGACAGCACAATTAACCCAAGTTCAACAACAGTCCATATTTCACTGACCACCAATATTCAACCATACTGGGCATTGTCATATTTTCCGAACCCAACCACTGTGTTCATGGCAAGCAGGGAGGGACATGAGTCCAAAGAGTTCTGCCAGACCTCACCACATGCAGAAGATGCATACCTGGACCCTGAGTAGCATACCAGGCCCCACTTCTGCTTAAATGTATCTTACATATAAAGTGTTGCAGGAAAACGTTTCACAAGTTATTAAATGCCCTTCTTCTCAGTTAATATATCACCACTTGCTTTTACCAAAAAAGGAGAAAGAATGACTAGCTTCTCAGCATCATCAATAGAAGGGCTGAGGATTATACTTTTTAAAACCTCTAGGTATGAATCCTCATGTAATTTATGGAGATTATGTTGTGGATTTAAAAGTGGGCGAAAAGGGGACGAATATGTTGATGTTTAACTATAAATATGCATTTCTAAATTGCTGTTTTATTTTGCATTCCTGTCTGTGAACAAAACAGCCTGTACAGTTCAGAGTTTGATCAACTATGGCTTACTTGAATATAATCCCATGTACTAGCATGTAATCCCATTTATCTTACTAAATTTACTCCTTGTCCTACGGGTACCTCTGGCATCAGTGCTGCTTGGTCCCTCTTGCCCTTTGCTGGTTGTGTTCTCTAACTGACATGATAAAAGACTACATTTTGCTAGTATAAAGAGGGAACAGATGGTTCAGCAAGAAGGGACGGTGGAAGCATTTCATAAACTGAGTAGCTAAAGCAAGCATTTATGCTTTGGAATACGTGTATACTGTATATACTGGCATTTAAGGCAACTCATATATAAGATGAAGTCAATATTTTGGACTGTTTTTCTGGTGTTTTTCATATGTCAGGTGTATAAGATGACCCCCAATTTTTGGTTCTCCATTTTCAGTTTCGCTGAGCATCTTACAGGCCAGTACAAACGGTAAGCCATCAAAAACAATCTTTCAACCAGAACAGTGTTCCCAATTAATTGGGCAGCAGATGTTTAAAAGTCACTATTTTTAATGCAAGTGCCACATGTGTGTGGCAGCAGGGGTGGGTGGCTGGGTGCTGAACTCAGGACTGGGTGTGCGACTGTGTTCACAGCCACATGCAAGGTTTGCAACATGACACAGAAGAGAAACTACATTAAGGGAAATATTTCACCTGGTGTATAAAACAACCAGCTGATGTTTGCTATGCTGTTTTCAGTTTCAAATGTTGTCTTATACACTGGTATATACAGTAGATAAATAGGTACATGCTAAGTCAAAGTAGTTGAGCTTATCCCACTTAACCTGATATTCTCCTTCTGAAATTATGTTTACCTTTAACCCTAAACTAGTTTGGCAAAACCCACATTCATCTCAAGCTCATGTGCTCCCCTCTTACTACTCTTTTTTCAAAATGCTTGTGTGAGTTCTGCAGTATGTGCTTCTGTTAACTTTCCACAGCTTTTCCTTAGGTCTAAATCCAGGCAAGCTATGGTTTCTTTTAATCACAGCTCATCCTAACAAGGCAATTTTGAACCATGGCTAATAATTCTAACTTACTCAGATAATCACACTAATCACTCCTCTGAGTTGGGCATAATGATAAACCACAGGCTGAAAACAGAAACAATTGTTTCCCATCTCCTCTTCAACAAGAACATTAAAATATGGTTTAGTATTACTAGCAAGCCAAATGAATGAGAAAAGTCTTAAGATCAGCTCATGAAAAATCATGAAACAGATTTTAAAGTGTATTGCAGGTATCAGTATGCACTCAATCCATCCATTTATTTATTGCACCGGGGAGGTGCTTGCTATGCGTGGGCACTGGGGCAAGGTGCCAGAACACACGTGAGCTGTCTGTAGCTTTGATGGAAGTTCAAGTTCAGAGAGTGAAGATGAAATTGCTGTGGAATCTCAGCAAGCTCCAGCATCAGACCAAGGTCAGGGAACATCTGGAGAGCAAGGAGGGGAGTTGTTAGTCCAGGCCAATGGGGATGATGGCCGACTGACCCATGGAAACAGAGAGGCAGCACAAGACCTGGAGGTGGAGTTGACAACCAAGGCTGCATCCAGCCCAAATACCCTTTATGAGGCAGAATACTTTGAATGTTTTTTTTTTTTCCTTGGTCCAAGCGTAGTTACACCATAGATAAAAGGTAGAAATGCACAAGAAGATCAACCTAGTGGACCTCTCTTTCTATAATAATTTTGCTGCTACCTTAAGTTCTATGCCAAACCTTGTAGTCTTTGCAAATTTATTTTATTTAATCCTAATAGCATATCCTCAGGAGTTACTTTTTGCTGCCGTTGAAAGGGATTGCCTAAGAAATATTACAAGATGTAATTCTCTTGAAATGCTACATTTATTACTTAGAAAAATAAGCTCAGGGAAGATCAATTATGTGAGCTGAACAAAACCCATCCTCAAAACAGAACTAAGGTGTAACACCGTGTACATGATTTAATCTTCCTATTTTATGTCAATTTTAACAGTTGAGGTGACAGCTCCAAGTTGTTGTTTTTTTTTTAAATCACACCTTAAGAAAAGGAAATGTTCACAATAATCTTCTGTCAGGATCCCTTTGGCCCAGTTACTTATTCAATGTATCTTAAAGCTGAAAGTTCAACAAAGTTCAGCGCATTTGGGGATTACATGCAAAAGCTGTACATAATTATCCAATATGTATGGTAGGAATGCCAAAGTTGTTACATTTAGTCTTGCTTCAACTAATCTTGAAACTTCCTGTCAGAACAGAACAGATTCAGGGCAAGAAAAGAATAAAGAAAAGTGTCCTTGAACACTGCCTTGTCCATTGTTTCTGCAAAGACACTGTTTCTGACAGTTTGTAGAAACAGATCTGCTATAGTTGCAATAGAATTGCCCATCTTATTTTTGTTGCTGTTTTGTAGCACCATCACAGCAAATAATGTAGACACCAACTATGTACTACTTTTCTCAGGGTATAATAAAAATGAACACACCCTTCAAGAAAAATTTAAGATTTTTCCCCTGTTACAAACAGGAATGTCTGGCTTGTTATGTTCTAGTTCAGGGTTCTTCATCCCCTCCCTAAGCAAAGGCATTACTCTGCTCCCAGTAACAATGCACAAACTATTACTTGCAGAGCTTTCCCAAACTTGGCACCCTCCAATATGCATACTGGTCATTTTGGGAGTTGTAGTCCACATATCAAGGGCACTAGATCAGAGAGGCTACGTTAAAGCAGTCTGCTAGCATACGTGAAACCTCTGCAGAGCTATACATGTGTACATCCTCCCAAGACACACAAAGATGGAAAGCAGAAATCCTGGATTACTGAAGTTGGCAACTTCAAAGGGCACAAACCCTGCCCTCATGTCCATCCACCCCCTGTGGAGGGCTGACAATATTTTAGAAACTGTCTAGCAATCTCAGGGTTATACAGGAATTTGAATTAGATCTCTTGGATTGACAGAATAGCTTCAGGGTCAAATTGGACATGATAAATGCATGTTTTTTTGTTGTTGAAAGCAGCTGCCAGAAGATGCCCAGTTTGAACTGAGGGGCAGCAGTGGAGAGTAGGGACAGAATTTACACCATGGGTCCTCAAACTATGGCCCACGGGTTGGATTTGGCCCACCATGCCCATTTATCCGGCTCACCTCAGAGGTTTTGGACTCCCCGCGTCTGCCCCTGCTGCCGCCGCCGCCATTGTCTGTCTCACCAGGCACATGCGCGCTCGCCGCCACCTCGCCGCATGTGCTCGCACAGAAATCATTCTGGGCTTGCTTGGAGAAAACGATCTCCGAGTGAGCAAGCTGCCGCCACACTGCACACACGGCAAGGTGGCGGCTTGCTCACTTGGAGATCGTTTTGGACTTGCTCGGACATCTCCTCACTGCACGCACCTACCCCTGCCTTGCCGCGCACACCCACAGGCACCCCCGCCTCTCCGGCCCATGCCCGCTGCCACCACCTTTCAACTTGCCCCCCGTTGAAAAAGTTTGAGGACCCCTGATTTAAACCTTTCTCCCTTGCCACATCCCCATTCTAAATTACTTTCTGTGCGAGAGCAGCACGAGAGGAAAGAGTCAGAGTAAGAAAAAAAAGAGGCATTCAACATGGGCTAGGCTATCTTCATTCCCGCTTTCCTCAATCTGCAGGTATCAATTTGCTACAACTGCAGGAGAATTGCCTGGGGATGCTACTGTCTCTAGAAGAAGAAATGTACAGCCACAGCATAGATGTACAGTTGCCTGGCTATTAAGTTGTGCCAAGGGGGCTTTTCTCTGTGTTCCATGCTGACAGCTGCACATTACGTGGAGACACAAGTAAGGGTCTCCTTGGGTGTGGCATGATCCTTGTGGAATGTCCCTGCTCTCTGATCTTTAGTTAGCATCAATGCTGGCTTCTTTTCGATGCCAAATGAAGGCCTGGCTATTTATCCAAGTTCTGGGGTCTTATTTATCATAGCTTGGTTCTAACTGACCATTGCTTATTTTATCTACTGGATATATTTGTTTAGTCATATCCTGCTTTGAGATCCACTGAATTGAGTTGGGTTAAAATATGTTAAGGAATAAACAGTAAAATATACAGCTAACATCAACTCTGGCATGCACATGTATGTATGATTTATATTCTGTTGCTCCAGAGCCTTTAAATCCTAAGGAACATTCATTGAACATTTGGAAGAACTTCCCAATGGTATGTGCTGTTGAACTATGGAACTGATGACTTCAGAAGGTGGTGAGGCCTATTTGTTGGAGGTTTTCAATAACAGGCTGGATAGCCATCTATTTATTTAAGTTCCCTTCATAAACTTCCCAGGGTGGGTTAAAACGATATGTGAACAACCAACTGCAAAATACAAAAAGTAAACTTTTACTAAAACCAATCAGTAGCAAAGATAATGAATGATCAGGGGTACAGTGGAATTCTTGGAGCACCAAGAATTGAAACTAGATGATCTCTGAGGTATCTTCCAGTTTTATCACCCTATGTTTTGTTTCATATCTAGGTTGAATCTCATTTCAATTATCTAAGCTACTAGGAATCACCCTTGTCCAAGAACACTGCAGTCTCCACTGGTCTCATTGACTTCTCTGTCCCTTTAGCTGAGGCACTTCTATCATTAATGCACTAGAATCCTCAGATTTTTGGACTACAAAACTCATCCCAAATAGATAATGGTCAATGACGTTGGAAATTGTTTCCTAAAATATCTGGAAGGCCCAAGGTTGAGGAAGGCTGCAACTACAAGCTAAAGTGTGCAATAATTAAGGTACATGTGTGGGGCTTTATTATGGATGAAACCACTTTGTTGCATTTGAACTGTTCAAATGCAACAAAATACATTTGCATTACTTATATTGAGAATGCTACTGCTACTAGTGTAGGCTGCTCTAGGAAAGTCAAAGAGGCAGATATAAAACTTTAAAATGCAAATAAATAAACTGCAGTGTAGTTAAACTGGCAAGGCAATTAAAGATAAAGGGGAAAGGAAATGCCATCTTAAAAGCTGCAAATATTTATACTGGATGTTCATAATGGATTTTTCTGAGCACAAAAGGAGATTGACTATTGGAACAAAACTTCCTGTGCTACCCTGCCTGCTATATTTTAGTGTTTAACTTCCCTCTTAAATGTTTTCATTTTGCTGGTGTAGAAGCAATGTGGGAAAAGATTAAAAGACAAAGTCAACAATGTGCCAACTTTTAATAAAAGCTATTTTTAAAAATACATTGAAGTCATAGTCTGATAATTTATAAGAAATACAAGGAAGGGTCCTCTTAAATTCCATCAGACCCTTTCATTTCTATAGCAATATGACTTCCAGTAGTCTGTATCCTTACTGATGTCACTTTAAAAGCATGGCTGGAATTAAAGTATTATTATTATTATTATTATTATTATTATTTTATCTAGTCTACATCTCTGCATGATAGCAAAGGTTCCCATGGTTTTTCTCTGCCTTCAACCCTAAGCCTTCTCATTAAAAGATGACAACATATCCTGATTCACCAAAATACCATGTCATCCCGCCTACAGAGTATCATCAGCTTTCTTGAAAGTGCTTAGCATGGAAATAGAAACATATAGGCACTTAATCCTGTTAAAGAAACCTTCATCTGTTAACCAAACTACTCTCTCACTACCTAGGTGAGAAGCATTACCAAGAGAAGGCCAGAGCAACTCCTTTTTGAAACACATAAGCACAGAATTAGCTTACACCAAATGTTGGGAGGGTCAGGAATGCACAGATGGGTGTGAACTGTATAATCCAGATTCAGATTTAAAGCCCCTCCAAGATTAGCCGGTGGCAGCTCCATTATGATGTTATGGGACCAGATGTTTAGAACCAAGATTAAAATTCCCCCAGCATCATGTCCAATTTCTTGTCCTTCCCCACCCCCTGCCCAAAGTCGGGAGTTAAAGTTTAGACTCCCAGAATATCCCCCAGCAAAACAGTTTAGAAACAGGAATTTGTTTGGACCTCGGAACACAGTGAATATATATATTTTTTCCTAGCTAGATTCTGAATTTTATCAGTGACCACGTGATGAAGCAGTGTGGTCAGGACAGCGGCATGGACATGTGTAGGCCCAACTCAGCGGAAGAGCAGGGTCCCCACCCCAAACGCCGCACAGTTGGCTTTCCACGTTCTGAAATGATGAAAGACATCTTTACCACCCAAAGGGGGAAATGGGCCTAAGCCCCCTTAAGTCCAAAGTCTAAAATGTCCTACGTACACCACTGGGGAGGAGAATGAATATCGGCTTCCTCTTAAAGAAAAAGATCGATATATTATATTGATTACTACACAACTGATCACAATTACTAGAATACGTTCTCCCACAACTAACCCCTCTCAAATATCACACACCTGTTTCTATTTGCGAAAACAAAAGCCAGTCAGAACGAGTGTAGGGTAGTTTAAAAGCACACACACCCATGCTTCCAGCAGGTAAAAATAAAAGTTACCTGGAGTGGGAAGTAATCCGGGCTGGAGGCTCGCCCAGCACTTAAAAGTATGAAATCGCAACTTGCAACAGCACCCACAGAGAGTGCCAAGATCTGGGTTGCAATCGCGCCTCCTTTTCTTGGCTGCCTCGGCGTGTCTTCCCAGGTTTCCGCTTCGGGAGCTGGCCAGGCTATCTGGGGAAAAAGTGCGTGGCTGTAAATGCGGACTTCACCACCCAGCCTGCTCCCCTCTCTGAGTCAGGCCGTTTCCTGTTTCAACAGAGGGAAGGGAAATTAAGTTGGAGGAGGTGTTTGGTCCAGGTTGCGGCGGGCAGGTGAACGCACCTACGACTCGCTTGAGGCGCCACCGACAGGAGGAAGAGGCCGGAGCACTTTGGAGCAGTCCATAGAAAGTGGAAAGAGCCCAGGAGGCACCTGCCCCCCAGGAAGAAACGCCTCCTTCTCCTAGCAGTAGGCGAGGAACACGTTCACGCAAACACAACACACACGCGCTAGCCACCAAGCCCTCTTTCAACAGGATGGTCAGAAGGGGGGGGGGAGCGAGCGACCTTGGAGGTGGAGCGTGTCCGTCCCTTTACTTCGAGCTGTTCGGCGTAGCAGGGACAACAAGGTGTGCGCTGTGTTGATATCCGAGTTGTGCGGCTCATCTTTCCAAAACTACAGAGAGACGTTTGATTCACCGCTTGGAACGGGGGTTCAGGGGAGAACTGATCATGAATTGAGGATGAGCAATGTATTGAAGTAATTTACCCGCTTTTTATGAAATAACTCCAAAAGCGATAAAACGCTATGCTGAAGGAAATACTCAATTACTTAAATCAGATAAGCGAGTATTTACATTTAATTAAAGCCCCTGAAACAAATAGGTGTTTCACTTTAACGCAGACTGCTCCTTTACCCCCAAAGGAGGCGCTTTCCGCATGAAGCACTGGCCAAGCGGCGGCGCAAACAAGGCTCCGTTCCGCCCTTCTCTCGCTCTCCACCTTCATAAGTGATTGGCAAGTGGAACAGGAAATGCCGGTTCACAGCCTGGGTACAATCGGTGCGGGCGAGGTGCAACAGGCAGCGCTTCTCCGGGATCCTTTGTCTGCTTCTGAACGAGTTACTATTACGGGCTGCCTGAAATTCACTTAGACCAAGGCCTGGGAAAGGAATTGCGTTGTAGGCTTGTTCTTGTTCTTTTATTATGGGTTAATGGATACTCGCTTCCAAGACCAGTTCAAAATGTACGTTTATAACATTTGGTTTTATTTATTTATACTGCTTCTAGGCTGCCTATCAGGGCTTACAAAGCAGCACCTTCTATTGCCGAATTTTAAAGCAAGTTGGGGCTGTGAGAACTTTTTTTTCCCCCCTTGCAAGGAACCCAAGCAGCACAACACTCTTGAAGTGAAAAAGCCTGTGTAGTGTAGCGGTTTGTGTGTTGGCTCCCAGTGGCTACTAGCCTTGCTGGCTATGTGCTACCCCCTTCACCAGAGGTGACATTCCTGCATGCACCAGTTGCTGAGGTGCTTGAGCAGGCAGAGGCTTGCATCCAACCTGCTTGAGGGATCCTCCTGGATTTGCTGCCATGGTTTGGTTTGCTGCCAAATGTACAGAGTGCTGGGCTAGAGCAGACCTGGGCATTGTACGGCCCGTGGGCCACATTCGGTCCGATGGCTGACCCTGACTGGCCCGCATGAGGTCACTGGCAAATTAAAAGTCAATGCAAATATATATCGTCGTTCAAGCCCAAAACAGACTAGATTTCTCTCACTGAACAACAACAACAAAAAAGAACTGAGGTAATGCAAACAAACAAAGCTGGATGCAGTTATAGGGAATCCAAAAGCAACTTGGATTGTTGAGTTTTCTGTTTCTCTGTTCTGTTATAATTTGTAAGGTCTGTACCTTACTATGTTAAGCACTGGGAGATTACATATGTTGTAAATTTGTGTTATTGAAGTAAAATTGAATTTATTGCTTTTCATGTAATGTTAATGTTTTTGTGAATATTCATTAAATAGTGTTGTTCTGTCTCCACATTATCATTGTATCATTGTCATGTTTCATTTACTGTTTTTATAGAGATATATATTGAGCAGAGCTGTAAGTGTATTGGTCCGGCCCTTAACAACTGTCAAAGTTTCTCATGTGGCCCCATAGGAAAATTAATTGCCCACCCCTTGGCTAGAGGAACCATTGGTTTGATCTGGCATGGCTTTTCTTATGTTCTTGGATGGGAGCTATGGAGTTCCAGGTCCTAGACACCACTTCACCTTGAAGTTCACAGCATGACTTGGACCGGTCACTGACTCTCACTCTAACCTATTCACAGGTTTGAGTAGGTTAGTTGTGTGGATGAAAGGGACCAGAAGAGGAGGATCCTGTAAGCCACCTGGGGTTCCTTGCAAGAGGAAAATGCAAGATATAAATGTAAAATCAATAAAACGAGCCAGCCAATTTGACCATGCACTTCTTCCCCTTCTCTCCTTCCTTCCTCTGTTCAAGTTTCTGGAGGTAGGACAAATACATCTATAAATTTTCTTTACCATATTTTCTCTGTAGTGGCAAGCACAAAGCAGCTGCAGTATTTCTCTGTCAGGGAATCGTGTGGCTCCAACAGAGCTGATCGTGTGCCTGGGGCATATGGCAATGATGTAACTCCCTATGGCATCCACCTGCTATTTGTGGCTTGCATAGCTTTGCCACACCTTTTGGTAGTCTAGCATGGGTGGCAGCAGCTGCATGCACTAATGTTCCTGCAACAGGAAAGTGGTCATCTGAGGAGAGAACCTACATCACCCACAGGGCAGGGTCAACAAGCTGGCACCTTCAGTGGAACCCAATAAGGGGGTCCCCATTGAGGCACCCGAGTACTTGTAAAACTTTTGTTTTTTAATACACATACATGGATTTATATATATTCGTAGCAGTGAATACATTTGAAATAGAAAGAACTTGGTACCAATTATGTGTAAGCTTTGACAAATATGGACCAAATATACACATAAGTATCCATTTGAAGGTGGTGTCAATATGCCACCTATTCAAATATTGAAAGTGTTGTAATGTCCTCAGTCCATTACATTATAAGAAGTGGGTTTTTTCCCGTTTTGTAATTTCGGTCTTCTAGTTGTCAAACGTGTGCAGAGAATGTTTCCTTCCATTTGTTAATTTCCACTAAGCAGGGAAATAATTTAAAAGAATGTGTACATCAGTTCATATTAAAGACTGTTTGAGTACAAAATTTATCTGTGTAATAACTTTCTCCGAAAAGGAACAACTACTGATCTACAATGTATGTTCAAAAGAGCTACATTGCATAGCCAGCAATTAATCAAATTCAACAATTTTATTAAGGAGCTCTTTGAGTATCAAAGTTTTTGATACTCAAAAGCACAAGTTTTTGCTCAGGTTGCAGGCTAAGTTCCACAGACACAACAGCTTCTACTGATCCACTGATCAGATATTTTGTAGAGGTGTCCACAGCATTCTCAAATTGAACTGGTAGCATTTGTGGAACCAGGTTTTGCTTCTCCTCCTTCCACCCTGGCAGTGGTAGCTTTGCCTTTGCTGTGAAGATCAACCTAGGCCTAGTTCTGGGCTTGTCTCACTTGTCTCTTGTATACCCACAAATGGGTTTGAATGCCGGGCCTAGACCAATTGCTGATCTTTCATGCTCCTGTCTGGTATCTTCTTAAAGGAACCAATTGTTCTTGAAAGGCTGCCTATAGCCCTGCTCATTTATTTAAAATTACTGCATGGAAAATGGGATCAGGACTACACCCACACCCAGTGCTGACCTGTTTAGTCTGTTGCTTCCTCAGGAAGCTGCAAGAACACATGTGGACACGAATAGACTCCTTATATGCAATCCATGATCTTGGTTTTTTAGGATATAGATCATGCATGTGTTTGTGCTGTGCTAAACTTTCACTCCACATATTCATATGGAAATGATTTTCACTACACATACTCATTTGACTTTGCCACAAACATATTCTGTGCTTTTGGCTAAATGGGTTAAACATCGTGCATTGTGAGCACTCTGTTTTAATAAGATTGCAATTTCCTTGGGAGAGACTTCCTCTTATTGTGCTTATCCAGTGCTTGACAATAATTTCTACCAAGAATATAATTCATGTATACAATGATCACGATGGATACAATGATCACCATCTTCTGGCTTAAGTTTTACTTGAACAAAGGAACACATATAAGACACTGATAATGCAACTCTACTCAGATAATCCTCTGTACATGCATCCTTCTGATCTCCTTGTTTAAACCACAGTAATGGTGAACATCTTACAGAACACACATTATCTAGAAATGGAAGTTAAAGAGTACCAGCTGAAATCAGTGAAGTGCAGGCAGACACACACCTATATATGATGTTTTATTCAAATGTCATTTTAACTGTTAATAGCATTTATTTATTTTATTCTTTGGCCAGGGTGACTTATTTTATATTGTTAACTTATTTTATATTGTTGATTTATATTATTTTAATTGATTTATGTTGTGAGCCGCCCAGAGGCTTCGGCGAATGGGGCTGCATAGAAATTTTCTAAATAAATAAATAAATAAATAAATAAATAAATAAATAAATAAATAAATAAAGTCTGAGATATATAGAAGAGGTGCAAATAGGACCTTCAACAAAATGTTTCCATGTGGAATGTTGCTCCTCTGGATTTCAGCCAAACACCCATGCCATCTTCCAGAATATCCATTCTAGTATGTTTTGTTTATTTCTTTTGTACAGGCAATAACCTGGTACCATGGAGAATTCTCATTCCTAATCAGGCTTTCTGGGTTTTTTGTACTTTTTCTAGATTTTTAAACATATTTCTACAAACCTTGAGATTCCCCAAAGCCTCCTCTACCCTCCTCTTGTCCATGGAGAGCTACAATTAGTGACCACACAAAGAATGTGTTTCTTGTTGGAACATAGGATGTGAAGAGACTATACATACTACTTAATGACACTACCATATTTATATGTCTCAAGAAATCAGACTAGGATTTGGGATCATGAACAATGCAGATAAGTATTTTTAGTTTTTGAAACTGATGCTCAACTAAAGTAGCTAGACTTTGTGGGGAGGCAGGGGAAGGGTTGCATTCCGCTTTTATTCCTGCTAGAGGATCAACAATTTTGAGAGGAACTGGGCAGACACAACAAGAACCAATAGTATTGAAAATAAACTTGAAATTTCTGTTGATATTCAGACTAAAGGCAGTTACTGCTGAGATCTGCCAATGCTGTTCCAAGCTATCCTAATCTGTTTCTGAAGCTGTAAGTATAGTTTTTTAAATCTTTGACAGATTGCAAAACTATTTGCACAACATCAAGACTGATGTTCTTAAGTAAAAATGTACTGTATCATTTATAGGACAAAGAAATAATAGCAAGTGTATCATCTCTGCTATTCATATCACATTATTACTAAATAGTATGCTTCACAATAACTTTGTGTTGGGCAAATAAACTTTACTCTGTTGTTGAACTTTGCTCTGTGCAAAGGGAAGTTTAAATATCAAACAAGTATGGACGTGTTTAGAACCTTAGCAAAGACTTTAAAAAAGATTGCAAGAGATGAAATGAACTGATGTAAACACAGAGTGAAAAAGATCCTGCTAAGGCAGATTGTATTATATTTTGTTTCAGCAAGAGGATGCTTTACAAAATTACTGAGAAAGGGACTTTGTGTCAAATTCCTGCAACACTTTTGTAGGATGTTTAAATGATATATTTGTCCTGATTAACAAAACATTCATTGTTCAGGAACTTATTTAAAGCAAAACTGACTGGATCCAGACTTGCCGCTCCATAAATGGAAAGGTTTCCTCCATTTGAGGAAGAAGCTGGGATCTAGCAGAGGCTTCCTGTGGGTAGAAGGGAGCTGGATGACTCCCCTTGCAACTTCCAGCATAATTTCCCACACTGTTATGAAAGGTCACCCAACCATCTGGAAAAAAGTAGGAAGTGGCATGAAAGGTTGCAGTTGGGAGAAAAGAGCCACACTGCTCGCTTTGTCCTGTGCTTCTGCTCAGTCTAAGTCTGCATCCAATGCATGAGGATGTACACTTCCACTCTCACAGAAAGTGGTATCTGATTTTCACCTGTCTCCCATACCCACTGCATCATAGCCCAATTATTCCAGAGATTCCCTCAACTGCCAGGAGTACCCACTGTAGGATTTCATATTTACTCATTGTGGGATAGGCATTATTTCATGCCTTGCTAACAGCTGTTTAGTCTTGGAGGGAATTATAATTCAAGAATGATGAGACTGCAACAGCAAGTTAGATGTTCTGAGAAAAATGTTGCAGGTATTTTGAAAGACAGGATTGTTTTGCTTTCCTTGATACTTCTGTGGTTTGGAATACTTGTCATGGTGATGCTTTCAGAAGGACACCAAGGCTAAGAGTGTAACTGGGGAAAGCCAGATATTATCAAGGGCAGCCATCCCAAGGCCTTGTGGGTTACAGGGTAACTATCATTTCTTTCAGTTTCTAAATTGCAGTCATTCTTCAGTTATAGTAAGTTTCAGGGTAAGAACTTACTCTCTGTGTTAATGCAAAGTCACCACTTGATGCAACCCACTGATTAGGCAGTGGGCTGCATCCAGTGGTGACTTTGTATTATCAAAAGAACTTTTGATTACTCCAAACGATGCCTGTCCTACCCAAGGCACTGCAACTCCTTGAAAAACTGTTCCTGACAATGAATGCTTTGTCAGTTAAACAAGACAAATATGTATTTTAAGCATCCTAAAATTTAACTGTGCACTGAGATCAAGATCATACAGTGGTCTGTAGTGGACAAAGGTGCTTTGTCCTGTTGTCTGAACCCAGACTGCACACAGCAGGGTGGCTTATTCTGGGGCAAGAAGCTACCCTGATAGGTGTTGTTTGATGCGCAATGGAGTATCAGGTCGTCTAACACAGATGCATTGCAGGTTGAGGCAGTGACTAGTACGCCACTTGGCAACAGCCGCAAGCCCTCTTTTCTGCTTGTTACAACGTCACTTATGCCACTGCCAATGGCAGCCACTCCACCAGTGCCCAAGCAGCAATTTGGAGCAACTGTCACCATTCCAAAGTCCATTTGGGTTACCAAGTGCACTTCACTGGCTTTGACAATGTAAGAACATCAGGCAAGATTACAAATACTAGACAACCGTACATGCATATTCATGTACCTCCAAAAGACCAACAATATATACATACACATGGAACTGTAAAAATTTTGGGGGTCAAAAGAGATATGACCCCAATTGCTTATTTTCAGGCTTAAAAAATAAAATTAAAGAACAGCAGCAAACAAAAAGGGGTAGCAATTGGAGCACGGAAGTGGAGAACAACCTATGTTGAGCCCAGTTGTCCATCAAATGCACTGTGGGTTGTTCTGAGTATCCAATGTGCAGTGGCTTATTCACAGGGTGGTTAGTGTAACATGCAAACCCACCCAAAATATTGCACTAATCATCAGCTACTAATCCTGGCATTCTTTCAAGTGGTACATTCTTAATCTAGTAATCCCCAATTCTCCTTATTTCAAGAGTAACAGTAAGTTTTTCCAGTTCTATATGTAAAATAGGGGGTGCTATGTTTCAATCAGTGCCTGATTAAAAAGAAAGTATCCCTGTTAATCAAATTAAATTTAAGAGAATTATTGGAAAGTCCATGTGGAGGCCACTTAGATGTTATTGTATATGGTGTCATCCCACATGGTGGAGCATAATGTAATATACCAGGTCTCCTGTTTCAATACACTAATTCCATGGTATATTTCTACTGTTTTATCAGCCACTCTTATTTCACTGCAAAAGACCTCATATCCACTCCCACTGGCTAACAAGCCTAATGCAAGCATCACATCCTTACACATAGATTGCCACCTTGTAGAAATGGTTTCCTTCCAAATGACTTACTTAAAAATTGAACCTAGTAACAACTATCCAAGTTAAATCTCTAGTTAAAGTTCACCCTATTACAGAGCGACAGGGTGTGTGTGCATATGCTGCCGTTCAACAAAAGACAGTATGATACAATAGTGGTTTTCATTAGTAGTTCCCGCTGCCATCGTTAGCTCTGGTTAAGAGGTTAGAGGCAATAGCTGTCTCTGCAACATAAACACGAGGAATGTAAAGCTAAGCCAAAATATTATTTTCACATTTGTACACAATAAAATTAACTATATATACCAAAAATAATTGAAGAAATTTAACACATCCAAAAAATGTGAGGGGAGAGAGAGAAGATCATGAGTCAAACTCTGAAGCCCTTGAATTTCTTAAGATAAATATACATTATGAAGTATGTTCTCTTCCAGCACATGCTAAATTTGTTAAGTCCAGTTTGGTTCCTAATGCAGCTGAAAGTTCCTTTGCCAGTAGTTCATGAAGAGAGACGCCATCATGAGAATAAACCCATTTTTTCCCAGTCCAGTCGTAACGTTTTGGGCCACTGTGAAAGAACAAAAACATGATTGAGAGTAAGATCAAGCATCTACAAAATATGGCAAAACAAGGCAGGTTCCAAAACAATACTAGGTGTTATGTGAGTAGACCAGGTAGCGACAGCAAAAAGAAGAAGCAAGGATACCTGACAAGGTAACAATTATGGTTCAGGTTCATTACATTCTCCTAGTGCACACTTTCATATTTGCTGAATTAATGTGATCTTCCAAATCATGATTTGGCAGCTCACGAATGAGCACTGCATTCATGCAATTTCACATTCCCATCACATTCAGGGTTTGAGTAATATTTCCCTAGTCAAGCCATAATTTGAATGAGCTGTCTACCCTAGACTGTGCGCATGATCCGACTGTAATCTTTCATCCTGTTCTGGAGGGCTCATCCAAGCTATTGTTCGCTGGTTCAAATATAACAGCAAGCTATAACTTGATTAAACAAGAGGAATTAATTAAGCTCCAAATACAGAGGAAAAGGGGTATGCAAATACAATTTTTGTACATGAACACCTCAAGTTTGCCACACTCTTACTATCTTAGGGATTACAAGCGTGCACACTTGAACAAGCACTGGTTGGCTATTTAAGAGCACAATACTATGCATGTTTAGGTAGAAAAAGTCCCACAACTCCAGAATGGCCAGCTGGGGAAAGATGAGGGCTATAAGACTTCTTTGGTGTAAAAATGCACAGGACTGTTCCCTAAGGGCAAACTAGTCATGGTGGGGCAGCTGTCCATACGTATTTAGTTGATATGTCTGTCTTGTTTATAGGTAAACCAGGTATGTGGTAGATCTATTTTTATATAAAAACACCAGCAAAGAAAGTAAAATTAAAGTTGCTCCCTTGTGTTAACCTTGTTGTTGTTAGTTGCGAAGTTGCGTCGGACCCATTGCAACCCCATGGACAACATTCCTCCAGGCCTTCCTGTCCTCCACCATCCCCCGGAGTCCACTTAAGCTCACAGTGTTAACCTTATTGTGTTCCATTGCTTTAAGCAATTTTCTCCCAGTCCATTTTCAGCATGTCAAGGGAGAGACAAGACAGAGGTTCAGGCATGCCCATCAAGCTAAACAAACCACGGACCAAAGCTGATCCTGTTTGCAGCAGGAGCAATCAGGGTGTATGCAGAAGCATTCTGCTCATGAACAAAAAGCCATAGTTCATCCCCTGGAATTCCGGCTTTGCGACACTTGAATCCTCCCAGTAAGATACATTAAAGAGGCTGAGAAGTAGCTCCTATATACACACAATAACCATGTGATTAAGATTGTAGTAGAGGACCTGGAGATAAAAAATTAGATCAACTTATTCCAATGGACAACTTAAAAAAAATATGTAATGTGTTGCTCCTTTTCCAGTTATGAAAATCTGGCACATGAACGTCCCTTTCTTCTGAGCCCCTTTTGAGTACTTTTCAGAAAGTGTTACATGAGCAGGATGAATTTCAGGATAATGGCAGAAATAAAAATGCTACCTTCACCAATTTAATCAAATTACTACATATTTCATCAGCCAAAAGAAATACCTCGAACAAACCTATTTGGATTAATGATATGCTCTACCACACAAAGCAATATTATTGTTACTAGTATGACCATGAATTTTAACTCTATACTGCCCAATAGCCAAAACTCTCTGGACAGTTCACAAGAATTTATCAAAGAATAATAAAAACAGATTTGAAAAGAGTATAAAATTCCAATGTGCAGAATTTAAAGAAGCTAAAATATCTTTAAAAAATTCAATAAAACAGGCCTTATTAAACCAATTGACATATCTCATTATATTCCATATTCCTGATAGCAGAAGGCAATTTTACTCCTAAGAATGTTGCCACCAGTGAGGCATCAGTGAGGAGATCATTCTGTAATTGGAGGGGCCTCAATGAGAAGGCCTTTCGTCCTGTTGTCTCCCTCTGGGCCTTCCTGGGAGTTGGCAGTCAAGAGGTAAGCCTCAGATGCAGCTCATGGAGTTCGCATAGACTGAGGTTGGGAGATGACCTCCATCAGATATTCTGGTTCCAAACCATGTAGGGCTTTATAGGTTAAAACCAGCATCATGAACTGAGCTCAGATATATATAGGCAGCCAATATAAGCCTGCCAAAATGGGTGTTTGGACCTTCTGGTCCCTGTTATCAGACTGCCAAAAAACTCAAAGCCTGCAGTCACCACAAGCAGACCTGGATTCTCTCAAAAAGGGTGGGAAGGGCTGGCCTGACCATCTTGCCAGCCTTCCTTCTCACATGGATTAACCTCTCCAGAAGCCTCCTTACCATCTTGTCAGCTTTTATCTACCATAGCTAGGTAAACTGAGGCTCTACGGAGAGACGTTCCAGAGGCCACGTCCTGTGAAGAAAAGGCTAACTCCCCAGGGCTGGTCTGCCTGTCAATTATGAACAATTCCCACTTGGAGTGAATGCCCAGTATCTGCTGGCCAAAGTGCATAATGCCAAAAGGGACTGTTCCTTTGGGGGAGCTGCTTTGAGGGGGGTGCAAGAGCAAGGGTTTCCCCTCTAACACTGCTGCTGGTCTCTGTGTCCGGGGGGGGGGGGGGTTGTCCCTGTGGCCAAATATAATTTGTATCAATTTGGACATTTTTCAACTTACCTGGAGCTTCTAGCTGTTATAGCTATTTCAGAGATGAGGTAGTTAAGAAAGTGCAACATACCAAAATCATGGTCATAGTTTGTTTTTTGAACTACAGCCTTCCAACTAAGTTTATACATCGCTTGTAGAGGTACTGATAAGAATGGAGAGAATAAACTCACAACATGTGCACATTCTTCTCTGCTCATCTGATTGGTGGGATATATATGTGCAAAGAAATGCAATTACAACTTTTCTTCCACTATCAAAGTGAACATGAAAGTTCTTGTTGGCAGAAGAGCACCTAAGCCCATAAAAAATCCTCCACCTTGAGAGAAGCATCTGTGAACTAGGGACTCGTATGCATAAACTAGTTTGTTTGGCTATAGCAGTCAATAGAAACATGGATGTAAGCAGTTTCATTTCAACTGGAGAAGTCCCAATTATGCATTTTACCCACTGTTTCCATTAAGATGTCACAATATATGGATTGACTGAAAGCAAGATGTCTGAGATCAGGAGTAGAACATTAGCATAGTTCTAAAATTTCAGTGTTTCTGTTTAAATCTTAACATATATGGCACCACAGTCCTAGGAAGTGGTGAGAAAGTGTAATACAGCATTGGAGTACATTATTTTTCCTGGCAGGAGGTGGGAAGTATGCAGCCATTCTCCTGCACCAGTGCGCTCTCTGCTGGCCAGAAAGAACACTGCAGGATATCATCCCTGCTTCACCAGCCATGACAGAAGGTTATTGGCAGCTATACTCTGACACTTCAAAAAAAATGTTTTCATTAGTTTTTGATGAACTGGTCCTCAAGGTGGTCTGCCCAAATTAGCATCAATTCAGCAGAAGATCCTGAAAATTGGATATGCAATACTAAGGAATTATGAAAAGCACACTTATTTTTCACAAGCCTAAACCTACCCTAGACATATAGCATCACTTGGCTTAATTAGTGTCATCTCATGAGCATTCAAGAGTTGCAAATACAATTATCAAGCAATGCCCTCCACCCACACTATTTGGTTCATGGAATGGCATAAATTATGAAATTAAACTGGTATATGAAAGAGCATCAGTCACAAATCAAAAGTATAAGCACAATGTGTAACATATACCCAAAACAAACAAGAGTCAAACAAATAGTTTGGAGGGACACATGGGAAAAAGTCTTCAATCAATTTACCATCACATTAAAGTTATAATACTGCTATACTGTTAAGATTAAGCAGATGTCAGTCTGTCCATTGTCTGGATGGCAAACTGCTTTGAAATCCCAAACAGACCATCCTGAATTTCCCAAGGTATATTAAATAAGTAGGCATTTCTGTTCTACTTTGAATTTTCAGAACATTATAGCCTAAAGGTTACCTGGTTGGAGAAGAGAGCCATATTTGTTTGTTTGGTGTCTGTTTGTTGATCACATAGGTTCCCTTGTTTACACCCAATTTCACTGTTAATACTCCACTCTGGAGAATAAAGGGGAGAAACAAAGAGCAACATTTCTGGTTCATAACACAATTCCTCTAATTTACTTTATAGTAAGGAACTTGCAATATATTCACTTTTAAGCAGTCATTCTAATTGGATGGGTGGTAGATAAATAATTAGGATTTTTTATAATTAAAATCACAGAAAAGCAGAAATAAATTAGTATCATCTCCTATCCACACTGAATTCTGTATTATTTATGCTGCAAAATTTCTCAAAAATGAGGATGCATTATTGAAACCATGTTTTTTCTATTGAACCACCTGTAAGTAGCTTCTCAGTAAGCTAACTTCATGTGCACTATTTGCATATCGGCAATTTTATCCACAAGCAAAAATACTATATACAACTGGATTTCATAATGGAAGTATTTTTCACAAGGAAAAATACTCTAACTGATACCATATATAACTGGATTTCATAAAGGGCTTTCAAGAGTTCTACTTATTCACTATGTCTGATCTAGAACTGATAACTAAGCTGAGGACAGGGTAAACAACCTGCAATTTCCCACACAGAATTTATAACTTTTTCCCCATTTTCTGCAATATTATTTGGAAGAACAACAGTTGACACTTTCTTGGCTCATTTCCTTAATGAGCAACATTTTGGGATGGAAATTCAAAACAAATGGTTGTAAGCTAGTGCTATCTTAGAGGGTCTTTGGACCTTTTCTCTCCAGCCTATCCAATATCCTCCTTTTTCCTAGGCAAATTCTGAAGAGCGTGAACATGGCTCAACTGCAGTTTAAGAAGAATGTAAGTCTTAAACTGGGATTACAAGGAGAAGAGCAGCATGTGACAGTTACATTTAGTTTCTCTAGTTAACTGAGAAACTATCTTACCAGACTGCCTCACAGATATGTCCTCAATGCATGTGCACACCATGGTGCCGTTAGCAACAGATTATAGGACAGATGTCTGGGCCCCACAACTCTCCATAAGCAAGGCAAGTCCCCAAACAAAGCATCCAAGATCTTCACTTTCCCACTCATGCCAAAAATACTGGTTTAGGGCAGGCTGCTGTTGATCTTTCTGTTACCTGGAGACATGGCTTAAAAACAGGGAAAAATCCCAGCCCTGGTGCCAAACAACATTTATGCTGGGAGAATGCTTGGCAGCAGCCTGGACTGCTGGCTTTTCTGAAAGTGGATCTGTTCCCTTACTAACTCTTTTCAGAATGAACAAGAGGGGGAGGAAAATGGGCAGGTATTAGCACTGTTTTGTTCCTAGCTTTGCTATTACAACTCTAAGTAAGCCGCTTCAGCCAGGAGCAGAAGTGAGAGAGGGTGAGTGGGCCTCGACACTTGAAATATATGGAAGCAGCTTCCACAGATCTGGCTTTGGAGATGGAAAGACAGAGAGAATATTCACTTTCCATTCTATATAGTCAGGTATGCTTAAACACAGGTTCTCTTCAAGGGTACTGATGCGCTATAGATCTCTTCATCCCATTCAATTTTTTCAAGTACTGGCCATGGGCAATGTACCCCAACTTGGCTCTGCAGAACAACCATCCTGCCCCTTCCCACAAAACGGTACCACAATCTTTCTCAGAATTAACCACCCCAGGGGTCAGTTTACACATTCTGCCAAATGAAAATAGTAAAGCTTTTCTGGACTTTATCACTTAAGATAGCAAGTGGGGGAAACAGAACTAGTCAGGGTGATGGGTTCAAGATCAGCGTAGCCTTTTTTTGCACAATGTGCTTTTTTTAATGTCAGGAAGGCCCTCCCAGTACCATGGGAAGGATTCATACATGCAAGTCAGAGAGGCAGAACACCGTATCTCTGAAACAAGGAAGCTGAGATGACAAGTGATTATCTTTCAATATTAAAGGAGCCACTGATGTTAGTCTTGCACAATGCTACATGATCAGTCTCATTTCTCTCATTGCTATACTTGAAGTGAACTGTTAAGACTACTGACTTGATTGTTTTATCCTCTTTCTGGTTTAACTGTCCTGATTTTATTGTAGTTTAATAGACTTACTGTGAGCTGCTCTGGGATCTCTTTGCAGTTTTGAAGCTTTGGGAGCTTTTTAAAATTTTTAAAAGGGCATTAATTTTGCACTTCTCATTATATCTCTGGAACAATGGTCTTTGGTCTACTAATATTAAACACACCAAGCTCCTAGGAATAGTAACAGAACATTCACACACTGATTCCGAACCAACTTGGAAATCACAATATGTATTAAATATACATGCCCAATCTAAAAATACTAAATTCTACAACTATAAAAGCATAAATACTATATAGTTCCTGGAATTTAATTTCTGACCAACGTGGCTGATTTTTTTTGCGGGGGGAATTAATTTCCAATTCACAAATCATGCACCATACTGCTATTCTGGCTGCATGAATATTCACAATCCCTAGTGATAAGACTAATTTTAAGTTATTTTATTTACAGCGCAAAAACCAAGGTTCATCCACAAAAACCCAAACAAAACAGGAAAGTTCAATCTGAACAGCTTAGTGTTTTCAGCTGTTTTCCAAGTGTGCCACCTTGTGGCTCTACTACTTAACTAAGACATTAGGTAGAACGAGGTTTCCCAAAAGAGATAAAGTGAATGCTTCTAAAATGGTAGCATGATTTTCAAACACAATGGCCACAGAAGAAGTTAGTAAACTACTTATAGCCAGAAGTGTTTTAAGGTACTCTGACCAAAGAGAAAGTTAGAAACTGCCCAAAATGCTATGATAAGAAACAGTAAAATAATACCCCAAAGGAGACGTCATAATCTTCAGGAGTAAAAGACTTGTCTGCCAGGTCCTCAAAGAAATCCGTTAATGATTCCAGTGTCTCTTCAGCAAGCTTTTCATATGTTGTTTCATCTAATGTGCTGTAAGAGTTATGTGAATAAAGATTCACTCAGATTTCATCTCCCTAAAAGAAGACTTGGGCTGCAATCCCATAAACATTTATCTGGGAATAAATACCTCTGAACGATGAATAGAAATGCACAAGACTGCACTCTATCACTAGCAAAACACTGGATGCAAGAAAGCTCAAAACAAAACAATAATTTGAGATACTTGTCACAAAGCAATTTAGGAAAGAAGGGGCTACAGAGAGAATTAAGAATTATCTCTATCTTAGAACATATCTGATACCCAACTAAGCAATGGTGTCTTTTAAAATGACTAAACAAGGCAAGAAAAAAAAAAGGAAAATGAAATAAGACAAATGTAAAAGCTGGAAAAAAATAATTTCCAACAGTTAAATTTCTGCTTTATACTCCAGTTTCTTTTCAGATCATATAAATCTTTTATCCTTTTATAAGGGAAATATTAACATTTCAGGCAGGCTTGCCATCCGAAGATACTTCTACAAGGACTGTTAACTGGAACTGACATGCCCATGCTCATCACGTATGGATCCCCTGCCCATCTGCATGGTTGCCATGGGGAACCACAGACTGCGCAGAGAAAGCAAAGTGGGGCTAAGGGGAAGAGCAATGTTAAAATATTTTAAACTCAGTGTAACATTACATTTTCAGGAACTATCTCCAGTTAGAGCAACAAATTAGGTATGTAGAGATGTGTTTCACAGCATTGACAGTGGATATGCCTATGGTAACTAATTTCATGTGTGTAAACCAACACTTTCTAAAGACTAAATTATTTTTAAATGGACACAATCCAAGATATAGCAAAGGGGCTGATTTGAGAATTCCTTTGATATTTTCACCATACCAATGGAAGCTTCCTTTCCAGTATGTTGTAAATGAAAGATGTACATTTGCGCTATCTGAACACCTGTTTAAGCCTTAAGGCCTTTTTATACATTAAAGGTGTGGCATGGTGGTCTTTAACAGTTCATCCCGCTGTGATCTGATAACATTAGAACAGGTGATAGTATGGCAAATAGGCCAACAGTGTGGTTCTCACACAAGCATTGCTTGGAATGGAACAATAAGGCAGTGACATCATGCGTATCTAAGTTGAAAGGCCTGTAATCTAAGTAACATAGGGAATGTCAAATATGCAAGCAGCCACTTGGAAATATTTCATACATCATCTTCACCTCTGAATGGCTGCATACATATTGAAGCAATTTTGTATGTTGCTATTTCTTTCTGTATGCTTTATAAATTAAAAAATGGGCTATAATGGCTGTTCTGGTAAATTACAGGAACTGACCTCTCTCCGTTCTACACAGAATTATTAAGCAAACCTTTGACCACTGCCTTTACAGTTAAAGACATAACTACTTAAAACAGAAAAAGCAGCTACAAAAGAAACCCATGTCTGGTCATATGTTAAAGTGTTGCATGGGATAACAAAGATACATGTGCTGTACATTAAAAAACTGTACTTTCTACTCTTAATATTTAATCATTTAGCAACTAAAGCCATAAACAATGGCACTCACTTTGGTTTCATTTTTCTTCAAATGTTCAAACTGGAATGTTAGCCATCAGTTTCTGTTCTGTGTATTGACTTAAGTGTGGAAAATTTCCAGAATTAGCAGGTGGCCAACTTACCTCTTGTTCATAAGAGTTCCTGAGTTTCTTACACATATAAATGGCACACTCTTGGTTCTCACCATCAGAGCATGTTCTAAAGAATGCAAATGAGAATCCTGTGAAAAAAATGAATTTCGAGTACTTCAGTGGAAAAGTAGCATCTATGAGCCAAAGACTAGGAGCAGGTGTCATCAAGGCCCTGCACCACTTTCTGGGTTGTGACCTTGTCCTGAGGGAACAAATAAAGTCCTTTGATCCTCACCACCACCACTAAATAACTGAGTAGTATTCCTTAAAAAAAAAGGATGTACTGTTCAATAATTAAAATTAAGTCACTGCATGCAAACTCATTCCATCTTTGATGTGTGTAGCATTCAGTTTGATGAGAGCTATCTATTTATTAAAACTGCTTTCCAAATTTGTATTGCGCTCTATTAAAAATATGAATATGTTTGCTTGGTAGCATCTACTTGCCTTCTATACATTTATGTGACCTGTATAATAACTGAGGTGAAAAGATACCTCACTAACCAATATTTTTAATATTTCATGTCTAGAATTACCCTATAAATCTTACTGAAAAAAATCCTATTTTGGGGGGATAGAGGTGAAGGCTACATAGCCCAGTCCTTCAACAGGACCAACTAATAATCTGTTTGACACCAAACAGACCTCTCATTTTATGTCAACAGTTATCTCCCCACCGCCCCCGCCATCTTTTTCTTCCTATTTCCCCTTCATGAATATCTATGCCTGGATATTAAACTTCTTCCTGTCTACTTTTTCTGCATCATACATGACTTTATACCAACACATTTTATTATTTTTTAATATTTATACATTTCTAAGGTCAAGAGGGTGTGGGAATCTTCCTTTCTATTCACCATCCGGGAGTTTCCAAAACACTGGGGAGGACAGAATTTTCCAAGCTTGCTCTCACGTTATTAGCCCAATCTAGGTTCTGCCACAAAATTGTTAATTGTTGTTAATTGCTGTTTTGTTTATTGTTTTGGTTCTTGTAAGCCATCCTTAAGGTCAAGAGGGTGTGGGAATCTTCCTTTCTATCCACCATCCAGGAGTTTCCAAAACATTGAGGATGACAGAATTTTCCAGGCTTGCTCTTGCATTATTAGCCTCATCTAGGTTCTGCCACAAAATTGTTAACTGTTGTTAATTGCTGTTTTGTTTCTTGTTTTGGTTCTTGTAAACCATCCTGGGATGATTTGTGTATAGAACGGGATATAAATATTTAAATAAAAAAAAAATCCTGTCTCTATGCAGTCTAATTGAAATGAATGTCACTTGTATTCTTGGGATTGACTGTCCTGTGAGTTAGCAGGAACCTCCTGTTTACCCGATCCTACACCAATAAAGCATGGTTATGGTCATGCTCCAACTATAGCAGTATTTTTATTGAGACATTCCTAAATTTCTTGTTTATTCATCAAAATCCTCCATTTGTACTTATATAAATTGGGATGCTGCTTTACATTTCTAGTTGTCAAGAAACAAAGACTCAGAGCTTTATATGTGTCTTCATGCTTTCATTACACAGATTACTCCAGTGGCATATTTACTGAGAAGTAAATTGCATCCAGTTCAATGGGTCTTCCTCCTTTATGGTACCGCACACGTTTTGCATGCATAAAGTCCAGCTTCTATCCCTGCCATCTGCAGATAGGGCTGCAAAAATTCCTGCCCAGCAGTGGCTGCCTATTGATAATACTGGCCAGATGGGCCAATAGATCTGACTCGGTATGACAGTCATTTATAATCCTCCTACGTATGCATGCTTAAGAATGTAAGCAAATATACATGCAAATTTTCTCAGCTTACATTATTAATGCAGAAAGATCATCTGTTTTATTTTAGCAAAGAATTATGACTGAGTACTGACAATGTCCCAATTGTTACTACAGCGCAGCCTTTCCTAACCCAGACGTATGCTAGGAATGCTGAGACTTGTAGTCCACCACAAGGTTGCAGCCCACCGCGGAGGAACGAAGTTGGGGGGCGTCGGCATCCATCTTATCAACAGGATTGTACTGCACCAACACAGGAGAAGCCTTAACTTTTGGTAGGGGATCGTCTCTAAAGAATCACTGCAAGTATGCCGAAGAGCTGCTTGCTCTCTCAGGATTGTGGCCGAGGAAGCCGTTTTCCTCTTCCTGTTCTCCCGCAGCCTCATAAACCTGCGCCTCAACAGAAAGCTGCAAGAAAACCTCCCCTTTCTACAGCCGGAAGAATCCGTGGCCAAAACGAGGCGCTAGCTCCGCCAAGGAAAGCGCGGGAAATCATTTCGAATGCTCCTCGGAAAGTACCGAAGTCGGGACCCCGGGAGGCTCCTCGCCAACTGCATACGTTTCGCTCTTCCCGTCTGCCTCCGAACTGGGCTTCCCTCCCACCCCAAGATGGGGGTTATAGCGACGAGCCCTCGTAGCTTCCAGCCCTCTTTGCTTTCCTGTACAAACCCAAAGTTCGCTTACCGCCTGGCCAGGAGGGAGGGAGGAAACTGCGGCGGCTCTCCAGAGGGTCGCCGCGGCGGCCTGGTTCCACCACCGTGGCCCTTCGCTCATGTGGCGGGCTTCGAGTCGCGAGGCGGCCCGGAGGAGGCTGGTGCTTCCCAGCCGCCACATATTGCAGTATCGCGGCCTGCAAAAGGCCCAGCCTAACCAGTGTTGCTGGCGCCCTCCTATGGTGCTACGGAGTTCATGCAGGAGAACGTTCCCCGGTACTTATTAATAGTACATTTCCAAAATGAAAAGTGCTCCCTGGACTGAAGGGTTGCGCTCTCCCGTTAAATGGGAACTAGCTGAGTGTCACCACTCCCCGCGGCCCTTTATGGACTCCTGTGCCTTTAGCAGTTAGGCACAGAAAGAAATAAAACAGAAGTTATCTTAGACATAAAGTTGAATTTATCGCAGGTAGCTCATCAAAACAAAAGAAGTTGGAGATATACTTTCAGCACACGTGCAAGAGATGCTGCTTGAGATAAACCAATGGCATGTAAAAAATACCATGTGCTTACAGACAGAATGATTGCATGGGCAGGGCATAGGGTTAAAGTGACAGAACAAAGACCATTGGTTCATTATCAATTTCAGTAAAAACAGGACACCATTTTCTAATCAGGCAATGTGGGGTGGGAGGGGGGATAAAGCATGTGTTCTTGAAACAAGTGGCAATATAACCAACATGAATTTGGGTTTGTTTCTTGAGGATGAACATAATCCTAGGCAATTCAGATAACCTAAGAGGGAACAGGATGAGTTCCTCTCTGCAGGTGGAGACAAGCTTTGCTAGTAGAGGCACATCTGCTACAGAAGCTCACAGTATGCCCATGGAAAGATCTGGATCTAAATCTGCATCAGAAGTAACTGGTAATATGCCCCAAAATGGAATGATCCAGGCACAAGATTGGTTTGTCTTGTTCCATTGTATCCCAAGTGTGTTTGATCACGAGAGCTATCCCATAATCTAGAGGACTGCTCTGCATCAAGCATTTGCAGGATGGAATGACAGAAAATTCTGGGAAAATGACAGCACTGATCCAGAAAAGTATTTTACTCAAGTTTTACATAACAGACTCCAATAAATTTATTTAGGGTGAAAGATATAAACTAAAAATGGAAAACTATATGCATAAATAAAAGGCTTCAGAATGTCATACTAGGTATTTTATGGACCTGTCCTAACAGAATGGGAAGTGTCCTTGGAGATCATTTAGTGACTAGATTTTCTTCAAACGCTTTGTTCAGTGCAGGGTCTGCCCTGCAGGGTGAAGCCGCATGGGACTGCATATTTCATTTTCCCCTTTTCCTGGGACTGCATATTTCATGTTTAATTGCATATTTCATCTCTGTAAGAAATAAAATTAGCCATAAGGGGGGAAAGCATAGTCAGCCAATATCTTTATTAAAACCTACTAAAATTACTCACTCTTTCCTCCAAAATTTTTCATCAGGCTAGGCCCTGATGGGGGAACCAAGTTCCACAATCTGACCCTGGCTATGAAGTCTGTAGTTACATAGTCCCTGTCTCAAAGTGGATATTTACAGTCTTAGTTTGCAGTCTATGGCTGCTAGATATTATCTAGGTAGACAGAGGATAATTCAGAGTCCTAGCTCCAATCTCAAAGCATTCCGGGGTCAGAGCCAAGGTTCCAAATTTGCAGCACCTTCCTCTGCCCTTACAGCCAGCACAGTTCTTTCTACTGCCTGGTCACAAGACTGATCTTGGAGTCAAGGGGGGGGGAGGGGGTTAGAGGTTGTTCCAATGGGACAAGGAGTGGAAAAATTGGCACTACTGTTCTACGAGTAATCCCAGAGATGACTTTGGCTCCTCTCATGAACTGGAATACTCAGCTAGCTCCTGTTTTAACCTAGCAGTGAAGCAACGCCTATTCTCCACCAGCCCTTCCACCACCACCATTAAAGGCTGTTTTTCATGTCTTGCCTACTATCTAGAGCAGGACCTTTTCACACAATCTGGTGAAATTGACCTGGTTCACACAATCAAGAACATTCAACTCCTGACTGGAGGTTGGCGTTGCTTGCTGTGGTGTGTAACCCTAGCTGAAGGGGGTTATCAGAATCCTTGCATGATCCTATGAACACCCTAAAACAATCCTGAAACAGTCCACATCCTGAAGCCATTTTCACACCCAAGGCTTTTGCTTAAAACTATTCTTCAATGAGAAGCTAAGATCTAAATTTGCTCTAATGTTATTTCATTCAGTCCTACATTACCATCATCTGCAATGAATTCTATTATTATTTCACAAATCACGAAATGTGTAGGCTACATTTCTATACCTATTTACCTGGGAGTAAACTCCATTGAACTTAGTAGGATCTACATCTGAGTAGATGTGTTGGACTGCACTGTTAAAAGCAATTTTTTAATGGCATGGAAAAAATGCCCTTAAAGGGCTTAGCAGCTCTTTTCTGACTGGTGTGAAAAATTAATTACCTCCAGATCTTTTTTCCCAATGTTTTCCAGGTGTCTCACACTAAGCAATCTGCAAAATCATTAGGCCTTGCATACAGTATTTGCAGCCTTTGCTTGCTCAAAGGTTTGTCACTGGCTGTGCTACCTTCCAGCTGCAGCATCATGTGTGTAGGACTTAGTAGCTGGCACATAGTGCCATAATAACAAGCCATATTTGGAAATTTACAGTATTTGTTCAAGAAAAATGCAACTCTTTACATTTCAGAACTATCCACAACACTTATTTTGAGAACAAAATACTTTATTTCTGTCAATAAAACTATAGTTTACAGTAGAATATACTAAATAAATTATGTAATTTTGTCCTTTACAAGCAATATATCTAATCACAAATATTTCAAAGACAATATATGTACACAACATAAGGCTTTGTTATAAATAGCTTTCTTCATTTCACTAATAAACAGTGAAAATTTCTTTATAGAAGATAGTTTCCATAAAGTATGTGCAGACATATTACACTAACCCTTGTATGAAATTAATAGGTGAGCAATTATAATTCTGGGAGAAAAGCAGAATTGATTTACATAATAATCACCACTGTGATGATGGCTTTTTAAATAGGCAAAAGCTGATTAGATATTTTGTTTGTGCATAATCACTGAATACATGCAAATGAAAAAATCACGTGAGAGTCAATAGGAAAGTATCAGTTTCAAGTCCTGAAAAGATGATTGGCAATAGTAGAGAAAGCAGCTTAAAGTACGGTGTATGCAGTTCTTCACAGTTCAGCAGACAACAGCATGTCATAGTAAAGTGTGGAATGTTTCATGTCTCTCGTCTTCTGAGACTTGAGGTATTACTACCATGGTTCAAGACTCCTTTGACATTTTCCACAGGTTCTGTTGATTATGACTTTTTGTTTACCAGGCTCAGCAATTTTCCTCATATATCTGGAGTGTACAAAGTGCTTCTTGTCAAATATATTCATTCTTTAAATTCATATTTTTCTTGGCTGTTACTGTAAAAGAAGAAATTGATGAAAACATGTTACAAAAACAAAGAACACTTGATAACTATTCTGCTGGCATAGATGAAGTCAACAACTCTTTTCTTCTTTGGAATGCTGTTATTTTCACTAGCTCAATAACATGCAACCCATTTTTATACCCATCAAAACTCAAACTAAGATTATTTATGACCAGTGCTTTTTTTGTAAGAAAAAGGTGCCGGAACTCATGAAATTATTTACCTTTCGCATGTAGTCAATCACTGTACACACACCCACACACTTCAGTTGTGTAACAAAACATAACGGTTGCCACCCGCAGTAAGCACTCAGTGTGCGACCACACGACCAGTCACAAGCCAAGCAGCGCCACAAGTCAAGCAGCGCATCACAACCAGCGTGAACAAAGTACGCATGCATCGGACTCGACACACAAGCAGCCCGCATGCACCGTTTTAATGATTTTGCTGCCGACCTGCTAAGCTTGACAGGGCAATTCAAATCCCTGTGGACCAAACATCAAATTTTCAAAAGTTACTTTTAAAACTTGGAAAAACTGTTGAAAAATGGTGCTGGAACTCTGTTTCGGTGCATTCTATGACAAAGAAGCACTGTTTATGACTATATATATATATTCTTCTAAAACTCTACAATGAAATCAATACAGCTTCATATAACACAGTGAGGACCAGAATGAATGACAACAACCCATTTTGCATAAGCTTGTGACAATTAAAATCAGATCTCAGAAAGGCAGGTTGCTTGCCAGTAGCTGCTGTACGCTGAGCAGTCATAGTCCCTGCATTCACACATATGGACTTTGTGCCTATGTGGAACCTATTGCTGGGAAGCTTCTAGAGCTAAATGTTCAATTGGTCAAAGCCCCTCCCTGTGCTTCCTGTTGCCATCTGCTCAGTTCCTATGGAGACTGCCATGGATCTCTAGACCAAGGGGAGGAGAAAGGACCCCAACTCGGTGCGGCTCTGAGCATCCATAGACAGTACGAAGTTGTCTGAGGGAAAACCAAGTGGGGCTAGAGGGTGGTTTGTGTGAACGGACAGATGAAGAATGACAGTTACATGTAAGCACTCTGCTTTTCTTCTTCGTGGTCTTTGTGCATTACACATATGGGTGACTAGTTAGTTTACCCTGTAGTGGTTGGAGGGATGCTTTCACCACTAGAATGCCAAAAGCACATTTGCATGATATCCAGCCTCACAAACACCAAGGGCATGGGCCATGTGGCTGCTCTGTAGACATCCTGCAGGGGGATTCTGGCAAGGAGGACTGTGGATGTGGCCAGAGCCCAATGGACCTTTGGTCATGTTGTGAGGTGAAGACCTTGTCATCTCATATGTCAGGCTGATGATGTTGGAGACCCATTTTGATACTCTAAGGAAATTGGCTCTCCTTTCTTTTGGCTGTCATAGCACACAAACAGTTTTGGTGAATGGCACAGCTACCTGGTTCTGAACGTACAGAAAGTGAGATCCTTACTGATGTTGAGCAGGTGCAGGATAGAGTCCACTGGGGTGAATGGGTTGGTGAGGAAGGCAGAGAGGATGATATCATGGTTGAGGTGGAAGGGCAAGGTGACCTTGGTTCTGAAGGCTGGTCTGGGCAGAGGACTGCCTTGTCCCTGTGGAAGGTGAGGTATGGATTTTCTACCAAGAGGGTATAGATGTTCGTTGGTGTGGCAGGCTGATGTGATAGCTACTAGGAAGCCCGCCTTCCAGGACAAGAGGAGCAGGTCAGTTGTAGGCAGGGGTTTGAAAGGCTTTCTGGAGAGGGCCTGTAGCATGACCAAAAGGCTCCATGCTGGGATGCAAGGCAGGGTGGAGGGAACAATGTTGCAGAGACCCCTCAGGAATCTGTGCACCAGTGTATATGCAAAGAGAGATGCCTCCTCTATAGCTGGATGGAAGGAGGAGATAGCTGGTAGGTGCAAATGTAGCGAGAAGGGGCTGAGTCCATCTCAGAAACTGGTTTGCAGAAATTGTAGGATTTGTTCAATGGAGGACCTTTGTGGGATGAAGTCTTCTGGTGTGTGAAGGCTCAGGATTTCCTTGGGGACAGTTTGAGAGTTGTGTCTAGTATGGCTGACAACACAGGTGGGAGAACCATACCACCCTGTTCTAGGGCATGACTGTCCAGGCTGTGAGATTCAGAGTCCTGACACCTGGGTGGAGAACTTGACCCCAGTCCTGTGAGATCAGGTCTGGGAGTGCAAGAGGTAGGTGAAATTCCCCCAGAAAAGCTGAAGAGGTCAAGCGAACCATGGTTTCCTCAGCTACCATAGGGTGATGAGAACACAGTCTGTCTCATCCTTCCAGATCCTGGCAATAACCTTGGTGATCAGTGGAAATGGTGGGAAGTGTGAAATAGGGTCCCATTCCATTTGAGGAGGAAGGCATCCATCAGGGAGCTGCTTCCCTGCTCTGCCCTGGAGCAGAACTGGGGGCATACTGGGTTGTGTGCCATGGTGAAGAGGTCCACTGATCCCTCCTACCATGCAGGACCATCTTCTTCAATTGCTCTCATGCGAGTCCAGACTTGTGCAACTGGGAACATCAGCCACGACATTGCCCTGGCCTGCTACATGGATCACCATGATTGTGATGCCCCTGGTGATGCACCAATCCCAGATAGCTATACTTCGTTTGGTGAGTGGAATGGACTGTGTGCCCCGCTGCTTGCTGATGTAGTAAATCATGGCCTTGTTGTCTGTAGTGGTCTGCACATGCTGGCCTTGCGGGGAAGTTCAGAAAGAGATTCATGCCTTGTGAATGGCCAACATTTCTAGGAAGTTGAAGTGATGGCTGGCATCACTGTAGTCCCATGACGCTTGGGTTTGCAGACTGTTGCAGTGTATTCCCCAGCCTGTGTTGGAGGCATCCAAAATGATGTGGGTTGTAGGCTCTGGGAAAAGGAAGCTGATGCCTACTGTGAGAGTGTATGGGGTGGCCCACCAGGGCAGGCTACTTCAAACAGAGGGTGGAACATGGGGGGGGGGGTTGTTTGAGTGTCATCTTCTGTGTGGTAGTTGTGAATGAATCACAACTGTGGAGTGATTCCAGCCTGGCAAAGTGGACCACTGCCACTACGGTGGCCATGAGCCAAGGAATTTCTGATCTTGTCGGCTCTGGTATGGTCTCTTGTGCTAATGTTGGTCACCAGCATGCATAGTGCTGCTGCTCTGGATTCTGGCAAGAGAGCTTTTGCAGGCCCCTATGAACAGGATGGACTGGGACGGGAAGAGAACAGATGATCTTGTCATAGATGCAGTCTTTAGAATCAGATCATCTCCATGTTATGACAGGATATACCCCTGTTGGATGTTCCCAGCCTGTGACTTAAACAAATCACTCTCTCTTTGTGAGGTGTGGGTACAGGTAACCCTTGCTCAACACGGGCACCCTTCCAAGCCTCTCCTTCCTCAATGAAGTAGAGAGCTGGCCTGCAGAGAGCCCAGAGCAGATCTATTGAGACCTGTGGGCTGTGCATTAAGAGTACTCGGTGGTAGCTTTCTTGTTCAAAGAAAAAGGAAAAGAAGAAGTCCAAAAGGATGGCTGGAGGGAATCTGGAGGCACTCCTCCTCTGTAGCTGCTTTGAAGAGCAGCAGCAGCTACAGAAACCAGGAGGGTTTTTTCCACATGAAGGGGATCAGAGATATTTTTATACTGGTCAGCAGTGTATACACCTATTAAATAAATCAACCACATGAAAATGAAAGTGCATAACTGATTGCTAAACCACTCTTTGGAAGGTTTGCTTTACATGTATTTAGAGCTGTTGTATTTAAGTACAACATTTTCATCTTGCAAAAACCATCCAGTACAGCAACAAAAATTTTAGGAGCCTCAAACAATAGCTCATAGCAAATTGCACTAAGTAATAGGTTGCATCCCATGTTAGTTTAGTTTAAGTTCCACTCATTTCATTGAGTCTACTGTAGGTGGGACTAAACTGGATTCTACTCAAATTCTGTAAGTTCCAAGCATTTTACTGTACTTTGACTTCACATCAGTTTTGTTTTGCACTGCTGTAAGTTGCAGTATTTCAACTAAATTAGGTTGTAGACTGGGCTTTGATGCTCTTTACAGAGAATTTCTGATTAAAAATAAAGCACAGCTAATACAACAAAATCATGGTAATTTTAAAGTATCCTATAAAAGAACAAAGTGGCACTTTATTACTCAACCTGAAATTCACATTTCTGGGTAGAAACACGTTGTAAAAACTGACGAACAGATCTAGCCTTGTTAACAAGGAAATAAATATTGTGAAGCATTCTGAAAATCTTGCGTGCACTTTCCTCAAAGCAACATAACAACCACAAATTATACTCAAAATGCTGATAAGCATCCAATGTTCTTGGCACAAAGCATGGGGGACATTCGGTGTTCCATGATTAAATACTGCATGAGATATTTTGTGGTATGCGTGCACAGCATGTTATTTACCATTTATACATGAATAATAGCACTGTGGCACTGACCAGAGGATTTCATAAAGACCACGAAATGCAGCATTCTTCATGGTTAATAGTGAGCTTGATCATAAAGTCATAGACAGGGAAGGTGCTCAGTAGACTACATGTAAGAACCTAACCTGGGGTGTGGGGCTGCCCTTGAAGACGCTCCGGATACTTCAATTGGTGCAAAACAGAGCTGCCAGGTTGCTGACGGGGACTGGGCATTGTGCTCACATAACCCCAGTTCTCCGTCAGCTTCACTGGCTTCCCATTGAAGTCCGGGCCCAATTCAAGGTGTTGATTATCACCTATAAAGCCCTTAACGGCTTGGGACCTGGTTATCTAAAGGAGTGCTTGCGTCCATATATGCCCTCCCGCCCTGAGTTCGGCGACAGAAGCCCTTCTCCGGGAGCCCTCCGTGAAAGATATTAGGAGGGTAAGTACCCAGAGGAGGGCCTTCTCTGCGGTGGCGCCCCACCTATGGAATGCGCTCCCTAGAGAGGTCCGCCTGGCGCCGTCATTATTTGTTTTTCGGCGCCAGGCCAAGACCTTTTTATTTAAATATTTTAATTGTTAATTGGTGTTTTTATTTATTGGTTTTATAACTCTGCCGAGATGTATCCGGATTTTCAAAGTTTATTTAACATTTATTTGCTTTGTAAGCCGCCCCGAGGCGTGTTGCAAAGGAGGTGGCATAAAAATGCTATAAATAAATAAATAAATAAATAAATAAATAAATAAATAACCCTGCATTCTTAAAGCAGTACAAAACGCATTACACTTCATCTAGTATCTAGTAACTCTTCTATCTAATAGAAGCCACACTGGACTGTAATACTTTAGGGGCTCCAACAAAGTAGTGCACTTCCAGTGGAGCACCCAAAGATCCAATGCAATGGGCACATATAAGCATTTTTCCCAGCAACATCTGCAACACTGCAAAGAATCCTTGGGCAAGTAATTTACACAGTTCCTTGAGACCAGGCCTGCACTGATGATAATGTAAGATCCTATTTTGTTATTACAGATTTTCCTTCTTAACATAATCCTCCCTATGTGGCAGACTTGAGCATCTAAGTCATTCCTATACATTTAGAAAAAGCATAAAACCTGCAGGATACTAACTGAGGGCTAACCAAGAAAACACATATGTTTCATGCTAAGTAGGAAACTAGGAAAACAATATAGCATGGACTGCTAAAGTGATGCTACTACTGAAGAAAAGGACAGATAGATGTGCATTTTGCTATAGGACTAATCGTTTCATTTGGGAAAAATATTCCTTTCTTCTAGTTTTCCAAGCATTAGCAGATGTAGGAATAACACTGTCAGTCACTGGGGCCTGGGCAGCTGACTAATCAACACAGGACCCAGGACCCAGGTAGCTAAACTGGAGTCCTAAGTCCAATCCCAAACAAATCCAAAACTTTATCCAATAGTCCAAGGTCAGTACCAAGAATAGAAGAGCAAGATAAGTCCAGTCCAAGAGACAAAAGCATAGTCAAGCAAGCCAGGGGTCAAGAAACCAAGGAAGTAGTGGAAACAAGAGCAAGTGCCTGAGGGCTGGAGCAAGGCCTAAGAGTTCAGGTCACAACAAACAAGGAGCCCTGCAGCGAATCTGAGGAACTTAATTACCAAGAAAGCTTCTGTGGGGTGGGGGGGAGCCAGTTCTTATATAGCTGTCCACCACCTCGGCCCCCGTGCCCCCCGGAAGTTATAGTAGATTGAGGGAGTAATGCTGCAACTCTCAGGGCTGCTCTTCTGGTGCTCAGCCAGCAGATGGGGCCCTGAAGCTGCCTCAGATCCTGACAAACACTGACAAGCAAAACCAGCACTCACTGCTAAAATGCCTATCATACCAAGGCTAAGACAATTGAAATTGATCTAATATATTAAGACTACCACCCAGCATGGTTTCCCGTAATCCTCCAAACTCAAGAGAATCACAGACATCCAACTGAGCACAGGAGAAGCAACATGGTTGTACTTCTTCAGCCCAGCAAAAGTCATAGATGGCTGATATTTGCCCCTGCTCATGAGAAAGAGCTGTAACACTGCTGGAATTCTTCAAATTTTGTGGAGCCTTGCTTCTTCGCTTCCTGCCTGGGTGACTCTACATCAGCTTGAACATTGTTACTTGTGATTTCAGAGCCACAACTGACAAGAAGCACACTGGTTGCAAGGGAGGGCACTCTATGGTTAGAGCTCCAGCTCTGACCTCCGAATGCATTTTGACCTCTTGTAGGAGCTCATTCTATTTTAAGCAGCGATAGATGGAAGTACTGTGTTTGGATTGAAATAAATTTATATACCCACTAAAGGTTCAAATCCAAACCATTTAATTGGTTGGTTTAGTTTTAATTGTGGTTTAATGCAAAGTAATTGTACCATCTTGAATATTACATGAACAGGCCTCCCACTTGTACAATTGCTTTCTTCCTCACCTCTTTCTGTTGCTCCCATCTGCTATTCCACCCAGAGATCTGCTCCAAGTCCTCTGACCAGAGGAGGGAGAATTGCAGCAGGGATTCAATTTGTCATTGGTCTCGCTTCTTCTACAGAAGGGCACCCCTGGATACAATCCACCAATAGCAATTGGGGCTAACGTAGCCAATCTGCTAATCCCAGACCCTTTTTGTGTGACACACAGTGTACATGATTGATTTGTTTTATCACAAGTTGACAACCCCACATAATGTGTCACCAGGCACCTTTCTTGGAGAACACCAGGACGCACTACCTTCTTCCACTATGAACTAGGTTTCTGCTGGTGCCTAAAACTGGTTACTTAGTCCTCAACCCTTTGGAACATGTGAGCAGAGAAGCACAAGAAACTGCCTGCGGGTGCCACCTCAAATGGATCTCATGGAGGATGTGGCTAGTCACAATGGCTTCCAAGAGGCCAAAGGTGAATTAAAGAAGGCAGGGGAGAGAACGAGTGAGGCTACAGGCCAGGAGAGAAATGAGGGGAAAATAGCAAGGCAAAGGGGGATACCGATGAAAGATCATTCAGACATACTTAAGTGGAAATAGCCTTCATTGTCCAACAAACAAGGAAAATAAGCACATAAAAAGATGACAAAACCCAAGGGGAGCAACAAATAACTGCAAAAATCTAATATAAATATATGAGAGCTCTTAAGATGTAGGTTATAATCCCTGCTCAACCATGACGTTTACTGGGTGAATTTGGGCCAGTCCCTGACTTTCAGGTTAACCCGCCAGACAGGGTTTGAATGGAAGATGACTACATGAGCTGCCTTGGATTACTTGCAAAAGAAGAAAGGAGGTATATTAATGTACAACTACTTCTATCACTACATTTCTTAAGATGTTCAGGTGGCAGTCAAAAGAGAGAACTGAGTAGGAAGATATACAGTGCAGACTCTACCTCAACACCCCTGCCCAGCAAGGACGGATCTGAAATATGGATTGTGTTTTTCTAAGCTCTGTTGTCAAGATGCTAGAAAACTTATAGGTTTAACTGCTCAGAGGCAATGAAGAACAATATTACAGGGTTCAGATTGAAAAAGCAGTGATTAGCTAGAAAAAATGTGTTCACTCTGCCAAAAACAAAAACAAATTACAATAATGCTTAATTTAATATGAAAGCAGATGTTTCTAACAGTTCACATATAATCCTGGTTGCTTGAATAAATTTTTCCAATCAGGGCAATAGGGTATCTCTGAATATGAATATGAATGCTAATACTCAGCCAAAACAAATAAACAAACCGAAAACATCTGCTTATCAGTGATTTCCACTTTTGGTTGCTTTGTGTTTGATTCCAGAAGATGTGGCTATGTTTATTCTGGAAAATAATAGACCTGCAGACATTTTCACTATGTATGAATGCAAAAGTTTGGCAGTGAAGAAAAACAATGTGCTAGAGGAGAGGTTTAGGAATACCCCGGACCAACAGAAAAGATGAACAAGGGGAGCTTAGATCAAATCAAACTAGAACTTTCCCTGGAAACAAAAAATGATAGCATTGAGGCCATCATGAAAAGGCTAAACTTACTTGAGAAGACAATAATGTTAGAGAAAGCTGAAGGCAGAAGATGAGGAGGAAGACCAAATACAAGATGGTTCAATTCATAAAGGAAGCCACAGCCTTGAGTTGACAAGAATTGAGCAAGAACGCTCAAGAAAAGGCCATTTTGGAGGGCATTCATCCATAGGCTCACTGTAAGTTGGAGAAGACGTGACAGCACATAACAGCAGACATTTTGCTGCTGAACCACCTCCACAAATGATGAACTGCCATGGATACAGAGCACACTCAGTCATAAAGATATACTAATATTTAGATCTGTTGTGTACAAAGAAAAAAACACAAAAGCAGTATCTAAAAGCTGGAGGCATTTTCCCCTCCACTTTTGATAGCTATATTTATCTAAAACCACTAAAAGGGGGGGGGGGCTACTATAATTTCAGCAGCAGATACAATGGATTCACAGCTGAGCATGAACATGGTTGCATTACCTCTGAGTCTGCAGTTCAAGTCAATTTCATCTAGAATATTAAAGCTGTACTAACTGATCAATAGGATGCACTTTGCTGCATTTTAGAAAATCATGCTTTGCCAAGGAAGGAAGGATATTAAGGAGGATATAAGAATAGGCTCTTGCCCTTGCAGTTGGTCATCATTCTCCCTCTCTGTCTCTCAATTTTATCCCAACAACAACAACAATCCCGTGGGGTAAGTTGGGCTTAGAGTTTGTGACTGGCCCAAAGTCACCCAGTTGCTCCATGGCTCAGCTGGGACTAGAACCCTGATCACCTGAGTCCTAGACCTATGCTCTTAACCACACTGGCATCACTGATCCTAAATAAATACAACCCTTTGAGTCAGTATTAGGAAGCAGTGTCCAGGAAAAGAGAGTTTAAGTTTCTATTCCCCACCCAGCATTTGTTTCCGGATATTATATTCAGCACTGCATACCTGGGTTATTGGAGCAGGAAGCTGTTTTTAGGCAGATATGGTTTTCCCAGTTAATATTGTTTGCTGCTAACACAAATTATGTTTGTATTTAAAGTTTTTCTAGGCTGACAAGTAGAGCTGTAACCAAGACATATTGATGAGATATCTGTCTGCATCTAACAAGTTGAATGACAGCAACTAGTTTTCATGAAAAGAGTAGATCTGGAAAACATCAAGGATCTAGAATGGGTAGGGAACTGTTAGCTCCCCAGATACTGAAGGGCTAAAGCTTTCATCAGCTCTAGCCACTATGACCAATGGTCACAGATGAAAACACAGCCTGCCAACATTTGGTGGGCCACACACTCCCTATCCCTGATCTAGAACAGCAAGTACAAAGACAGAGCTATTAAAATTGAAATTTAGCACACCCATGAGAATTTCTGACAAAATTCTTAAGAAAATGTCACCTTGCCTTTTCCTGTTTCCCCTTCTCATATGCACAGAAAAAGCAAAAGATTACTAAACACTATTTTAGGCTGTCCTGAGACCTCATTAAAGGATGGGGTAAAAATTGCTATGAATGAATGAAAGATCCAAACTATTATGAGGTAATGCAGTTTAGGGTGCAATCCTATGTATGTTCAGACAAAAAAGTACTACGTCTCCCAGTATTCCCTAGCCAACTTTTTTTTTCTGGCTAGATACACACAGGGTTGCACCTGATGTATGTTTAGTACTATTTTCAAAGAACCTAAAGTATTCCCTATTCCAGCTAAAGTGTGTATTAAAGCAAAGGACCTTGGGTAACCAAAGCTGCAATGTAGATCTTCAACACTGATTTGCTCATTCAATTATAGCAAAGCAAACTCTGAATGCAACTACAACTATAGTTTAAGTACAGTTGTGTTCTTCTTCTCTATAGCTGGCAACTCTTCATTAGAGAAACTTGCCTAGTTGGTTGGCTGGAAGAAGAGAAGACAATCTGAGACAGCAGCAACTGTTGTCAAGAGGCCTGCTGAACCTGCCCGCTCCATCCACCTGTTTCTTCCTACTGCCATGCCAATATTCTCAAAGTCTTTCCCAGACATTTAAAGCTGGGATAGTGCTATATTTTATCCTACACACACCATCAGTCTCTATTGTAGTACTATGGCAGCTACATTCATGAATCACAGCCTCTCTTCTTATATTAAAGGAGCAGTAGATCCTTAAAGCCAGAAGATACATCCATGTAGGGACTGAGAACTGTGAAAATACTCTAGGAAGGACACATCACTTTGGTGCTTCTGTGAACACTCTCTCCAGGCAGGCAGGCACCATGCATACTAGAATGGCAGTTCCAAAATGCTGCAGAAGAAACATATTGAGGACCTACCAGTCAACACCACTACCAGAAAAAAAGGAGGAGGTTGCATGCAGCAGCGGCACCAAAAGGATGAAATGCCACATACCACACACTATATTAAGAAAGTAGATTACCACCTGCAGAATATTTAAAAGAGCACTATGTGTTTTCAATAGATGAGATGTTGTGTTTTAATTATTACCATGCAGTTTGTGTGTCACAAAAATGTTGAATTATTAACTTTTTTAAAAAACTGGAAATTGTTGCTTTTAAAACAAGTATGTATATGTTTGGGTCTGTAAAGCAAAGTGAACAAACATTTTCTTGTATCTCATTACAAAGTAAATTCTTTCCTACTCACACATAAAATCATATAAATCACTGAATGGAGAGGGAAAGGGAACCTTGCCTTTTTTGCTTTGCAAAAATGTCATGGGAAAGGGTTGAGGGGACACACATTATAATGGAGGAGAATGCTTAAGAGTGAAACATTTAATGCACATGTCTGCAGAAGATACATTCTTTTAAATTACTCACCTGCTTCACAGAAATTACTTAATGGTCAGTGTAAATTGATTCTCTGTGTCCTTCTCACAGCATCAGAAAGATAAATACTTTTCTTCTATAATGTAATGGACGGAGGACCTTACAAAGCTTTCAACATTTGAACAGGTGGCATTCAGACACACTTTCAAATAGGTACTTATCTGGATATGTATTCTGCTTTTGTTGAAGCATATGCATCATTGCTGGAAAAATGTATTTTTGCATATATGCATTTCATTTGTATTACATTGCTATGGATATATACAAAGTCATGCATGCATATTAAACTATGAATCCACCTAACATCTGCAGAATGCATCCCTACACTGAGCCAAAAGCCAGTTGACAAATTTAAAATTCATAACACTTGGTAAGAATCAAAAGCAGCATGGTTGGACAACTTACTAAGTATACGTCCAGCACAGAAGCATTATCATTCTCTGTCTCTACCGTGCTCTGTTCTGAAGTCAAGCAGATAGCACTGTCTTCTAAGGTGAACGTTGAACTTGAAGGCAGCCCTTTACTGAATATAAAGTAGCACACAGCAAGCATGAAAAAAGAGAAAGAATTGTTGTTAGGAATCATATTTATGGTGTGAATTATTTGACGTTATGCTTCATGCACATTTGCCACATCCTGGTTAGCTTGGTGAGCCATTTAGTTATCTTGCAGGGCTGTTCATCTGCAACTGAGCGTCTCAGCATCCAAAAGCTACCCTGCTTCAGGGCCCCAGTGTGCAGGTTGCTACTCCCAGCTGAAGAATGAGCAGAATTGCATGCAGGTATGAGGGAAAGATTTCAGTTGCTGTTGAATGCCCATCCCTCTGCCCCAAGACAGAAACATGTTTGGAAGAGCAATTGCATATCCATGCATCTATTGAGGTAAGTATTGTAATATTCTCTCTAGAACTGCTCTGCAATACATTCCTGCGTCCTAAATTTACATTTCTTGACATATTTCTTCTTTGCATTAAAATAAGAGGAAAAAATAAGGATCTGTTGTTGATTCAAATTCTTTTCAAGATTGCATCTCTATAAATCTGAAGTGGATTGCAATTGGTATCAGAGCAAACTGCCCAAGGGTACTGTAGGGAAAATGGGACAGCTGTATTTTTACATGTTTGAAAAAATCCATTTATATTCCACCTCTTCCAAAGCTTGAGGCAACATGATGACTTTTCTTCATTCTTTCAGTTTGTTTACACACAAACACACAATTTAAGGGATGTTCAGTTGTTATTTGGGAAACAGGAAAAGCAAAGCCTGACACACCCATAGAATAGGTCAGGCTTCACAGTGACTGATATGTCATGGCTCTTCCTGTTTCATCCATCATAAGCTATAAATGAAGATATTATTAGTGCTATGGCTATTTCGTCTGCAATCATGATGGTTTTATTCATGTCTTTTCTGCTGATTTATGTCCATAAGTAATTCAAAGAAACAAAAAAACAAAAGGCAGAGGTTTATAAAACCATGTTGGAAATTGATTATCCTAAACTACATTCTTAGAATGGGAAGTGTTCACACAACAGAGCACATGCATCTGCAGATCTGAATGAGAAAGAGAATGCAGCTGGTGCAGCTATATATCCAAATCTCTCTCTCTCTCTCTCTCTCTCTCTCTCTCTCTCTCTCTCTCTCTCTCTCTCTCTCTGTGTGT
>NW_025336087.1:49995889-50021859 GCF_004798865.1 Varanus komodoensis
TGTGTGTGTGTGTGTGTGTGTACGCCTGTGTCTGTGTGTTATCTATGGTTTCACACAGATTAGTAAGGTTGGGATAAGTCCCCCTTTCCTATCTCAGATAACAACATTTCACTTATTTTTGCCAGTACTTAGCTAAATGCAAGCAAGCACAGTATAGGCTGATTGCCAGAAGAACACTGGAAGTGCTTGTTTAATGTGCACTATATTTCATCATCTTTTGAAAAATAAAAACTCTGACACAATAATAACCGTTGACAGAAAAGAAGTTTGTTTTAAATAAAATGCAATAAAAGACTGGTACCAAATGTAATCTTGAAGATATGCATAGCATATACCTCTCAAATTAATATGGGACAGGAAAATGAATGAAAGAGTCAAAGACATAGGAAATGGGAGTATTATCATGGTCAACTATAATGTTAATATAAAAAGCAGCATCTTTTTTCATGGGACAAGAATTCTAGAGTTATGATGCAAACTTCCATCTAACCAATACCTGAAGTATTTTGTAAACAAATTACTTATTGGCCCCAAGCTAGGAGGGAAGAGTAAGAAATGTACAGAGTAAGATTTGTACAATTAATCAGCATATACACAAATCTTTCTTTACAACTGTGGAAGAACACATAACTTCTTTATTTTCCCCAAACCTAGGTGAAAAATGAATGGGCATGAAAGAGCCATACCCCAAGCTGGTTTTACTTTGTGTTTGAGTTGCTTTCAACTACCATGAGCAAGGTGGTAAGGGTGAAGCCATTTGCCCCTCCTCCCATACCAACAACCACAGCATCTTTCCTTGTGCTTATCCCCAAAGCCCTTCCCTAAAGTGTAAGGTATCCACACAAGTGTGTCTCCCCTTATTATATTACTACCTGTTAGCCAAAGCTGTTTGGGGGATTCACAAGCAAACTTAAAAGCATACAATTCACCACTACAGTAAAACAGAATATAAAAATAAAGTAGGAACTAAGATAAAAGCCAGCAGCAGTGCAAAGATCTAAAAATGTACTAACCATTTTTAAAACTAAAGGTTAAGAAGCCTGAGATTATATTTTTAAAAAACCTTCACCTGGTACCAGAAAGATCACAACACAGATGCCAGATGAGCATCTCCCAGGAGGGCATCCCGCACCACCTCTGGAAAATTCCACCTCACCTCCTTTGGCAGGGACCCCCAGGAAAAGGCCACTGATAATGATCCAGGAATGTATGGAATGAGACAATCCTTCAAGTAATGTGGCCTCAACCCTTGTAGGACTTTGAACTTTAATACCAGCACTTTAAATTGAGCTGGTAGGAAAAGAATGTGTATTTGCCTAATTAAAAAGTAAAACAGAGCTGTATCTGACAAGTGAAAATGTGGTCCTGAGCATATGTTGCTCATCACAGATTCCTATATGACACTTCATTGACTTACACCACTGTGAATTCAATCAAAGCTAATGATGACAATAATGGCATTCCTTCCATAGTCGAATTATAGACAATCCCTGAGTTATGAACATCTGAGTTTTGAGCAACCCATACTTACGAACAAACTGCCATAAACCCTATTAATTTTTTCAAAAAATACTGTGAAAATGGCTATCACCACAGAGAGACAGGAAACAAAAGGGGGGGAGAGGAAGGCCTCCAAAGCATGCCTTCCTGCCCTGCCCATTGTCTCCAGCATTTCCTTGCTGCAAAGAGGCACCAGTGAGCTTGGGTGGGGAGGGAGCCCAGAGATATTTGTGGTATTTCCACTTTCACAGGGGTCTTGAATCCCTAGCCCCTGCAAATGTGGAGGGCTGACTATATGTGATCCAACTCACATACAATTTCAACTGAAAGACAAATGTCTGTTTTCTTGAGAACAGTAGTTCATAATTCAGGGGTCACCTGTATTCTTAAGTGGTGTGCTTATTTTATTGGTTGCATTAGGAAGGAACTCTTGGCTAATTCACTAATCAGAATTTGGATAATAATTAATATGTCCATGTCATTTTAAAGCCTGGAAACAGCACCAGAAAGATTGGTGCTGTCTGTCTGCAGGTGCACAGTGAGAAGGCAAATCTCCCCAGGAAAAATTCACTCATTTTCTTTCTCTAAAACAAGCACATTTATAGAGGTTAATTTTGTATTTGCATTGTAAACTAGCTTGAATCTCAAACAAATAGCATATGGCATTGTATCAGGCAAGCAAATGTTACTCCTTATTGAAAAGGCAGTACTCATGAAACTCAGGTTCCAGTAGATTATCCAGACCAGAACTACCAATGACCACTTCCCACATTGTTTTTCCATAACAGCAATTAAAGCCACATAATCATCAAAATCTAGTGGGACCAAGCAAAAATATTGGCTCTACCATGCTTGTCACTTCCACTTTCAATTAAAAATCTAGGATTACGATTGTGACTTCTGTTTATTGTTGGCTATTTAGGGGTTAAGCAACTCAGAGTTAACCCACCAACAATCCATGTTGTGATGTTTGAATTGGGTGACTGATTACTACTAAATTAATCCCTTATATGATTCAATGCAACTGATGAAACATTTCCGTATATTTTCAAAAGGTGGTCCTGACAGTACATTAACTCAATGCTGTTAGCAACACATTTTTCTAAAGTTGTTATTCTGAGGAAATATCTACTGTACAGACTTAAAACGGTTTAACAGTAATTAAGTACAGTGGTACCTTGGCTCAAGAACGCCTCAGTTCACGATCACATTGGGTCACGAACAAAAATTTCATAAAAATTTTGACTCAGGTCGCAGACTCCACATTGGGTAGTGACTGCGATTGGGGCCATCTCCTCCCCACCTCCCCGATGGCCATGATCGTGTTGGGAGGGGGGAGATGGCTGAGATCGCACCCTCGTTTCCTGCAAGAGCGCAACCACGATCTCGACCATCTCCTCCCCCACGTCTGTCTCTCCCCCCAGCCACCCGCGATTGTACCCATCTCTCCCCCCAGCATGCCCATGAGTGCGTCCATCTATGTCCGTGCTTGTGCTGTGGTGAGATGGCCACACTTGTGCTCGGGGTGTGGGTGGGGAGACGGCCACAATCTTTGGAATGGATTAAGTTTGTGAGCCAAGGTACCGCTGTATCTCCAGAGAACATTGGGAATTGCAATTTGCTAGGCAGGGACAGATTAGACTTGGAATCAGACTTTTCTTTTAAAGTTTCAGTTCTGAAAACACAATTTTTCATTTGCCCCTCTTGCTTTCTTTGACCACATATTCCAGGCAAACAGCCACATCGTATTACAGTGTCCTCCTTTTCACTACATGATCCCTGAGTAACTTGGATTATTTGTATACCTAATCTACAAAAAGAAAAGCAAGGAGATGACATGAAAAAGGATGTCAATGTAACTTGCATAAAGTGTTTTTTGTGGGAAAGGATGGAATCTACTCCATCAACCTTGCTATTTTCAACTCAAACATGGAACTAGAAAATATTTGCTGCGAGGATATTCAAGAAAATATTCAGCAACCCTCCTTAGTTGTAGTTCCTGGTATTCTTTTGGGGAGGTAAGGGCAATTTTACTCATACAAAGCCAATATAGCACAGAGTCTGTGTGGCACAGTTGTTAGAGTGTTAGACTGGGATTTGTGAGATCCGGGTTCTAGTTCTACTTGGCCATGAAGCTCTCTGGATGACTTTGGGCCAGTCACTGAGACTTTGCCTGAGGAATGTTATGGGGATAACAAGGAAAGGAGGAAGATTATGTAAATTCACTTAGATTCTTCACAGGAAGAAAAAAGAAGGGATATAAATGCATAATAATACTTTCAAGGCAAAACCGGGTCAACATGACCCATGTATTTAATATGAATTAATATGCAGCTGTTTTCCAAGAGAAGTATCTTTTGTACCTACTTCAGCAACTCAAGGCTGCTTCACATATGACATTTCTTCTACAAAATATTACTTATATAAAGGTAAACCTGCATACTCAAAACAATGTAGAAACCATGCACTATTTGTTTTAATCAGCTATATGCTTAGAAGCTGATGGAATAGATACATTTTTCCCATATGTATAACATATTAGATTTTTTCCCATAAATTTACCCCAGTCTAAGGAAAAAGATCAACTGTGATGAAACAACCATCACTACAGTGTAATGCAACCCCACCTCCCAAATTTATTTCAAGTAAGCATATCTAGTAAGCAAGTATTTAGTTGTCAGTCCTTTTTAAGACTGAAAAATATAATTCTATGCGTAAGATTCAGATTACTAAAAATGCAGGTAACAGGCAAAATGCAGGTAGCCAATTTTGCATAGCCCTGATTTAATAAATCCTAATCCTAATCCTAACTGCACAGTAGTAGCACTCTATAAGCCTGATACTGTTTGCAGCTGCAGAAAGGCTCAGAGTAGTGATGAAAAGCAACTCACCATATCATTAGGATGCTTTCTGGGCCAGATACCTTATTTGCAATGCAATTCCTGTTTTGCAAAGTACTACAGATGTTATTGAAAAACAGTAAGTGGAATTGACTTTTTAATACACTCTCTGACTTTGAAGTGAACCTGATTGACATTAAACGGTCTTTTGTTCTACCAAACCTAAGTTATTTGCCAAAGCAACTCGGCATTATCAGTAATTAGGGTGGACATTGGCAATGGCATCTGTCATGATGTTTCCAAAGAGAAGATTGTTTTCAGTACAATTTCTCTCAGGTACCGGCAAATGCAAGGCCCTTGATTTTTGTCACACATAAACATAACATCTGTAAACTCACAGTATAGAGTTTGAGAAAATATGTTTGTGTATTTTGTGGAACAGACACAGCTACTGTGATGGAAATACTATGCACAGCATGTTTGTGTAGCCCAATGATTTGAAAATTTGAAAAACATATCTGTATTTCTTTGTGTATTTAATTAGTATTCACTGCAGTTGGAAGGCTATTTGCCCACTAATTTCTTGTACTTCTAGCTGGCATCAGAGATTTCTCAGCTTCAGTATAGGATGTTGAAAGACAGATTTCTGCAATAAGGTGGAAGAACATCAACTTGGAATATGCAGAAAACACCTACCATGCATTCTACTCTGTGCTCCTAATAGTGCATCAATAATGAGAAATATGGTAGTTGTTTCAGATTAACAAAGAATAATAGTATGTATATGATCGTATGTATATGATGAATGCCTCCACATCCAGAGAAGTAGTATTGGAGAGTGAAGAGAAATATATCATTTTACATAGCAGTGGGGGTTTGTGTTCACAGATGTGAAGATATGAGATCCTTTACATTCATTCAGTCATCCTGCCTAACAATAACATAGTTAAATTTACCTGTGGCAGTGATTCAATATTTACATGATGAAAAAATGCTTTATTTCAAAGGTATAAAGAGATATCTTCCCAGTTACAAAATATTAATGCTGATTTTGCTATCACTATAGGCCTTTTCCCATGAAGCAAAGTAATACTGCAGCATGTTGTCAGTCAAGGCAGTTTTCTAAAAAGCATTTATGAACATATATTTTTATGTAAACAGCTGGAGGCTATCACTTAACTCAGCTTATCTTCAAACAAAGATACTCAGCACCTTAATACTGCATAGTACTCGTTCCTAAGCCACTCAAGAGGAAACTGACAGATAACCTAAACACATTTCAGTTACTTTCTCCTGGGTCAGACAGATAAAAGAACAGGTAGAAAACCAATTACTGCAGGAGAAAATGTTGAGGTTATCAAACATTCCAATAAAACACCAGGCAAAGCACAATTCTGAACAAAAATTTAGAGTATAACTAATTCCATTAACCAGCAAATTATACAGAAACACTCATGACACCATCTTCACCTTTTGCCTTTAATTTCTTTTCTACTCTACAACTACAATGGTACTAAGTTAAGAATAAGGTGTAGTCCAGGAATTCTTAATGCAGTACTGAGAGTAGCCTGCCCAGTGGATGGGAGTGTGGAGAGAAAGGATTTAAAACTGGGACGCTACTTGATACTACCAAACAATTCACTGCAGGGTTTTATCCAGCAAGAGGCAAAACCACCATTTTTTTAAACATAGGATATAATTCTATAAACACTTACCTGGGGATGGGGCCCACTGAATTCAATGGAATTCATTTTTGAGTAGACAGGCACAGGATTGTAGGGGGAGTCAATAATTGCATGGGATACAATGACCATTATGGTCTGAGAACTCTGGATGACAGTCCAGGGCAGTGATGACAAACCTATGGCACACGTGCCCAAAGGGGGACACAGAGCCCTCTCTGTCAGCACACAATCACCCCAGCAGCCATGCTAATATATGGAAAGATTAAGGGCGCCAGGCAACGACATCACTCATTAGCCGCGACTCACTGAGCTTTCACATGGCTGGTCAGTGAGCTGCCAGGGATTTGCTTCAACTGTGATTTTAGCAGAAGGTAAGAAAGGTAGGAAATACACTCAGATGCCTTTTTCAGGGCCGGTCAAAAGCTGGTGGTCAGTGGAACGTTGCCCCCTTGTGCTGGTGGTCAGCAAATTCAGGTTTTATTGCAGTGTTGGCATTTTGCAATAAATAAATGGGTTCTGAGTTGCAGTTTGGGCACTCGGTCTCTAAAAAGTTCACCATCACTGGTCTAGGGGCACTGTTATCCTATCCAGATGCAGTCAGGGCTCCTCTAGGTTCACACAACCTCTGGTAAATCCAGGGTGCATAAAAATCAATGATTTTTTTTAAATGTAAATTTTGCTTTTTTATTAAAATTGGATTTTTAGAAAATTAAATCAGATTAAAAATAAATAAATCAGATTAAAAAAAATAAAATGCTTTTTGAGTAAATATCTGTCAAAAGATAGTTTTCTATTTAAAATACTTTATAGTCCAAAAGTTATTCATCATCAAATGAGAATTAATTTTTAATTATGTAGCATGAGACTATATATTCATGCAATGTTTAATTTGTTTGATAAATGAATTCCATTAATCCATTTACAATGTCATGCTCTTCCAGAGGTTTCTCTAGTATTATTGGGCACTTCTTTTATCTATAAGATATTATCACATATGCTTAGTTTTATAGTTCTCAAAACTGTAAATATGTGTCTGCGGAGATTACATGCCTCTTCTTCACAGCAAAAATGTTGTAAAATGGACATAAAAAGTCCTTAATACCATTGTTCTTTTGCAAATCTATGTACACAGAACGCAGCCCTTTTAAGTAGCACGTTTCAAAAAATTCAATGAATAAAAGATTGTTGGGAGTGGAACAGATATGCACAAGAAGCTAAGTGTGAGGAGGGAGGGGCAAGCAATAAAAATGAAAAAAACCTTTTTGAGCAGAATACTCCACAAGTCTTTGGATCTTTTTATGCATTGCCTGTGTATATTATTCTTTCCCTGGAGGAGAAAATCTATAATGGTAGCAGGCCATAAAAGAGACCCAATATGGGAATATTTTAATGAAGTTCCTTTATCTACAGGTAAGGCAGGCCTGCATGGGAATTATCTACAAAACCATGATTTAAATCTAGTCTTACTGACTAGTGATTTAAATTGTGCTTTAAATCAAATAGATTTAAATCAAATCCACCCTGGGTAAATCCAATGGTTCAATTGGAGTGAGAGGACCCAATCTGGCTGAGATGCTATGGGCTCAGAGAATTCTAGGCTTTGATATAGTCAGGAGTCTACTGGTAATAAATTGTCTGTTTTTCCCAATATTAACTATAAATCAGAACATGGCAAGATGGGGAGAAAGGAGCTCACTCATTTATATCAAAGCTAAAAATGACATCTTTTGCTTACCTGCTAGCATAAAACCTAGTTCCATCATGTGGATAATTGTCATCTACATATAGAGAAGAAGAAGAAATTGTGGTTGCTAAAGATGCAGCTTCAAACAGGGAGGCTGTGCTTGGCACTAAATCAGGCCGATGTCGGGAAGCTAATACTGCATAGGAAAAGAAAAGTTTATGTAAAGAGTTTTTGTATAAATTTTATTTTTAAGATGTGAAATTAATCCACAATCAATGGAAAAGTTTACAAGCTTACTTGCTGTGGAAAAATACATAGTGGCTGCATTTGGATGAGCATCCATGCTATTATAAATCATGGCTTATGAAGTTGTGGGTAAATGGTGTGGCTGTGTGCTTCTGCCTCCCCTACTCTCAATGTATGTTGGCTTTGGCCCAAAGATCCTAGCTTGCATTAAGCCAGAGTTCCCTGTTGAGTCCAAAGTGGAGAACATTGATTCATGGATTAATGTTGGTTAACAAACCATGAAAATAGGCTAGTAGGTAATCAAGTCAGGGTTTCTGTGGTAAATGCACAGTGGAAAGAGGGGCAGAAGAGGACCACAAGATAGTCCAGAGCTTCATAAAACTTGGTTTATGGAGTCTTGAACAATCATCTGAATGCAGCCAGAGAAAACAAATGGAAGGTGGGGCATTGGGATTCTAAGACTGATTTTCAGTTGCACACACTAATAGCCAATGATACCTGTTGATTTTCAAGTACCTGTAATCCAGGGGTAGGCAACATGGTGCCCACAGTCATCAATGTGCCCCAAGACACTTTTTTAAATATCTACCAAAAATGCCCTATCTTCCCACTTTTTAAAAAAGTAACATTTTCTTATTGACAGCTTGGTTGTTTGTGAAATAGATGGAAATTATGAGTTCAAAGCTGCTTAGAGCTCACATCTATCCTGCCTTGTACTTCAGTTTCTGGGCAGATTACTTGTCTTTTGCCATGCCTCCCATGGCAGCCATCTTGTGGTGGTGGCCATGAAAGTTTCCCAAAGTGCCAAACTTGCTCAAACAGGTTGCCTACCTCTGTTGTAGGCTCTACAAAGATATGGGACAAATTTATACTTTTTAACAGGAAATAAACCAAATGGTATATAACTGAAATCATTAGAAGGTTTCAGTATTCTTTGGTTCCATTTATAATTAGGATTTCAAATAGGATGATGGTATATTTATTCTTCATTCTCTTTATTCATTAATGGCTTGCCACAGCTTCCACTGAAAGAACCACATTGGCCCAGTAAATCGAACTGGGAGCATCTCATACTGCAGCACTGCGGGAGCTACACAGATGTGGACTGAAGGGCCATGTAGAGACTTCTCCAAACATGGAGTTAAACTCTTCTTGTATTACACCTTTCACTTTAAAAAATAATTACACAGATGGACTATGAACTCCAGCACTGGGGGAAAAATCTTACAGAGCAGGCAGCTCTTAAATTATTATTAATTATAGCATTTTTATGCCGCCTCTGTCACAAAAAGCCTGTGAAGATGATCCTGTAAATACTGTGAAGATGATCCAAGGACAAGAGGTCAAGGGTTAATGGAGTATCTGTCTTTTCTCCTCTCTTCCCTTGATCATCCCTGGTGCAGAGTGGGAGACAAGACAACTAGAAGGTTGTTCCCTTGGCTTATCTGAGGTGGGGAGATAGTTCTGTCCTGGGGCAACTGTGTTTTATTTGCTATGGCTTTTTGGTGCTTGACTGCTTACAGCTGGACAGGAGCCTAGATGGGAAATGCTCCAAGAGTTGGGGGTGGACAGCCCTAGGATTAGTTGCTGAGCTATCACCCTGTTCTCAGGATGTGCCTAAAACACATGCCACACGGATGGGGTTATTTGCTTTGCCTGGACCGATAAATGACCAGTGGTGTTTTGCACACCAGCACTGCTGGACTGCTACTCTTGCCTAGGTAATGCTGAGTAGGGCTAGTGGTTGTTATTTTCTGTCAAGGCAATGTACTGTGGAGTCTTCATACTATTGGAAGTTGGTTTGTGTTTTACCCTTTTAAATCTGTTCTTTTCTCCTAAACCTATTCCTTATTCTTTTCCCCTTTAACTTTTCACCCTCTCTTCCTTTCCCTTTGAAATAAACTCATTTTACTTTATAGGATTGGCTTGATTGGAGGAAATTTAGTGCTAAGTCCAGTACCCAGACACACGGGCAGTTTACTGGGATACACAGAGTAGACCCAGCTGGTCTACCAGCTCAGTGCAGCCCAGTCATCCTTCATCCTTACCTTCTTCATCAAGGCTACAGTAGCTTTGTCCTTCTGTAAGCAAGTCGTGTTTTTCATCTTTCCAGTCTTGGCTAACTACAGACACAAATTCCTGTGATGTAGCCTTTAAAGCAGCAATGGAATTACATCGTTTCTTGGAGGGTGAGGACTTTAAAGCTGTGTTTAAAGAGGAAGAAATTAAGGCAGAAATTTACGTCTGGACACTTCTCATAGCCAACAAGCAGTAATTATACCAGCAATATTTCCTGCGCAGACTTTGATCAATGTTGCTGACTGCCACAAAACAGATTTGATCAGATTATTCAAGTGATTGCCATCAGCATCCTAACTGCCATGCTTCACTTCAGTTCTATTGTTTATAACTCCAGGCCATCACATCAATACCATGCAAGACTGTAATTGTCTTCAGAAGGCTCTGTAATATAGGACACTATAAATCTGATAAATATTGGCTTTCAGCAATAGAATAACAATATTCAAACTGAACTTTTTAATGGCAAGGGGCTACTAGCAGACTACATACCTGGCACAATTTTTTCCATATAATCTTTTTATCTGAGAATGAATGGCATTTGTCCATTTAAAAAAAACCCTGGAATGTATTTTACAACATAAATATTTTATGGTTATATAAGCTGAACTCTTGCAGATTTGGACTCCTCTTTCAAGGACAAAAGTTTGTTTGACTCAAAATGTAGTCCAACGCAAACTTTAACATACAGGGGATTTATTCCAGATAACCGAAATGACTAAGAATTTCAATTGCTATTTACCAAAATAACCTGAAATCTTCCTATTTTCCTATTAGACCACATGTGCATGTGCAGAGATTTCAACAGTACCCTGCAGAGAAGAGCCCTGTTGGCTTCCCTACTGCCCCAGTACCTTTGGCACACTTACAACTGGCACTGTCCAGGAGATTTCCCATGAGTCTAAGCCCTTGCTTGGTCAAGGAATGCAAGCTGCAAATACGTGCTCCTTTAATAAGCAAAGTAGAGAAAGCTGACAGGGATATGGGAGGCATGATGTGACATTTCCCATACTGCCTGGCATGCTAATTGGTACACACAGAGAAGGCATTGTGGTTCATATATTAATGGGGAATTTCTGTGCCTGCCTGCACCGGGAAGGATCAAGTCCATGTTACCTTTTGCACATTTGCATTCACTATATTTTTCAGTGAAAATACTCTATAGTACAAAGTGCAAATAATATCTAATTGCAAGCTTAGGTAACTGGCTATACTCCAGATGTTTTGAACCACAATTCCCATGATGCCTTACCATCTAGACTGGGCTTATGGTACTTGTAATCAAAAATATCTGGGGACTACCAGCTTGCCTTTTCCTGAACTAAGTACCCAAATTACAAGCTTGCTGTGTTTGCAAATAAGCATCTGGGGCTGGCATTTTCAACTTGTACACTAGCAGCCTCTGTGGGAAGGCAACAGCCCTTTACTGCTATTTGCTTCCTTACAATGTTTGAGACAGGTTTTTACTTCCTATTTCATTTCATATAGTACAGCTCTTCCTTCCAAAACAGTACAGTGTCCTTCCAAAAATCCCACGTACCCCACCACCCAGGACAGTGAATGATGGGAATTGCAATCCAACATATCTACATGGCACTGACTGGGGGAAACTGATGTAGAACACCTACCAACAATGCTCACTATCTTCCTGGCAAAATTGTCATACATAAGCTATTTGCAACTGGTCTCCATAGGATAAACAGAATGTGAAGTCTGACCCTAAGTTAGTTAATGACAATTTGGAACCTACTTTGATTTTTTTTGAATACTCTGGAACTCATAAACTTTAAAAACCTGTCAGCATAAAAACTTGGTCTGTGGACTGAAACTGTGTCCTACAAGACAAAAAGAAGTCATATTATGTCAGTCAAAAACAAAAGAGGAAAAATATTAACAACAGACCATAAAGTTTATAGAAGAGTTTTTTAATTACACTGTGAAACCATCATAGATCTTCTAACTAAAATGACGTTTATGTCTTCATTATCAAAGTTATCATTGGCAAAATTTACTTGTCTCCTACCCATTAGATTTCATAATAATATTTACAGAGTAATACATTCTCAACTTGACGCTTACTCCCTCTATTTAAACACAAAAATGTTTTCTTAAGGCTTATATGACATAGTGAAGACAGACTTTCCAGATACTGTCTGAGGAAGTCAAAAAAATAATAAAAAGGGCAGAATAAGAGTCCACATTGGATGAATTGCCAATATCATGACGAGGTCCAGAGGTGATAACCCACATTCAGAGGTTGAGTGTGGGCTGTTGTTGAAATGTGGGTTCTGTTGTCTGAGCCAGCTGCACTAACAAGCCATGACTTGTTAACCATTAATAACCCATGAAGAGAACCTTCATTATGGCTTGTCACTGTACTATGAACTGTGGATGGTTCATTAGGGTTCGTTATCTCAACATGATAATCCACATTTCCACAACCACCTACAATTTAGTGGCAAACCACATTAAAACCATAATTAATTCTGGAATGTGGGTGATTGTGGTGAGTGAACTCTGTCTTTGGTTTTAAGAGGGTTAGGATGTTTTCTATCCTTGTTCAATACTGGAAAGTTTAGCTTATTTCTTGTCTTTTAATTTAAGAAAAGTACTTGCACTACAGTTGGTGCAAATATTGCAGAGAAAGGTAACTGTCTAGTCTTTATGCACAGTTAACTGTGTACTCACATACATTCCTTCTTTGCCTGTTGCCTCTCCTTTTCCCTCCATATATATATTCCCTCCACATATATATTTTCCTTTACTACCACCATGAAGACTGTAAATGTCTTTGAAATGGGGTCCTGCACTATTTTTCTCATTCTATTCTACAAAGGATTGTGCACATTGATAACACTGCATATAAGTGAATGCATAAATGACACTGCTGTGCAACAGTGTATGTATCCAATTAATACATGTGCCATATAATTGCTAGAAGTAAGATTAGTTAACACAAAAACTCATATCCAAACATTCTAAGATTTTTAAACATGACTTACTCCATCATAAACAAGTGCTTTCCAGGAATGTTCCAACTTCTTTATTAACCTGATGACACATCCCAAAAAATTAGCTTAGTGAAATATGTTCTTTTAGTTTACAAGATCAACACTTTAATTTAGCAACTAAATAGGTATACAAAATATTATTCCACATTACCTGTATGACTGCAGGATATCAATAATGCCCATAAATAGCAGCAGCTTTTCTCCTTTGTGGCTTTTAGCTGGAATGCCTCCCATTCTGACAGCAGCAACAAAATAATTTCAAGACACTGTATGTTAAACTTTTCTTTCGAAAATCCCTACTGAAATGTGCTAACTCAACTCAAACAAAAGAGCCTCATGGTATTTAGATTGAATAGCTGAAAGCCACATGCTAGGGGCAACAAGATCTGAGGAACAAAATTAATTTTAAAAGTAGACCTCTTTTTTCTTTTCATACATTTCATTGTGTTTCTTTTCTAATAATTCAAAGATCCTATGTATCCCCTTACATATTTAACATTATTCATTACTCCTCTGTTATTTATTTGCCCAAAATATTGTGTCACAGTACCAACAATGCTAGGGAATTAGGGACATTGTATCCTAGTTCTAAAGCATATCATGCACCATGGTCTGACTGGAGTCCACCAGGTAGGAAGCCTTCAGTGTGGTGGCCCCATTTCTATGGGTGGTCAGACAGGCACCAATACTGTGCTCTTTTCATCACTTGCTAAAGGCTTCTTACCCTATGAAGCCTTTTCCTGCTGACCAGCCACAATCTTAATGTAATTTTGTTTTAAAATGTTTTTAACTTACTATTTTTTTTTATTTTTTCTTGGTACTGTGGACTGCTCCAGATTCTGTTTGGGTGTGGAGCAACAAAGAAATATTTTAATGTGCCCCCCCGCACACACACAAATAATGGATAATCATTTTAAATTTTTATAGTCAACAGAACAGCCTCAGTCCTTCAAAGGAGATTTGATTTAATCTGTCCTTCAAAATTTGATAGACAAACAGGCCTATTTTAGATGCAGTATTCAGAAAAGTGAAAAACAGATTTAGGAGCATCCAGTAACTTTTTCTTTAAGCGTAGATTTTTCAGGACTTACGTATTGGTGCTTTCTGTGATAACACAGTCCCCAGTTTTTCCTGGACCTTGTATTGATTCCATAGCTGTGGAATAGAGAACCCTTTGTCCTCCTGGGCGCTTAGAATCAGATGTGTTTTGAGAACTCTCGCCTTCTCTCTCTTTTGCAGCACTGTCCAATATGTGGATTCCAAGCAGCAAACTATAGTCCATGATTTTAAAGCTTTCCAGCACCTAGGCAAAAAGATTTTTTAGACTGAAAATAGTTGTACTGAAAAGCCAAATGACCCAGATCTGTAAGAAAAACAATTTGTTTAAGTTCTAAACAGTAAAATGATAAATGATTTGCACAATAGAATACACCAATGGTAAAATGTCAAATCCAAATAAAAGTATAGTTCCTCTGTCAACTATAAAATGATGGTATATATAGAGTGGGGGGCAGATAGACGAAATAAGAGATTATACCCTATTAATATAAACAACTTTTTAACTATAAAATACAAAGACCACAGCTTTTGTGCTATGCATTTAAAAAAAAATCTCAATGAGACAACATTCATATGAACAAGTAATGTATTAAGCTTGGAAGAAAAATGGTGCTTATTTATTATTTTCTAAGTATAGCAAAAGAGAGTAGCTGAGATAAGCCAGATTTCTCAGATAACCAACAAAAGTTTATAAAAGTAGGAATTATTTTATTATATTTATACCATAGTTTTTGAACAAGATTGGATCCCAAAGTAGCTTAGGATTACATTCCATCATGAGTGGAGAGTAAGTATAGGAGGAAGGATATTTATAGCTCAGTGTTCTAATATCACTTTCTTCCTTCTTGGTGCTCTGAATAGGTCTTGTCATAGTCTGCCTGGATAGTTTATTCCTTCTGTGAGTTTTGATTATAGCCAGCAACTGAACTTTATGCCTTTCTAGAAAATGATCCCTCCGTGGAAGCAGGATCTTTACATATTAAACTTCTGAAGTGAGAAATATCTCAGCTGTAATGCATGCACATCAATGCACAGAGATAAAATTTGAGTGGACTTCCTTTAGCCCCACTGTTGCCTATGCAAAAAATGCTGAAATATGTTCCAAGTTGCAGCCACTGTATATTAAGTACAAACAAATCTATCATGAAATTAAATGCTCTGTTCAACTTCCTTAATGGTTTTGCCTGTCAGTAAACTGTTATTGCCAGCTTTATGTAGAGTAACTGGGTCCATGCAGAGGTATGGGGTACTCAAACAACCATCACCATTTAGATATGTTGTCTATTGTTAACATCTTTTATGGGAGCAGGATAGGGAGATTAAATAGTATCTATGAATACCACAGGAAGGCCTTGCCATTCTTCCCTTGTTACATTTGCAAGTTTTCCCATCTTCATTACTGCTGGATAGTGCCAATCTGTGTGTGAAATTTAGCACCTACCCTGCAGCTTCTTCAATGTCACTGCTATTTTAAGATGCCTTATCAAAATATTCAATGATGGTGCAATCTTTGTTTGCCCAGAAAAAAGCCCCACTTGAGCGCAATGCCGAACTTTCTACCACTTGAGATCTAAGAGGCTTCACTTTTGGAATGCAATATAGAGTATTTGCGAAGAACAATCCCCCTTGGACATAACAAAAATCTGTGCATCTAAACATGAATGAAAATATTACCACAAAACAAAATATCGGATCTTTCTGAGAATACAAGATTCTGCAAATGGAGCATGGGTCTTGGCCAGTGCAGCATTTCTGCTACTTATGTGCTTGACCTCTGAAATCTTTCCACAATGTGAGTTGGTTCACACAGAGATATTTTAATGAGACACCAGTCTAAAGCTCTGCAGCTTGCTTGCATTATCAAAAAGTAACTTTTTCCTTCCATTGTCAATCATGGTTTTTTCCATTTGATATGTAAGGAGGGGATATGCCATTCCTTGAAAGCAGTAGAAATACAGTATAACATGGTGGTTCCCCAATGGAATTGATTCTGGTGTGGTTGCTGAAACACAGACCTGAAAGCTAAATGAAGATGCCTGATTTTGTCAGGCCTTTGGTCCACCGAGCCTAAAGATTACTCAGAGTAGCAGTTGCTCGCCAAGAATTCAAACAGAGGTATTTTCCAGCCCTGCTGCCTCAATTTCCTTTTTTAACTAATTTCCTTTTTTCTGAATGGAAAGCATGTTTTCTGCCACCATGACACAGAACCTGAAATTCTTGTGTTGTCCGTAAGCCTGATTTCCCTGGTTTATGTAACTAAGGAAAGCATGTTTAAAATGCAATTTCTACAGGAAAGTTCAGAGTATTATTTTGCTAACAAAGGCGAGGACAAACACATTGTTGGCAGTGGGAACTCCCCTTGCTTACAGCTGTCAAAGCAAAGCAATCTGTTTGGAGGGCATTCCAGCCTATCATAGTTACCCACAATGGACTGCTGTTGTGCAAACCCAGTTGCTATCTCAAGTTCAAATTTGTTTGCATAATTGTTGTGCTCTGCCAACCTTGAGGTTAAGGTTTATTTAAAGGCAGAAAAAGAAAAACTAAGAACCAAAGATATAACTACTTCTGCAAACTAGGAATATGAAACAATAGCACAATACTATAGCACAATGTGTGTTATCAGAGTTGTTATTATTATGCTGTTTCTAACGGATAGTTTGCTTTTTCCTTCTTCCGCAGAAACAAAACAGGCTCTTACTATTAGAGAATGAATGGTTCAGTTCAGTACCGTGGCATCCAGTTGATCATACAATAATGACAATTTACTCAAGTCAGAAAATAAGGTCACATGCTCTATCACAAATGAAGCTACTACCATTAACCTATATTTATACCACACCAGGATACACATTTGAAGATGCAAACAATTTAAAAAACTTGACTTCAGCTCAATGGCATGGTACAATTGCTTCACTCTTCTATAAAGCAAATATTTAATCAGGAAGTTAAGCATTTTTTACTTTCATCTAAGATCCCTGAATACACACTCAGTTGCGTGTCACAGCTTAGAAGGATTATGACTGAATATATGTATTATTTATGCTAAAATCATTTTCTGACATAAAACACATTAAATGCTAAAACTAAATATAGCATGGGGTATCCTTAAATTCTAAAAAGAGACTATCAAAAGATTTCATATTCTAACTATTTCTTATACTCACTTTCTAGTTAAGCAATATAATGTAGTACCACAGGAAAACTTTCAATTGCCAGAGAAAAGCAAGTCATACTGTTCATTATGATAGTTTTCTCACTTTTTTCCCTAAACAAAAGGTGAATGTTTGGAACTACCCCTGAGAAAAGGCAAAATCAGTTTCCTAATGCCAACAGTAAAGGCCTTGTTAAGATGTGGAATTATTTTTATGGGCTGGATCCAATGCTGTCATTCTGCTGAGGGAACTGGTTTCCATTCATCAAACTCTGAAGGTAGCAATACCCCCCACTATTCCTGCAACCCCCCAATTCTATTCTGGAGGGCCAAGAAATCTTACGAAGCAGATTTTCAGGCAGCACAGAAGGCTGCAGAGGGGAAGAAAGAGGAAGAAGGCCCACTGCCATAGCAGACTTCCACTAGCATGACATTTGATTTAATCCTATGTCTCGCAATGGCACAGCAGGGAGTACAGTGTAAAGTAAAAGGGTTTCTAGTATCTGTGGCCCAAACCAACAGTTCTAATGTCCAACAGAACACAGTGAAGATAGTTATCCATAGCAAGAATTGAATCCAGCTTACAGAGTTATGCAAAAGCAAGTTCTTGAAAGAAATACTTCAATGAGGCTGTCTGTCTCAGATGAATCCTATAGAACTGTACTCAGAATTGTGGCCTACAATACTCAGTTACTCCTAAGTCAAGGTTACCCTGGGTTGTACTAATGGAAAGATGCATGGTTATAACTGAGTGGCTTGCAAAACATCACCACCATCACGCATTACTCATTAGGATTTTTTTTAAAGAGACCTGCTCCCTTTTCTGAGTTTATATCAAACTCAAAATCTAAGTTCCACACATGGGATTTTTAGGATTTCCCCTTCCAAGTGCAGCTCCTTATATGGCTCTTGAGGTACTTCTAGGCTGGCAAGTCCCAAAGGTAGAATTCACTTTGGAGGATGATCTTAGTTCAAAAATTTGAGAATATTGTTTTACAAGATAAATTAATATTTGTTTTTGGGTGTTAGCTGAAGTTCTCTTGAGGAAAAAAACGCACAGTGCTCATTCTTTTTCAGCAATATGTTTTGCTTGGGAAAGAAATAATCAGTTATCTCTGGTATGAAACTATCTGAACAAACTGAGCGTATGTCCTGCTGGTATATATATACTACTTCAGGGTTTATGACACCAGAACTCCTCCTTTCACCCAAATATTTAAAATGTTAAGAAAAACAGATTTTGTCCTCATTTTCCCAGAGCCTGACTTCAAGAATAAATGTGGAATAAAAGAAGCAATACATAGGAGGAAATTCAACATTATCTTGTGAAAAAAGTATTTCTCCTAATCATAAAGTATGGAGAATGTACAAAAACAATGTGCTGGAGGTCTTGCTTCTAGGAAGCAAAGTCTGGAGAGAGATGTAATTCTGAAAAAGAGCCCCCAACTCTCTAATCTGCTGTTAGTTCTCTCTTTTTAAAGTACCTCACTATCTCTAGCACACTGGTGAACTGAACACCATGCATTCTTCTGCTGCCACCTACTTCTCAGGCATGGAAACAGAGCAATCCAACCCAGGTGCTTGAGTAAAAGCAGCACAATGTCTTCTTTCCTCAGGCACATGACATGGTCACGGGGGTGCTTTGCTTCCAAGCTGAAGGACGTGGATGCAAGTGCTAACAATCCAGCCAGTGAACAAGCACAGAGAGACAAGACCCATATATGTGGGCAGGCAGATTAATTAAAAAATGTTGCAGGCCAGTAACTTTTGTGGAATAATCTGAAAATTTGCTTTTCTGTGGCCCAAATGATCCTCCTTTGATGAAGGGTCATGAAAGAAACCACCCTTGTACTGCAACCCTCCTTCATTACACAGGTAGATTTCTAGATTCAACCTTTCATTAAACAAAATGAATAGAATTTACATCTGGCCACAGTTACTACTGGAAAAGCCCACAAGCTAGGCACCGAGGTTTTGATGGACAGATAATAGCATCTATGGACAGTAAAATCCTTCACCAGAAAATGCTCCTTCCCAACATCAGTATTAGTCTAGCCTAGGTTTTTCAATCCGTAAATCTTACCTCTTTACAAACTGTCAACTTCCTTTATTAAACAGTAGGACACACAACCATTTCCCACTAAGAATCTACTTTGTATTTTCCTATAGTTGTAACATAAGAATAAGTGTTCAAGCAATGCCTTGATCATTCTTGAAGCACTGCCTTTGGTAAGGGGAAAAAACATCAGCAAAAACAATGTAATAACCATCAATTTAACAATTATTGAAGGTAAGGAAGAAAGGATGGGAGGAAAAATATACAGATGTGTGTATATACACCACAACATTCAAGGGGTTGATTAAGTAAGAAGGTCACAGTAAGACTCTATATTCCTATAGTTTTGTCTTAGGAAACATTACTGCTGGTAACATATTCCAATGTAGGTTTTCCCACATAGACTACAGAGTGATCCTGTGAGGTTAACATATTGCAGCCTCTATGAAGGATTTGCAGACAGTCTGGAACAGAATTGCAAAAAGTTTCGCATATGTTGCAGAAAAAGTTATCAGCTTTTGTTCTTTTAAATTTGACTTTCACTTAAGTAATCTGCTTATTTTCCAATATCATACATTCAACTGTAGTTTTATAGTTTTGATGCTACTATTAACCTCTTGACATTATAAAGGGTAAAGGGCGTATGGGTTTCCAGAGAAAATATTCTTACACATAATGACTATTTAGTTGTGTTCATGGAATATTCATTTCTAGAGACTAAAATGTGGAACAATATCCTTTGTTTGGGAAAATGCCTGATGAGCATACAGCTGATTATTAGATCATCTCAGCTTCACACTCAAAAGCCAAACAAAGAATGGCTTTATATTCACTAATAAGACTTGGCACAATGCTGTACTGTGCTCACAAACATTGCACTCCTCTTATAAGAGATGCTCTTTTTGTTATATAGCCCTCATCTCAGCTATGCTAGTTTCTCAGCAGGGCACTTTCATGCTTTGCCTTAAGTCTTCCCTCCCTTTATTTTTTACATTCTTACACAGTTGAAAGATCTACCCTGCCCGACAACAAGATATTATACTGGAGATGAAGGAAGGGCAACACATGCCCCCCTCACCATCCTTTTCTGCAGTTCCTATCCCCCACTGATAAATTTGCTGCTGCCACAAAAGAGCCACCATTTTCCTTTAAAACATGGTACACTGGGAAAGTGTGCCTCATTAAGAAACAGAGCCATGTTCCTGAAGAGTCCCCACTGGATAAAGTGGTAGAGCAGAGGAATGTGGCCTTCAATGGCAGGGGGAATTGACCCTGAGACCTGCCAAAGTTGTTCATTTCTGATCTAGTCATATCTGATTATCATATGCATATTGTATTTCTTGTTTGCTGCATGTAGGTGAGTCCCAATTGGCCTCTACTTTTCACACAGATGGAAAAACCACATACATGGGCTTCATGGTAATTCCTGTGGAAGTGCTTTCCATGCAGGAACATCAAGACATGCAATGACAGTTGCTTTTTTTTTAGCAAGGTTTCATGGGCTGAACAGCAAAACCAAAATTCCAGGTACTACCTCCTGTGAAAAAGTTCCAATGCAAGTGAGCCACTAATTTTAACTTCCAAGCACAGAATCCTGTGTAGTTTAGACAGAAAAAAAGCTCTCCAACTCCCAGCATTTTCTAGCCAGCACCACTAGACATTTTTCTGTCTGAACATGTACAGGATGCAAATTCACAAAAGCAATGGAATGCATAAATACACAAAATAACACCATGATTTTACTTGAATGGTTCAACAGAAGATTGATAAACACCACATTTCAAGATCCTCATAGTCTATCCTAAAATAATTACTTGGAGTGTTTTTTTCCCCAGAGACAAAGAAAGAAAAAGTGCAATTCTATGCATATATACTCAGAGGTAAGTCCTATCAAATTCTATAGGACACTCCGAAATGAGTGTTCACAGCATTGCAACCTAAGACAGATTAAAGGATGATGATCAATAGAAATGAGGGCCTAACACAGAACTGGGGGAGGGGAAGTGGAGAGATAATGAACTAAAGAAAAAATGTTAAGAGAGCCATGATAGGTATGCTTAAAAAGAGAAAAACAAAAAGCACATCTTTAAAATTAAAATACAGAGAACCTTGTTAAACTCTTGTGTCTACTAATTTTTAACTCTTCATTTTTATATTGTCTGAAACAGAAAAATATTTTTGCTTATTTTTGCAGTATACCCCCGTGAAGTCGCAGTTCAGCGTTGCGGCCTCAGTCTTTCACAGAATTCTTCTCCAAGCGAGTCCAAGTCAATCTCCTTGTGAGTAAGCCAATGCCTCACTGTGCAACGGCTTACTAACAAGGAGATTGTTTCCTCCGAGTTTGGATTCGCTCGGAGCAAACGATCTCTGTGCAGCCACCTCCGTGGCTCCTGCCCGCACCGCTTTGGCAGCCGGCGCCCAATGCCAGCACCAAATTTGTGGGTTTTCATAATTTATGGGTGCTTTAGGGACGTTACCCCCATGAATTCTGGGGGACTACTGTATATTATGATAACTTAATGACTAACATATTTATTATTTTTAATTATATATCACTTTGAAGAGCTAGTGGGATCCTCAGTTATTATAAACAGTTTTAATGATTAGATAGATAGATAGATAGATAGATAAATGGTAACATAACCACTTCATCTTTTTGCTGTGTTAATATAACAAGAGAACTACGGTGTGAAAAAAGGAAGTGCTATCAAAAGATTTCACTTACACGACAGTCTCTCTGTAGTGTTTTCATCAGTGCACTATAGGTTTCCGAGTCAAAATATAATCCTTCATGCATATCTTGCAAAAAATCCAAGTCTTTAAAAGTGGGGTTGGACTTCTCTCGCTCTTTCCTGGATGCCCTCCTTTTGTATGTGGAGCCTTTCAAGTCATAGTTGAAATGCATTTTCAATGCTCGTGGCAAAACATTGTTCATCACAACTATCCTGATATTAATACCCCCCGACTGAACACAATACAGTCCATAAAATTTTGGCAAAAGCGTCCTTGGATTCTGGTTGAGATTCTTGAAAAACAAAACAAAACAAAATCCATCAACATCTGTGACATACTTAAGGTAAATTTTCCATCAGCATTTAAATATGAAAGGGGGATCTTCTATTCTCTCTTCAGGCATGCATTCCCCTTACCAGCCTCAACCATGGCTAAGACAGGTGCTGACATTAACCTCTTCGAACTATTACCAGATTTCCCCCTTACCTAAGGAATTCTAACTAGTGTTGAATCCTGATTTAAAGGGAAATCTAACTGACAATAGAGCCAATATCACTGTTGATATTACGCCTAACCATATTTAAAGCAACCAAGGAGGAAATTTTGATGCATAGTGAAGTAACTGCCCATTATCCTGTGCCCCAATCCTAAAAAATGGATCAGGGGAATTACAGCAGCACCAACCCAGAAATAAAAAAATATTCAAAACAGGCAAATTTTACAATTTGCTGACATAGCACACTGATACAGGCAATGTGGTTTACCAACACCAATGCAAGGTCAACACCACAAAACAGGATACAGTGGTAGTCTTACATAGGTGTTCTATCAGTATCATGATCATTCACAGTAATTGTGATGATTAAGAGAATTAGTCTGTTAACCTTGAATATTTGAAAGTTCACCTATATCTCATAAATAATGTAAAATATGAAGTACATGTTTAAAACACTGAAAGCAGTGTTTAAAATTACTCAAAAATGAAGAAGCACTGAATAAAGCCATTAAAGTACTAAGTAAAAATTCACATGCACAAGAGAAACTAAATAGGAAACGCTGAGGATTTGAATTTATTTACCATATAGTAGCCAGGCAACAGCTTCTGAAGAAACTCTGCTTCTTTGTGTTGAACTGTTTTGATTATGAACTCATCATCACTAGTGACAAAGAACAAGGATCCACTGGCACCAGGATTGGATAGTTCTATTAGTGGTTCACTGCAGATTGAATACTGAACACACAAAGAGACATTTAATGCTACCCTGAGTGATGGAAATATAAAAGCCATTTTTTAAAAGTAGGTTAATCACAAAAGGTGGCTAAGGAGACATTTATGAACTCTACTATTTAAACATTCCACTGCTCATTTACTTTGGAAAGCCCCCACCAGTAAGGAATTTATGGAACACAAACAGGTTTTTCCTCATTATATACTATGCCTCCTTTCCCAGAACTGGCCTGCAAGTACCTCATAAGACTTTGTTGGTACTACTTTAAAAGTCCTCCCTACTTTTCTTTTGGAACTTCTGAACAGGTCTCATTAAAATTACAGAAACTATGCAACAACACATACTTGTACAATCCCCATTCTTTGCAACAGAACACACTCAAGAGAAATTCCTAGCTGAGCAGGCCTACCTAGTGTGATCACTTTCTCAGCTGCTCATACGGGGTTTGATTCAGGAGCTTTGTCCTGATTAACAAAAAACATGAGGAATTGGAGTTTAAGTAACAATCTTTGAATTTACTTTCCAGGCAGCTGCATTTTATTCTGATAATTTACATTTATGTCTCCTTAAGAACAGAGGTTCCTCCTGTGTATGTTACTGCTGTGAAACACTTCTCAAAACAGTCCCAGCATACTAGATCTATTTTTTTTATTGGCTGTTTGATCAATGAAGGAAATGAACATACTGCAGTAGTGATTAAATCAATGGAAAAGTTTGAGGTGGAGCAATTTAAGAGTAAATATTTATCCTCCATGCATTTGTGTACATATACCCAATATAACAAAGAACAGTATTTATATTTTAACAAGCTAGGATACCAAGCATGTTTTAATAGGTTAGAGGTGTTACCAAGTAATCTAGGTTAAGGTGTAAAAATAAGAAAACATATTGGTTCCTTAATCTAGAACTCTACCTCAGAATTCCAAACTTATGAAGTATCAGCACTTTCTATTCCTTGAAGTGAATGGCATTCTCAATCATGAAAGCTCCTTATTTATTTTCAAGTTCCATAGCAGAATGTCAGTCCAAGAGTATCCATTTAAGAAGTCTAGTAATTTTAGAATTGTTACTATGGTTTATTTGACCTAGTTACTTTTTCTTTTTCAAGAAATATCAGTATGACAGAACCATGAAACTAAGCAGAGAACCAGTTCACACAAAACACACTTCTTACATGGACAGCTTATCTCCTGCAGCGAATATTGTATCCCCATGTATACACTGTTTATTCCAAGTGAAGGTTGGAATAAACAGCAGTGCCAAAAAAGGGGAAAAATCAGTGGCAAAGTAATCCTACAACTGAACATATAAAGGATTTTCAACTCACCCCATCTCACTAATATACAGAACCACACTGAGAGACTTAGAAGAACTTAAAAGTTAAATCACTTAACAAGCATCTTTTTGTAACATAGCTTTGAAAATACTTCATTCCCGACAAATTGAGGGAAGGATCAGATTTACAAGGGTTCAGAATATGGCTGAGTATTTCAAAGACTGATTCTCAGGCAGGAACTAGAATACATTTTTGGTCTCAAGAACAGCATGACATCTGGAATTTGCCAATCCAGTACTCTGAATGATGTCAAGGGAATGAGGCCCCTCCTACTTTTCTGACATAAACCAACCCTTTCTGTCTGTGGAAAACAGGACTCAGTAGGCACACGGAAGAGGCATTCAAATACAAGCTGGATCAGGTGCCTCCTCTGTCTTGCTCTACTCTCTGTTCTGACTGGGGCAGCAAGTAGCAGGGAAAGAGAAAGCACTCAGCCAGTGCTTGGAGCTATTCTGTGTAATCTTTGATTTGTGGCTGGAGATAAGATGATCCCTCTCCCCACCCTCTCCCACAAGTCCCAAGTAGCTTCTGGGCCTCTGTATTAGGGGATCAGTACAGTACACTCTGATGTTTCATGACGTAACATGGTTGTAGACTGAGCTCCTAGTTCTTTCCTTGCAAACAAGAGTAGTCTAAATACTGAATTTTTTATCACTTTGCATTCAATAATGGATTACTTGGGATATATTTTCTGTGGGCATCTGAACCTTTAATAATAGCTTTATCAATAAGTGTACCTATAAATAAAAATAAAATATGACCTCAAAAGCTGTGATATGCATTTTTAGCTCATGCATCCAGTCCCTTTGTGACATACAATAAGCAACCCCGGGCAAGCGAATGCAGGCAGACGCACGCGGCTGCGACCTCGCCGGCAGCCAGCTCCACCGGCCAGCGCGGCCGCACGCGGCGCCGGAGAGCGCCGCCCGCCAGCCCAGGTGATCGGGCGCGCGCGGTGCGCGACGGGGCGGATCTCGGAGGCGCCCTGCGGAGTCAAAGCCGCGGCAACGGCCAGGAGGGAACGGCCCCCCAGGCAGGAAACACCGACCCCGCGCTGCAAGAGACGCTTCCGCCCACCTCCAGCATCACGCCGCTCCCGGGCAAGCGAATGCAGGCAGACGCACGCGGCTGCGACCTCGACGGCAGCCAGCTCCACCGGCCAGCGCGGCCGCACGCGGCGCCGGAGAGCGCCGCCCGCCAGCCCAGGTGATCGGGCGCGCGCGGAGCGTGACGGGGCGGGTCTCGGAGGCGCCCTGCAGAGTCAAAGCCGCGGCAACGGCCGGGGCCGGCGGCCGAAGGGCGGCGACCAAAGGGGTCGCCGCTGTTTGGGGTGCCGTTCGGGGGGACGAGAGGGGGGCTGG
>NW_025336087.1:50021959-50157600 GCF_004798865.1 Varanus komodoensis
CTGGCCATGGACTCTTGTTGAAATAGGCTTGCCTACTGCTGATTCTCAGGGAAGAGGAAGGATCCCCTTTTTCTTTTTTTTTTTTCTTTTTATCGTTCTTTTTCCCCTCCTCCGACCTACTTTATAATCTTACCCTGCTTTAATTAGTGCTTTGAGTCATTCCTGGCCATGTCGACGTTTATATATCCTGGGGAACCCACGGGGGCTGCTATTGGCGTGGTCACGGGCAATGGTCGTTACAACAATAGGGGCTTAACGTGTTCACGTAGAAGAAGGATGGACAGATGGCTGACACCTGTCCCTCCTTCTGATCCTGCCCCCAACCAGAGGGCGCCAGGTAGCCTTGTCAACCACCCCTCGGGTCTGACGGTGCTGCTGCTCAATGCCAGGTCGATCAATAATAAATCTTCCCTCATCCATGACTTGATTGTGGATGAGGGGGCCGACCTGGCTTGCATAACGGAGACCTGGGCGGGAGAGGGAGGGGATGTTGCCCTCTCCCAGTTGTGCCCGCCCGGGTATCTGGTTCAACACTGTTCACGCCCAGAAGGGAGAGGAGGGGGAGTCGCGTTGGTTTACAGAGCCTCCATCTCTCTCACGGGTCTTCCGGTCCCTTTGAGACCAGGGCTGGAGTGCCTCTACTTGGTGTTGGGCGAACGAGACAGATTGGGGATTCTATTGGTGTATCGTGCACCTCTCTGCCCAGCAGTCTCCCTATCTGAGCTGACAGAGACCGTCTCGGATCTGGTGTTGAGGACCCCCAGGATGTTGGTCCTGGGGGACTTCAATCTCCATGCCGAGTCTGGACTGACCGGGGCGGCTCAGGACTTCATGGCCTCTATGACGGCCATGGGCCTGTCTCAACACGTCACTGGCCCTACCCATGAACGTGGACACACTCTGGACCTGGTATTCACGACGGGGCAGGTAGAGGATGACCTGAGGGTGAAGAACTTATGTTTGACTCCCCTGTCATGGTCAGATCACCTCCTGGTGAGGTTTGTGCTCGAGAGCGGCCTCTCCCTCTATAAGAGTGTGGACCCGATTGTATGGGCCCGCCCCCGGAGCCGGATGGATCCGGATGGATTCCTGGGGGCCCTGGGGGAGTTTCCGGCGGACAAGACTGGTGCTCCTGTCGAGGCTCTGGTCGAACTGTGGAACGGAGAGATGACCAGGGCTGTGGACACGATCGCTCCTAAGCGTCCTCTCCCACCGGGCAGAGTCCGCTCTTCCCCTTGGTATACACCTGAATTACGGGTGATGAAGCGAGCTGGGAGACGGCTAGAGCGTAGGTGGAGGAAATCACGGGATGAATCTGACCGAACACATTTGAGAGCCCACTATCGGGCCTATGCTGTGGCGGTGAAGGCGGCGAAAAAGAAGTTTTTTTCCGCTTCCATTGCCTCCTCACAATGCCGTCCAGCGGAGCTTTTTCGAGTGGTGCAAGGCCTGGTTCGCCTGGGTCCTAAGGAAGATCCGATGCCACCCTCAAAGGCCCGCTGTGACGACTTTGCCAGGCATTTCAGGGAGAAAATCGCTCAGATTCGTCACGAGCTGGACTCCACTAATGAATCAGAGGTCTCTGAGGAGTCGCCAATGCCACCGTCTGGTCCAAAATTACTGGAGGAATTTCAATTATTGCGGCCCAATGATGTGGACAAGGTGCTTGGAAGAGTACGTCCCACCACTTGCCTATCGGATCCTTGCCCATCTTGGTTAATAAATAACTCCAAGCACGGGATTGGGACCTGGATTTTGGAAGTGGTTAACGCTTCTCTGAGGGAGGGTCGAGTGCCTGCCCCTTTAAAGGAGGCGGTAATACGACCGGTCCTGAAGAAAGCGTCACTGGATCCAGAGATGGCCACTAACTATAGACCTGTGGCCAACATCCCGTTTCTGGGCAAGGTGCTGGAGCGAGTGGTGGCGGGACAACTCCAAGCACTCTTGGAGGAAACTGATTATCTGGATCCTTTTCAGTCCGGCTTCAGACCCGGGTACAGTACTGAATCTGCCTTGGTTGCCCTGTACGACGACCTGTGCAGGGAGAAGGACAGGGGGAGTACATCCCTGTTGGTTCTTCTGGACCTCTCAGCGGCTTTCGATACCATCGACCATGGTATCCTTCTGGATAGACTTGCGGGATTGGGGATTGGAGGCACTGCTTTGCAGTGGTTCCGCTCCTATCTCGACGGTCGATTCCAGAAGGTAGTGCTGGGGGACCATGTCTCTACGTCATGGCAGCTATGCCATGGGGTACCACAGGGCTCCATTCTATCCCCTCTGCTATTTAACATCTATATGAAACCGCTGGGAGAGGTCATCAGGAGGTGTGGGCTGCGGAATCATCAATACGCTGATGATACCCAGCTTTACCTCTCATTCTCTACTAATCCAGGTGAGGCAGTGGTTGTGCTGAACCGGTGCTTGGCCGAGGTAAGGGAATGGATGAGGGCCAATAAACTGAAACTCAACCCAGACAAGATGGAGGTCCTGTTGGTTGGCGGATCGGGTTTCGGAGAGGGTGGATTTGACCTGGTCCTGAATGGTGCAACACTCCCTCTTAGGGATAAGGTCCGCAGCTTAGGAGTACTCCTCGACCCGGAGCTTTCTTTGGAAGCTCAGGTGACAGCGGTAGCAAGGAACGCCTTCCTTCAGCTTCGGCTGATTAATCAGCTGCGCCCCTACCTGGAATACGACTGCCTGGCGACGGTGACACACGCGCTGGTGACTTCCCGCCTAGACATATGTAACGCGCTTTACGTGGGGCTTCCCCTGAAGACAGTCCGAACACTTCAATTGGTGCAAAATAGAGCTGCCAGGTTGCTGACGGGGACGGGGCGTTATGCTCACATGACTCCAGTCCTCCATCAGCTTCACTGGCTTCCCATTGAAGCCTGGGCCCAATTCAAGGTGTTGATTATGACCTACAAAGCCCTAAACGGCTTGGGTCCTGGCTACCTGAACGAGCGCTTACGTCCGTATATGCCCGACCGCCCTTTGAGATCTGCGGGAGAGTCCCTTCTCCGGGAACCCTCCATGAAAGAAATTAGGAGAGTAAGTACCCGGAGGAGGGCTTTCTCTGCGGTGGCACCCAACCTATGGAATTCACTCCCCAAAGAGGTCCGCCTGGCACCGTCGTTACTGGTTTTTCGGCGCCAGGTAAAGACCTTTTTATTTAAACATCATTTCAATTGTTAAAACATATGATCTGGCCTGGGCAACTTCTTCTTCCTTCTCTTTCTCCTCCTATATTTTTATTTTATACTGATAATTTTAATTTTGTATTTGTAAATCAATGTATTTTTTGTATTGTTATATTTAATGGTAATTTATTATGTACTATTGTATTTCAATGTATTTTATCATGTTGTAAGCCGCCCCGAGGTTTCGGCAAGGGGCGGCATAGAAATGTTATAATAATAATAATAATAATAATAATAATAATAACAACAACAACAACAACAACAACAACAACAACAACAACAACCCAGGAAGTTTCTAATGGAAATTTCCCATTGTGTCTGAACTGGAAACACATGCTTACCAGCTACTGACCAAGTCAGGATATTAAACCAACTTCAAACCATGTTTCAATATTCTGGATTGTTCCTGAGATGGTGACCAGAGTTTTCCAGTTCATATAAAATTTCACATTGTCCAAAGGAAGAAATAGAGGAGCTGGATGTACAGGAACAAGGTTTGTGAATTTCTTGAACTAACAGGCTATGATTTTCTAAAGCAACTCTTCATCTCTAATTCAAGAGTGGGAAGGAAATAGTGCTGGATCTCCTGGTAGATCTCTGGGGAATTTCCACTAGATCAGGAAGGATCTCTGACTCCCAGTTTTATAGTGCTCGAAACTGGAAAATAAAGTGCTAGTCAACTAGTAATGAAGCCAACCACAAACTCTGGGTTTTTCCTGGCATGCAATTTCAGCACTTCACACTCATACATATAGCACCCAATTATGGTTTAACACAGGAATGAGCAACATGGAGCTTCCAAATGCACCCTGGCCTGCGCTGGGGCCTGTGGCTGCTGCCACCCCTGTTGCATCCCTGAAATGTAGCCCTGGCAAAAAAGCAGTTGCTGAATTCAGTCCATTTTGTGCACAACTGCTTCAGGCTGTGCACGAAATCAGTTTGAAAACAAATTAGATTTCTCCCTTTTAAGCCCCCATCTAGAGTTTGCCAGTGTAGCAGCAGCAAGGGTATGAGCTGCAGGCATCTAGGGGGTGAGATAGGCCCCTCCAAAGTTGCCCAACCCTGGTTTATTTGCATGCAAATGTTGTCTGCAATGGCATATTTTTAACCGTTAGTACTTTCAGGATAATAATTTTATTTTGCTTAATGATGCATAATGGTTTACCTTATTATTATCTAACCCTAATGTTAAGTAATAGCATAAAATCATCATTAACTGAAGAACAGTGGGAAAGACAAAATCCAGGCCTTTTGCAATCAACCCATCTCTTCTCCTTGTTTCACTCTGAAATACTGTTGCCTTACAAAATATTTGACTTGCCTTTGATTACAGAGGTATGTTAAAGACAGTTCTCTGAGCATTGCAAGCATCACACAATACTGCACACATGCTGCTTTCTTACAGCTATTCAGAACAGGCTACACACAGGACTCAATGGGGCAATCAGTACAGTTCCACTTGCATTACACTCGTGCTGAATTCAGTCCATTTTGTGAACAACTGCTTGAGGTTTGTCCGCTACAACTGTTCTGCATGTAATAACCTGTTGCCACATGTCTTTTCCAATCACTGAATGAGAATGAGTCTTCAAAATCAAGACCTGCATGAGAGGGTTTTAAAATACAGTGGCAATATGCTATGGGTTGCGTGTTTTTCCAGGTCAAGGTTACAATCTATGGAAGCAAATATTTATATATTTTCTTAGACAATTCCATGACAATTAGAGCAGGAACTCTCTCAAGGAGAATTCAATCAGCAAAATCCACAGGAGTATTTAACTTCAATTACACTATTCTGGTAGAAATAATGACTTGAACAGCAACTATACTTCAGTTGCTGAGCTATCAATTAACACATCAAGTTTTAGGGGAATTAATTACAAGCTGAACAATTAAATGCTTGGCCAAGAACTAAATTTATACATGAGTTAGATAGTCTTCCTATATCATATATGTGCACTGGACAATGCAAATGCCCCATCCTGGAACTTATGAATTTAGTCCTGTAGATCATACTCATGAGGAAATCCTTTTTATTACTCTGACATTCCCAAAAAAATAATGGCAGGAATTTTCATAAGACTCATGCAAAATCTAGTAACACTGAGCATACCTCCTCAAACTAAAACCAGGTAGAAGCACTTAGAAAAGGCACTGTAGCTTTTGGTGTTGGTTCCTACAGCAAAGCAACCAACCCCCAGACATAGAGAAACATCTATTTCTGTCTCCTGTTTCTGAAAAAATGTACATTCTTACCAGGTAGTCATCTGGCTTGATACCAAAAAGTTCTCTGAAGTAGCGGAAGGCCAGAGGAGCATAGGTCTTGAATCTGAAGTCTGGATAATGGTGAGCAGGGGTAAGGTTGCTTCCTTCACTGAATTGAAAGAAGTTTAGAATATTTTACAAAGACATTTTTAAAACGTATCTTAATGTAAATAACAGTCTTCCCCTTCCCCTGAGATATGAAGGCTTGGAAAAGAACAGAAAATTGTGAGGGGAAAAACCTTCTTCCCACTCTTCCCAAATATGTTTAGGATAGCATGGTGAAATTCCCCCCATTTTTTTGGTCCCCCCCCATTTATCCTGTTCCTCCCCCAAGTCTTCCTATTTTCCCACCCACTCCCCAAAAAAGATGTTGAGTTGGAACAAGTCAAGAACCTGATAGTGCATGTGTAATCAATCTTCACATTCATTTCACATTCCAGTCTAATATCATTTTCTTTGCTCTCTAAAAGAGTCCACCTACCTAAAAATTAGCCCTACTGATCTCAATAGGGCTTACATATTACAGAACTGCATCATATTGCCAAGCAGCCAAAATCAACATCCATTCAAGGCAGAGGTGAGGATGGGGGCTGCATTTCATTTTGGAGCAGCTCTTGGGTCTCATATTCCAGTGGTAGCCATGGGCAAAGGCAAAAGTGGGTGTGACACAGGCAAAGGGAGCTGCCTCCCCCATTTCATTGCTACCAATTTATAGCAGAACACTTGTCTACTCAATAAATGAGCAAGACAGGCTTTTGCATGTATGTGCAGAGCAGAAATGAATCACTCAGAAGCATTTTTAAGTAGCATCCTAAATATCAACCTTCTGTATGTCTGCTCAGAAGTAAGGATAAGCAGTATGTTTATGCACAAGCAAGCAGGGAATTCTCTGCAGAACAAGGTTCATAAGAAGGTAACCCAGTGGATTTACCACTACAGGATAAAACTCTGGCACTTTACACAGTGGCATCTGAATGTGTCTGTGTGTAGCATACCGGCTGAGCAGCTGAAGTGAATGCAACTATTTAACCACCCCTGAATTCCATAAACATGTCCCAAAAAGAGTTAAAGGAAAACAACTATGCTTAGCTAAGCTGTGTTTTTTTTTGCTCTGACTCCTTTCTTTAAAAGTTCACCTTCCTTTTCTTGCTGAAAAGAACTGGACAATAGGACTTCTTTGTGACCTTGCATCATCTTGAATATCAAGCATGATTAAAGTAACCCTCATTTGCCTGAGTATGTAAGCAGTTTTTGTGTTGCTAAATATTAATTAGTTGGGGGTTGGGAGTGAGGCTATGTGGTCTTTTATATGGCTCACCCAAGTAGCAGTTTCTCAGCCAAATAATGTTTTCCACAGGGAAAAAAAATAAACAAAAAAGGATAGGGGAGAGAAAAAGAGAGGGAAGGTGCTAGAAAAGAGTTCAGTGAAATGAGCTCAGTGTGTTTCAGGTATCAAATGCTTATCCTAATGCAACCATAAAGCATCCATGTATTCAGTTCAGATGCAAATAAAACAAAAGATGATGTACTTTTCCAAATTTTGTACATAATCTAAGATTTCAGATTAAATAATGTACATATTGCTCCACAAGAGTCAGGCAATAAACAAATCCATCTAACACAGCAATTTGTCAGAAAGCAGAAGAGTCAATTACAACACAGGAGAGCTAGGTCAGATGTATGTTTGAGGATTTATTTATTTATTTATTTATTTATTTATTTATTTATTTATTTATTAAAACATTTCTATGCCGCCCCTTGCCAAGGCCTCGGGGCAGCTTACAACATCTGGTTTTCTTTGCCAGAACTGCACATCAAATGATGAAGGGGCATAACTGGCTTGCACACAGTGCCAACTGACCTGAAGAACAGCAGTACTATAATAAAGAACACCCTCTAAAGTCCTAGTGAGTATGATAAAATGGAGGTGAGTCTCAGTCTGGAGTGCAAAAAGCACAGTTCTAGTCAAAAAGGAGGGTTAATAGCACAATGAAAAAATCTATTACACAGTAAAATGTACACACACCTTCTAAATTTCATGTCCCCAACTATTCCCAAAGGTTGACCACTGTTCCAACACAGAATTTATTTTATTAGGTTTCTCCTATTCTGCTTTTAGGCTCCACTGATGCTACAAAAAGCAGTTTGAGTTGTATAAATGGGCAAGGAGAGGAAATGCAAATTATGCAACATCTTGTCTCTGCTTATTTCAACAAATATTTAATAGATTATAGATTATTAATATAGTATATTTGTGTTTTATATTATGTTCATATCTAGTTTAATTGTTGCATGCTGTTTATATGTTTGCATGCTGCAGACTTAATGTTCTTTAATATGTAGCCCTGGGGTTGTGATTGAGGTTAATGCACTGCATTTATACCATGAAAACAAACAGTCTGACCACAATGCTAACAAATTATTCCATGCTTAGCAAAATCTAATGTGGGAAACTTATGTCCTTCACCGTTACCACTCTCTGGAGGCTTGTGGGCCCCTTCTGGTCTGCCCTGGGGGAATGCATCTGCTCCTGTATATGTACAAGGCAGAGAGAGAGGCAGAGAAGGAACATATGGCAGAGAGAGAAAGAGCAATATAATCCTGCAATGTGGAAAAGTCTGTGCAGTTTAGACTCTGATTGCACCATCAACTATGGTCCTTAAATGACTTTTCCTTGGAGTCAACGGCCCTTCCTAGGGAAAAGACACCTGACATTTTCCAAAGCACCTGGCAACAATATGTTGAATCTAGTAGTACCCTGCCTGAGACCTCCTGTGAAAGTTCATAAACGTCAGCTAAGTCTGTCCACCCCTGAAGTCCACTCAATTGATGTCTGAGAGTTTCAATTAGAATCATAAACTCATACACCCATTAAGTATTCAAATCCACATCTCAGACCCACAGATCAACCTACTTCCGTTAAAGTTTTGGCATCAAGTACTGTGCAAGACTGAATTGTACTACCTCTCTAGAATGTTAAGATTGTTTCGATCATCTTGCCAAGCAACAGGCAGTTGCAAAGGAAAAGCTGCAATATTCAAAAACCACTTTCAAAAGCAGTTATGCAAGGTTCATGGGCATATCTTCCTTTAGGTACTCATGGAGACTTATGTTTTAAAAGAAAGAAGATGCTTGTGTTCAAAATGCAATCAGTACTAATAATTTTTCTATATATCCCAGGAAGAGAACAAACTTATAAACAGCATATACAATGAATTCTTGTGGTTCATTGTCATTGATCTGTAGGAGGTTCTGATGTTTCTTTATTGGCAAGCTCTAACAACCTGACTGCTGGCAACATTATGAGCTGAAGCATGTTTGGAGGGACAGAAGGTGCAATTCCTTACTTTCAAAAGCAAGTCCACTGGACAGTTAAACAGTGAAGGCTCATTGTTTTAAAAAACTTTTATATGAACTGTTGCATTTGTGGGTGCACAACGCAATCCACAGGCATTATTTCAGAAATGGAAAAGGGCTGCCTGGATGGGGATGCCATATATGGCAATTTGCCCCATGCCCCCCAGATACAAAAAGCCTCATCTCAGGTCCTTGCTACACATGCATGGATCCTTGGAAGAGGTGGTGGTAGGACCCGCCACTGTCCAATAAACCTTCCGGGCAGCTCTGATTGGGGACTCCTAAATAGTAGCAAAAAACTGAACTACTGGCCTTCCATCTCTTGTTCTCAGAAATTCAAGACTTACACAGATGCTGAGTTTCTCCTGTGAGATCAAGAACAGAAAGCAAAAACCTGAACTGAAATGTCTATAAAAAAGATGAGAGACCATTTGCATGATATCCCCTTTGCACCTTCATGGCACTACCCAGAGGTTCAGATTTTTAGGGTGAAGGGCCAAATCAAACTCTCTGGGGCTCTTTAGGTCAGCTCCCTTTCACTACCTGCACTCCCTTTCCTTAAATCACTAATCCAATTTTTCCCCCATTCTAAAAGCTTGAAATGATTCTCCTATAGCAATGATTTCCAAAGTGGGCAGTACCTCCTCAATGAGGGTGGTGGAAAGATCCATGAGGTGGTGATTGGTTGTTTTAAATGTGCAGCAGAGCAATAAACCTAATACAAAGAAAGAGGCGCGAGGGCACTAGGGTTGTCACCCAAAGGAAAGCAGCAGCCCGAAAAAGTTTGGGGTCCTACAGATTAGTTGCTGACAGTAAGTCCTTCAAGCTGCAATAGTCTAGTTTTGTTTTGGAGTTTTTTGTTTTCTGGTCTACCCCTCTTTTAACTGACCCCATCTAACCCTGGAAAGTTATCTCATGAGCTTCTCTGAAACTGAATTAGGCTAAAATGAGTTCTGCACCACTACACTACCTAAATGCAAAACATACCAAAACAAAACAAGACACATTTTTAACATTTTTGTCATACAAACTATCGATCAGCAAATCCAAAGTAACTTGTTCATGTAATTTAACCAGAACCTACATTTAACCATTTTAATATCCTTTGGAATTAGCTAAGCTAAACATCTTCCTCCTCCTCTTCTTCATCATATTGCATTTATATGCCACCTTTTTTTCCTCTTGTGAAGAATCCAAAGTGGCTTACATAGCTAAATTTTATCTTTACAACAGCCTACTGAGATCGGTTAGGCTGAGAGTGAGTGACTAGTCCAAAGTCACCCAAAAAACTTCATGGCAAAATGGCGACTAAAACCCAGATCTCCCAGGTCTCCAGTCCAACATTCTAACCACCACATCACACTTTAATACAATGCTTCCTAATATGGCTCTCAGGAAATAAATATGTTCTTCCACAGTTAATAAAGTACACAGAGATAAGGCAAAATTCAATAGGCATCAATAGGCAGAGAAAAGTCTACAAGCTTTGCTTTAGTGCAACTATTTAAAATCAAGAAATACATTAACTGGTTATCTTATCTTGCAGATATTCTGCATCATATGACCATTGTTGTCGCACAGGAATGCACTTAGGGCTATATAACCATCCTGTTTCCTCAAAACAGATTCTGATTATTGACAAAAAGAACAAAGAAACTGCACTTGCAACACCATATGTATTTTTAAAGGTTACTATAGTACTGTGGCCTACTAAACATTTCTTACTTATCTGCTCTGCCAATAAATGTTCTATTTTATGTGAATTTATAGTGCTCCTTTCATGTATTATTGTGTTTATTCTTGAAAGCACATTTATGAAATGACCTTCCTTTCTTTCCTTTTAAAGGACATTTTTAATTCATCTTTATGATTTATCTAACACCTAAACAGTCAATGGTATCTTGGTTAGAGTGCTGGACTGGACCAGGGTGATACAAACACTAATCCAATTTGTGACAAAGCTTAGTAGGTAATGGTGAACCAGGTAGCATCCCTCGCTCTAAAAGTCACTGCGAGAATTAAAAAAAGTGAGGAGGGGAATGCGGAGAGCACAGAACCTTGTACACTGTCCTTAGCAATTTGGGATAAAGCTAAGGCATATCTTGAATAAATGTGGCAGTGATTTTTTTTATTGGGGAAAGGGGCAAGGTGAACAGGAAGGAAGAAAACTATAATCAAATACTGCCCTTACCTGGGAAGAAACACACTTTCTACTACATAGAAGTCTTGCATAAGTACATCTCTGTCTGGTTTAGAAGTGAGGTTACCCACTGTGTATCCGATTCCCAGCTGTATGGCACCCTTAATAGCCGAGGATGCAGTCTGCAAAGAAAGGCAGAACATTTTCAAGTGTCAGTTTGTTGTAAATGGATTTTCTTGATCCATAGGTGCCTTATAAAATTTATGACTGCTTTGACATCCCTCCATGTATAGCAGGTTAGTTCATCTATAAGGTCACTGCTCAAAAGGAAAAGTCTGGAAACAATTAGGCCACAAAAATCACATATCATAATAGCAAATGGAAATCCAGCATGCCAGGGGACCATTATGGTACTCAGTAGCAACATATCAAACTGCACAAAGCGCTCTCTGAATCTTGCCATCTCATAAACTATGCCAAAAGCTCTGAAAACCTCCTCCAATGGGAAAAAAATAATCCAGGCCATGCATGAGCATTCCTCAGCCTGGACTGGCTCATTCTGCAGCAGGTGGCCTATAACAGAAAGGAATAGCTCAGAATTCTTAGGAAATTTAAAATGATTTATTAATGTGGGGGTATTTATGCTGGACACCACCCCTCCTTGCACTTCACACACTCTAAAATGCAATAGGAACAATGAAAGTGGCTTCATAACCTTGCAGCTCCAACAGTCTTCCTTCTTTGATTTTGAAGCTGTTTCTATTTTGGGAGTTCCTAGTGAAGCTATGGAGAGGCACATGAGCTATGATGCTATGCAGGCAATGGGGGAGGGGGGAGGCAGCTAACAAGAGGAACAGTCTGCGCCACATCCCTAGACTCTGACTGAAAGAGTTTAGGCCAGATAATAACCAGAGAGATGGTGGCTGGACCACTTGTGAAGAAAGTAGATTCTGGTTGCACTAGAGGCTGCTACAATGAAGTTGTGCTGGAGTCTCAGTGAAGAATATGGCTATAAAGCTCAGTGAGCAGCAGCTGGTCAAGGAGATGGTGCAAACAGCCAGTCAGCAAGCTCTTCTCAGCAAATGAGGGGAATAAACACAGGAAACTTGCTTTAAAGAAGTGACTTTTCATGACTTGCTTTGCAATTAGAATGCAATGGTAATAGATTGTAAAAAGTAAGGGTTTTGGAGTGAGTTGTGTTCTCTTTCAAGAAAAGGCAGACCTCTAGTATGCAAAAGCCAAAGATTCCTACAGATCTCCTGCAAAATGTTGCTCCTCATCAGTCTCTTGAGTTATCTAAGAGGCACAGAGAGCTGAAATAGTATTTTTTGCTAAACAAACTGATTTTTTAAAATTAAGGTTTCAAATTCTTTATCAGCTACAGATCAGAGAGAAATAAAACCCATCTGATTTCATTATACAGGGTGGGTATCTGCCTGGGCCTGCTATTCTCAGAACCAGGACAGTTAAAGCCATTCATTTAGCTAACTAGACTGAGGAGAGTACAGCTCTTGCTAGAGAAAAGGCCAGCAGCTCTGATAACTCTAAATCTTAGAAACAGAAGTTAACAAGCCAAAATATCATGGCTTGAAAGTCATCTTTCCCTTCCACTCCTGCCACTTTCTCTCTATCAGACACATATCTCCCACTTGGACTTTACAGAAAATGAAAGAAAATGTGGAAGAGCAATCCACCAATGATTGCCTCTATGCAACTACAGTCTGATTCAAGAGACCCTGTGCAGAAAAAGAGTAAATAAAAGTTCGTATCACCTATGAACTGAAGAACCTTAACTGTGAATACTGTGTCTGGTGACAGCTTTATACAATACTTCAAAATGCATCTCTCTCAGTTTGGTTTATTTTACAAATGAGAAACAAAGTGCCAACGGGTAAGTATTAGGGTGTCATTTAGATTAATTAATATCAAATCTTTCAAGTTGCATAACAGTTCCTAATAGACAATTGGTTGAGAACATGGCACAGTTGGTCATTCCTAAAATACTACTTTAATTGGTAAAGGAGCTGAATGGATTGCTCAGAAATTCCCCATTTCTTGTCTTGAAAAGGTCTTTATAAAAGATTAATGTCCTGCATGTGAACTAAATTATGTAACTTTGATTAGTTTTTGTTTCAAACTGAGCCTTTTTGTTAACTGAACAGTCTCCTACATGAGGGTCACAGAAACTGGAGCTTGGCTGAAACAAATCTGTTGATTTTTGTTAAGCTTGATTCCTTGAAAAGACAAAGATTTTGATTGCTCCGCTGAACAAAATATATGTACCATAGGTACAAGTCATTCTCCAGGTTAATAGAAGGCTACTGAGGGTGGATCAATTTTCATCAGGAGGCCTGAATGTTCTCCTCACATAAAGGCCTGCTGACATGAAAGAAAATATGCTCCCATCTCAAATAAATAAGCATTTCTTGACCATAACTCTTAACCCCACCCTGTTGAGAATTAGCAAGCACCACAGTATTATTTCTATAGTGCAGATACTTACATACCGTAAGTGGGAAAGGACAGCACCATACATATAATTAAATAGCATTGGCTCCAGAATTCTGAGGGTCATCTGTCAAGATACCTTCAATGGATCCTGTCCCTCAGTCAGTCAACCTTCTCAGTGCTATTGCCACCAACTGCTATCATGCCTCTCCTCCATCGCTGCTACCAGTTGCTTGCTTGACAGATAGTGAGCCAGTGAGTAAGCAGACAGGAGTGTCTCCTGCTGCTCTTCCTTCTCGCCAGCTCAATTATCTGGGCCAGAGTGAGTTACTGGTGAACAAACAGATTTCATGGTGAAGAGAAGGGGTAATTCCAGGGGCTTCTGCTGAAGTGTGGGCTCTTGGGAGCTGCCCAAAGGCATTCTCTGAACGCACTTCTATAATTAAGTAAAACTGACACTACCTCCTACAAAGAAGAGTGCTCACCATCCACTGGGTTGGATGCAGAATTTCCTTCTACTGGCAGAATTCTACTCAGAATTCTCCTGCCTGCAGAAGGAAAGTAGAGAGTATTGTCATCTATTTCCCCAACCTACTACAGCTAGTATCCCCTTCTCTGCAGCTCTGAAGGGTCCCCCAATCCCCTGAAGGTCTGAGGGATGTCTTTTGGGAGATCTGGGAGGTATGCAGAGTGAGTGGGAAGGATCAACACAAATTGCCTCCTCTCCATTCTGCTAACAGACATTCTCCATTGGATCAGTTATCTGCAGATGTAGGAACTCCCCCTGTCCACAGAAGGAAAATGCTGGGCCGACCAAAAATAATCTGATTACAGTGGGTTGTTCTTTCTTTCAGAGGCTATTAGTCCTTCTCTTCCTACACAATGAAGATTTAGAACATATTTCACAAATCATACTGAAAATGTAGCCATATGTGAATAACAATAGATCACCACATGCAATGCTTTGCTTTCACATACTTTACTGTCTTACCAAGAAAATGGTACAAATTTGATGTAGAAAAATTAGGATATCATCTGAAGACGACATATGTGCAGGTATGCGTTAAACCATAAATGGAGCACAGCTGCCTATTCTGTGGCAAACCTATGTTGCTGTAAGACAAGGATGGAGAGCCTCTGGCCCATGCACCAAATACCTAATCCTATCCTCAGTCCTGCAATTAGAATTGCACACGTACAAGTGGAGGCTTTTAAACCTTTTCACAGGTGAGAGATCAGGGTATAAGTCAATGTCAGGGACAGTAAAATTATTATTATTATTTACATTTCTTAAGATCCCATTCTCAAAAAAAAAGGTCCTAAAAATCAAAACAATTTAAAATAGCATAAACGATTGACAATAAAATACCCTAACTCAATAAAACTAAATTAGGAAAACCATCATATGGCATCAAATGCATGAGAAAAGAAGAGCAGGAGAGCTCTCCTTCTCCTCATTGACTCAGGACATGAGACTCATAAAGGTTTCACCTAAAACCATGTTGTCCTTTGGGCCAAAAATGGTTTTCCATTCCTGCTGTAAGATCATCTGGAATTCAACTCATGCCTAACTTTGATTCTTTCAGTGTAGGCAATTACACCCCTCCATGGAATTGGACAGGACTGGAGGATCTCCATGTTTGTTTCTCAACATAGTAAAGATCAACTCAGCTAGTCCAAAGTTGTCACAGCAGCTTTCTGGTATATAAGAAAATAAACATTTATTATTAATGTCAGAAAAAAGCATTTTATCCATTTGATGCAGTGTACTGGGTATTAACCAGCAGACTACAATTCTAATCAGAAACTCAAGGTCTACATTTTATGGGCCAACTAATAGTATTCAAGCTTACAGAAATTAACTAACCTTTGAACTCCTTCATTATTGTTGCCATGACTATTTAGACCTTTATAAATTTTAACCAGCCAACACTTTATTAGGCACTGCGATTAGATGGCCTGAGAAACATCCAGACATCTTGTCTATGGAAGCTTTAAAACGTGGTGTTCAGGAATCAGAATGGTCTTCGGAATTATATGTAATGTGTTTAGATACATTTTAAATGTCCAAGACAGACAGCTTTGGAACTCCCCGGTTTACTTCAAGTGGGCATGTTTGGAAGTTATGGTAGATGTCTGTATTCCCTTCTAGATGTAAGGAAGTACAAACAGAGAATGCATGAAGCATGCTTTCATACTAGCTCTGGCAGAATTACATTCCCCATTGTAGGTACAGACTGAACACACCTTCTTTATTAAAGCTTACAGTTGCTTCACCGTGAGACCTGAACAATTCATCTACACTGGCCTGACAAGGAAAAAGCACATAAGTGACTATCACTGAAATCAAAGACCATTTTATATTAGGAGCCAAAACTACAAATTTAAATATGGTGACAAAGGTTTGGTATGGCAATTCTTAAACTAGAAACTCTGAATGAATCACTTTCTAAAATTCCAGTCACACAGAACAAGGCAGGTCTGAATCACAGCTTGCTTTAGGAACATCTGCCTGCAAGGAACTATTTGTTCTCTTTTAGTATTGTAATTCCACTAACAATTCAATTTCCAATTTAGTTAATACCTATCTCCTTTCAATTTGACTGAAGAAAACCTTAAGGAATTTTTAGAGAAACATTTTTATCTGTCTATAAATACCTTGTATGTAATCTATATATACCTTATCCAAGAGTCAGCAACTACTGAAAACACTGGCAATTAAGATACAGAAGTAAAGGAACTAGAAATAGACAAAGCTAAGGGATAAAGTCTGATTTTATGTTTTTTATCCTGTGTATAGTTAGTAACCATTGTGCAATCTTTTGAACTATGACAACAGAATTCCTACATATTCGTCAACTCTACTCAAGATGTTCCAGAACATTTTTCTTCTTTTATAGAACAAAATGCAAGATACAAATCACTAAGGTTGTTTTATAGATGTCATTTGTGGCAAGGAAGTGTAGGGGAGTTTAGTAGTTGATCCAGACTAATTAGAGCTCAGGTCCACTTTGTCTGCAGTGGGGTGCAAGTCCAAAAAAATTAGAATCAACTAACAGAAGGCACAACAAATTAACTGCCTCCAGAAAGTAATTTGTATGTAAATATAATGCATTAGAAGCAAAGTCTTTGAGTTAAGATTATGCATCCTGAGTGATTCAGGATTTTAAGGAAGATCTCTACAATCCTATACCAATGTACTTGGAAGTAAGCCTCACAGGAGAAACAACGGGGCTTATGTCTGAGTAATCATATAGGATTGCAATGTAAGAGATTTTACTTGAGTGGAAGGGAGGGAAAGAAGGGAACAATTTGCCTCTAGACAGGTTTAGGAATTAAGCAACTGAAACTTGTATCTAAATTATTGTAGATACCACTCAGACTAAACTTATTCTGATGTAGTCTTACTGAGGACCATGAGGAATGCAATAGTATATGAATTACTGTTCTAATCTTTAACTATTCTACCAGGAACTTAAAAGAGATACACCTTCAGATCCACCTAAGGAAGTTACATAAATGAACTCCAGGAAAGTAAACAGAAGCATTTAATGACATTAAACCATGACATTATCTTAAGAGTGGTTTCTATGTACATATATTTCTGTTTATATTGCAATTCTGATACAGTGGCCAATGTTATTTCCTGTCCAAAGGAAAAAAACCTGCATAATTGAAGAGAAAGTGAACTATTGTTATTAAATTTACCTCTTGAAGTACATGGAAAATACTATTAAGTCTCAAGGCATATTTGTATTATTAAAATTTATCCTATGGATGATTGGCTGTCCAATCAGAAACTAAAATTTTCCATGTCCTTTTCCCTTTTTATACATACTCTCAAAATAGAACCAAGCCTCTGTAAATGATGCAGTTATTGTTAAGAACTATTACTGTTGAATGAGTAACAGAAAATTGTATATTCATGCATAATAATAGTCATGAAGCATAAGCTAAAGACTTGAATTCATATGGGGCATGTTTTAAATAGTTATCAAGGATGACAGTCAACCATTTTGACTGAAGGGCCCTGCAAAAATTAGCAGCTTTAGTTATACTGAAATAATCAGCTAACATTAACCCCTAAAGGTCAGCTAGCTTCAGTGTCCGGATTATGCAATTGGCCAATCTTTAGTCAGAGCCTTGAATGGAAAAAAAAAAAAAAAGGATTATTTGAAAAAGTAAGCTAAATAAAATATCCGAGAGAAAAATGGCTGCAAGAGTCCTTGACTGTCATAAAGCAAGAAAGGAAGGGCTATGCTTGTGGGGGTGCTATTTCACACTTCTGTATTGGCTGCCATCATGGTTAACTAACCCTCCACACTGACCCAGAGCATCTTTACTCATTCAGAAGCCACATGGCATCTGGCAGTGAAAAAGCAGATCAACAAGAGTAGCAGCTGTACATATATGAAGAATTATACATGTTCCAATCTTGCAGCAGATCCTGCTCTTCACATGCATTTTACAGGCTCTTCTTAGTTTCCACTTTGCCCCAAACTAGCTTTGTTATGCCAGTAATACGAAAACATGCCAATGTTCTTCAACATAATTATTTGAGAACCTTCTGATAGATCCATTCCCACATACCAGGAAACACCAAAATAACTAGGAAAAGCAGGAAAAATAGCTAGAATTTCTAAAAGGATCTCCTGTGTCTTAAGATGTCAGCTGAGTCACAACACCAAGATGGTAAAGTCTGCCTGGGTGGCAGCAATAATGGCCTTTTGGAGTTACTTTTTGTCTTCTGTGACATTACACTCTGATTTTTAGAACAATCTGAAGGATTCTCCATTTGCTGACGGACATTAAAATTAATGTTACCTATACAGTCATTAACAGACTAGCTCAGTGTGCCATTTGCAGCTTCAGAGTCTCTCAGTGATTACTCTACCTTTGCCACATTAAATATTAGAAGAAATATTAGACTTGATTAAACAAACATTAATTTCTGTAGGGCTGCAGGCAACTCAAACCAAGCGCATTTGCTGAAATGTGAGAATACTAGGCTAAATTCATGGTCACTATATAAGATTACCAATGCTGAGAGGCAGATCTCTTCAAAAGGAAAGATGGTCCTATTGATGCATTAACAGAAACAAACCACACAAGCAATTAAATGAACACTAAACCAACAACATTCACTACTAGAAATGAGCCAGTGCCTCTAAGCCTTTGATGGAATTGTGGAGGCCAACAAATTTCATGGCCCTAATTTGGCTTCAAATGAATTTCAAATGGTCATTAATCTGATATGAATGCATTCAAATTAAAGACAGAAAACAACTATGGAGATTTATCAGTTCAAACATGCTTTTGTCGTCTCACAGGCCAAATAAATTTTAAAAAATATACTCTTCCCAACATTATCCTAGTGATAACTTTGTTTTTGGTTGGGTAGTTCATGATAAAGTTGGAAGGGTGTTTGGGACAAAAAACAAAAAGCAGTGTTTCACCCTAGGTCATGATACGGTTTCAACTACTCTCAAATTAAGTTCTTTGAGGAGTAATCCTTATTTTTTTCTTGCCCATAAGAGAATCAAGGAAACTGCTATCCTAGCTATTTTCTGTGCTCTCTCTGCCTTTGTCTGCAATCAGAATAAAATGAACAGTCAAATGCAACCAACACTAGACAGGACTGGGGAAAGGCAGCTAGGGCAGGTTTTCCTCTCAAATGAAACAAAGAACATGCTATCGCAAAGGTGATTAAGTGGCACTTAAATTTTCTTCTTGATGTGAGGCATATGCCATGGGCTAGGAGATGACTACCCAGCAGTTTGTGCTTCCAGGGGCTAGTACAGAGGAGGTTTTGCAAATGTACATGGAAAACATAGTGTATGATCTAACCTTAAACACTAGGACAATAGATTTTCTTGTGCTTTAAATCAATATTTTCTGTGATAATATGTAGCTCACAAAAAAGTGAACTGTGTTCATTTTAGTACTCTGTTTGGAATGGTATAAAATAAAATAAACCTGCAAAGTTTGCATATGATTTTAAAAACCTTTTTATAAGTTTTCTCCTCATTTGGTTTTCCAGAAGGAGGATCACCATTTTCAGTTACTGTCTGCATCTGGAAGGATAAAAAACCGTAAAACATTATTAATTATTTGTATCCAGCTTTTTAAAATAAGATTCAAGGAAGCAAATGGTAAAACAGTAATCACACTATAACAGCAAACAGTTTAAAATCAACATAACAGGACTGTAGAAACATGGCAGAAGAACAGATATCCTAAGAGGCAAATCAAAGGCCCCAGAAGATCCAAAAGTGCCTGGTTCCCAAAAAGAAAGGTCCAGCCAGAAAGAGAAAGACTTTTGATGAAGATCTCAACTGCCAGGCAAGTGCATGTTGCTTCAGATACTCTGGAACCATTTTGTTTTAAGGTGTGAATTGCCAAACCCATTCCTTGATTCAGTGTGGAAACAAACTGAGTGCAGCTCTTTCCAGTAAGGGGGTGATGTACTAATGGTACTCGGTCCTTGTTAATAGTTTAGCTGGTGTGCCACATGCTTTTCAAGAACAACTTCATAAACAGAAAGCTACTAGCCTGTACATTATTAAGTAATGGATAAATGAGAACAGCAGGGGTACAGATGACATGGCAGTCAAAACTGATGAAAGGCACTGTCATTGGTTGGTTGACATGTCATCCAAACACACTTGTGGTTGCAACAATTGGTTCATATTCTGGTTGAAGTAGAGTTTGATTCATAATGGGCTGTCATGTCACCAAAATCAAGGCAACATGATTCATTGTGAGTGAAGCCCTGTAAGAAGAGAGCCAGTGGTCAACAGCAGGAAAATCCCCTCGCTGCTATTGACAAGTGGCTTGTCAGCAAACACCACTGATACCCACCCCCAGAATGCCCAGCCTGCACTTACGGTTGACTGTCAGAGGCTTGCATGCAGCACAGGTTGCTGCCACCAGCTGCAGGTGTGCACTGCAGCCATGAGTCCCATTGGGACTGCAGTGTTCGTGCACAGGGGAAACCCTGCTGCCAGTTCTTCAGGTCTCCTCTAAAGCTGGTAGCAGGGATTACTTCTCAACACACACGTCTCCACTTTGCACTGCTGCTCATTTTTTATTTATTTAGTTTTTATTTATTAAAACATTTTTATGCCACCCCATTCACTGAAGCCTCGGGGCGGCTTACAACAATAAATTAAAAGTAATTATAATATAAATTACAATAAATATAAACATACTTAGGGCAATGGCACAGAGCAGAGTAGTTGTCTGCACCACCAATCAGAGAGGGGTCCTCTTGAATAGCTCTGTCAAACAAGAGACAGGGATGACATCCTCCCTATTATGCTTCAGGTTACACGTCCTTTTTGTGAAACAGGCAAAAACAGATTTTTAAAATTATTCTTTCTCTCCACTGCACAAAGCTTATGCCCTGAAGAACAACAAAGTCACTTCTGAGTCTCAGCTGGGTCAATGTGCAGAAGCCTAAACTTACATTTGACTCAACGGATTTCACCTAGAAAAAGAAAGATACATGCAATGGAAGAGTCTTTCAAATCCAGCACTTTCTGAATGTGCTGTGCTACAAACTGTTCTCTCCAGCCAATATGGTCATTGGTGGATAGTGGAAGGTGTAAGGGAACATACCTGGAGGCCCCAGGTTAATAAAGGCTGCACTAGAATTTTTTTAACCAATTTTTTTTTAACCAAGAAAGATGTTCTAGTTTAGATTTAACCCAAAATACTTGCATAAACTGAACTGCTATAATCATACAGCTTTGAAAATGTCTGAACTCTGCAGTGTCAGAAATCTCCCTTCTTCCATTCCCAGTCTATGTCTAAATGTAACACCTATGTAATAGTTATCAAGAACATTCAAATACACCTACCTTTCTTAACTATGTTGCAAATAATCTGGAATTGAGAGAGATGGTCAACCCAGTCATTGATGCTGTCAGTTCTTCCAAGACACTTCAAAAAATAATAATAATTTGTTGACTATACATAATACATATATTAGTAATACATATTCATTAGTAATTAGTAATACATATAATAATACATATTCACAACCCATTACAATGAGTCAATCAATGGCATCCTCAATTCTGTGCATACAGACTTTGTGCTATGACATCAATGAACATATATTTTACCTTTAAAAGCAGCATAAACATTTTAAATGAAAAGTAAAATAGATAAAGTATTGTAGACAATAAAGTCAACCCTTAATGCCCAACTTGCTGGGTATGACAATGGGGAGCCAATTTCAATGGAATGATTTATAAAAAGAGAATTCTTTCCTAAGGTTGCCCCCGCCCCAATCCTTTAATTACGATCTCCCATAAGTGATCCAGGACAGTGCAAGTAAGTAAATACAGTGGTACCTTGGCTCACAAACTTAATCCGTTCTAGGACTCTAGTCGTGACCAAAAATGGTTGTGAGCCAAGTTAAATTTCCCCATAAGGTTCAATGTAAATAAAGTTAATCCGGTCTGTAACTATTTTTTTAAATCAGAAAAATGTGAAGCAAAGTGACAAAGAACAACAAAGATCGGGGCCATCTCCCCACCCCTGCCCAGCACAACCATGATTGCGCCTGTCATCCCTGCATGTGCCCGTCATTCCGGCACGCTGTGGGGAGGGAGACAGCGTGATCACGGGCGCACTGGGGGAGGGAGAGATGAGTGCGGACAGGGTGCGCTGGGGGAGGAAGAGACAGAAGCAAACACAGGCGCACTGGGGGGGAGACGGGTGCGATCGTGCTGAGGGGGAGATAGCCAAGATCACAGCTGCGCTCCTGCACGAAAAACAGGCGCAATCACGGGCACGCTCATGCAGGAAAGACGGGCGCAATCTCGGCCATCTCCCCCCCGCCCCCCAGCACAATCACTGCCATCTCCCCACTCAGTGGGGTGGGGAGATAGCTGCAATCATGGTTGCCACCCAATGAGGAGTTCGCGACCTGAGTTAAAATTTTTATGAATTTTTTGTTATCAACCCGATTTGGTCATGAACCAAAGCATTCGTGAGCCGAGGTACCACTGTAAATTTAGTATGATGTCTAAACACAAATTAGCTGTTAAACAGCAATAGTTACAGCTGGTAACACTCAAGTATTTGAAATTTCTGTTACATGTATTATTCCAATGCATGCAAAGAATATTACAAATTATATACTTAAATGTAGCCTTGGAAGTCAAGTTTGAGGGAGTGGCTACACACTCCAGATTTCAGTTCAATACCAGCAGGGGAAATTTAGGAAGTTATTGGTCAGGACGTAGCCTATCCTCCTTTCATCAGCACTAACTGAACTGGTCTTTGAGTCCCATATAGACAGCTCCTAAACAGAGATTCCTTCCAACCAGAGATTCCAGTAGATAACCACACCCTTAAATTTCAGTCGCGATGCTGTGTAGATACATGAAAACACATTCAAGGCCTAATGGGTTTAAACACACACAGATGCCTCAGGGTTCACACGTACTATCACTGCAGCCCAGATGTTCAAATTCTCAGCAAAATTAACAGTTGACTAGTACAATGCAGTCTGATTCCAGTCAGTCAGCAACCCCCTTCTCTTCATTTGCCACAACTTGTGAATTCCATCTCACAGCAGAAGAGGGAATTTTTGTGCACAGACATAAGAGTCACAGTTCTCCACTGGTTTTTCTTCAAACTGGGGAAACAAAGTGAATGCTGTTTCTTACCACTCTGGCTTGAGTCAGAAGAGAGTAAGCATAGATGAAACAGGATAATAAATCTGTTGCAAATGCTGCATGTGAGTTTAACTCCTGCAGGTGCAATAGGGATTGGACAGGACCTGCACAGAGACACTGGAACAGCACCATAGTATAACTGCTTCTTGCCACAAGCCACCACATTAAGTTCCTAATAACAAGGCTGCACCAAAACAAATGCTGCTCTTCTTATTTCCCTTGAACACTTTATGAATAGCATAAATATAATTCTGTAATGAAAACTAAAGGATCTGATGATCAGATACTGCAGCTTGGAAATACAGTTTATGCCTGGAACCTGGCCTCTTTCTAAGGCCTGCATCAATTAAAGCAGGAGTGCAGAACCATTTGCAATCCAAGGGCCAAACTGTAATCAGAGCAAGGTCTTGGAAGCTGCTTTCCATCAATCAGCAAGGTGAGAGACTGAGCGGTCATGGAAAAAGATTATCCTTATTGATAAGCAGTATGGTCCTTCACATGTCTATTCAGAAGTAAACCAAAATTACTCATTCAGCAGCACTGAATGATTAAGGTAGCTTAACACTAAGTTTCTGAAAGTCTAATCAGAAGCAAACAGGTGAAAACTCAGAGGTGGGCCTGCATCACGCAGCAGCTTTCCTGTAGTCTGCATTCACTATCCCTATGAAGGATCAGCAGATGATCAGACATAAGAACTTCTCCTGCAGAACACTGAGAAAGGGCACCTTTTTCAGTGCTTAGCAGGGAAAATCTTCTTTATGCTGGGAGAGGGGATGAGAGTAGAAGTTTCTCATACTTGGATTAAACTATAGGCCATTCTCAGCTATGACATTTATGAACCAATAACATAATCCTGGATTTCAGCTGGTGTAATCTGAAAGTTATCCATGGAAATCTCCCTTTCGAAGGCCAAATCAGCCAAAATGCTATGTTATGAACTTGGAGTTTATGCAGGAGTTTGCATCAGAGTCTAGAAAAGAAAGCTTAAGTAAATCCTTTAGAAAGGATCAGTCCTTCTAATGCCCAAACAGCATTTTTAATAGATCACAAGACTCTTCATGCTTTTTAGTTAATATCCAGTTCAATTATCCCTTCAATTAACCCTTTATTATTGGCAATACTTAATGTCATTTTTAATAGGAAGGTTCCAAGGAAGAAAAACAAAGAACTCTTTTACTGAATGTTGTGCTCTCCAGAAACAGTCATGCACTGAGACAGAGATGATGGCCCATGGATAATTTAGCCACTTAGGCACCTATGCTTAACTATTAACTAATAGTTAAGGAGCCTCTCTCACAAAAAGTTTAATGAAGGTATAAGTGTTAGCAAGGAGGAGCTGAAGGATATTCCATGCAGCATATACTGCAATGCGAGCAACAGACTTCACCACAACGCCATCCTATTTTTCCAATGCAAGTTTGTGCCACCACGAGACAGGCAGGCCTGCCCCCATGCCTGTCAAGATGCTATAACGAGGGACATGAGCAACATCCCCTCAAAATATTCCTGTTGCCAAGGGAGCTTCTTGTATAGCATTCCTAAACTGGAACCCAGTGCTGAAGAAAATTCTGTTCTCTCTTGATAGTAAACAGCAGTTCATGGAATCAGGCAGCAAGTTTTTACAGAGGATGCATGATTTTTGCATGTGTACTTAGACTCCTGCTTCCAGTGAGCTGGCTCTATGCAGGTGCCTACATACAATGATTCGTATTATTCTATTAATAGTTAACAAAGGCAAGCTATGCGTAAAAGTTGAACCCCAGGCACAGGAGTGCTTTAGCATTGCTGGCTCATCGTATACAGGATATAACCAATGGACTTGTCCATTTCAAGCACATGACTGTATGAATCAGCCAAGACAATCCCACTGAAATCAATGGCAAAGCCAAACAGCTTTTTGTGTACTGGGGGACCCAGTTGACAGTTTGATGAAAGTTCTTTCAGCAAAGTTCATCTCTTGCTACCCCAAGCTATAATCAGTGCAAATCAATTACAATCATAGCCTTGGAATGTCCTTCCAATTAGAAGGAAACATTTGTGCTCAGTGTTAAAGAAAGGATTTTTTGTGCCCAATATATTAAGAAAAATAATTCAATAGTTTTTGTCCATGTGAACATCTGTAACATTGCCAAGGTTAGGGAGATATCCTGACTATAGGAAGAATTAAAGCCCACACAAAAGTTAAACTGTATGAAGTAAAGATAGCCTCTTTGTAAAAGTTGTTCCCTTCACTGAACTCACTTGCATGTCTACATTTTCCCACACCTTATGAAAAACCTCAACAAAATATCAGTGCTCCATAAGACCAGGGTGCAGAAGATTAGAGAAGGTACTTGAAATCAGTTTTCCTAAGCAAACTGGTTTAGGAATCACACTGTAATTTAACTCTGGGAAAGTATTATTATGTTCTTAAGAGAACTGGGACACTAGTGGCCCTCTTCAAACAGCAAAGCTCTATAGCAGCCATTTCCTAAAAATGCAGTTCCTTAATATATCTCTGTTGCACAGTGTGGCACCTTCCGGCACATTTACAGAATACATTCATCAACAGGAATGCATGTCCACCAATTCTTGTCACTTTTGTGCAGTCGTCATTCGATTACAGCAAAGGGAAACCCCTGGAGTGCTACAGTATTTGAACTCCGCACGCCACTGACTATCTTGTTAGACATGTACACACTGAGATTAAAGAAACACGATGAAAACAATGTGTTTCAGGAAACAAAGAGACCCAGAATCAGCTCCTCATAGTCCAGTTAAGCATGCTGAAAATACGGCAGGCAACTATAGAAGACTGATCTTCTGGAGGCATGATCCACATTCTAGATGCTCCTGGAAAGGTCTTGACTCAGGCACTACAGCTGCTTACCAGTATATGCAAAGCAAGCTCCTTTCTTGACACAACCTAGTAAGTCAGGCAAACCCCAGTTCCTGGTTTCACACATGCAAGGAACAAGACACCAGTAATGGGACAGTATGTAAAAGCTAGCTAGCAAGCAATAAATAAATAAGGCACAAGGGCTCAGAAAGCCATTCAGATCACATGAGAGGACTAACTCATGTTTCCTCATAGCCTGTCACACCCTTAAAAACCTAAGCTCAGAAAGAAAGTCATGACAAGCCCTGCTTCTCCTGCAGATTCTGTTCTTTCAAAGAAACACAACAAAACATAATAGCACAAGGAATGTTATGTGGAACAGACCAAAGGCTTATCTATGCCAGCATTCCCTGTACCTTTTCCAGGTCTAGGATATCTTTTTTGAGGTGTAGTAACCTCTGTACTGTACTGTACACAGTATTCAAAGACTGATCACTCAGTGTGCACCAACCACAAGATTCGGTTTGGACCTTGATTCTGCAATTCAAAAAACTACCCACTTCAACTCAGCCCAATCTGGAGGCTGCCCACTTTGACTCAAGTCCAAATTCAAATCTCAGTTTAGAAATCCACATTCTCATGCTTCCCACTACAACTGAAAATCAACAAAGGGTATGACTGTTTTTCTTCATGTCAAGTATTTTTCTTCATGAAGATGTTACCACTTCACACAAATGGGTGTAGAGGCTTTTGTACTATGCACCTTCAAATTCTGTTTAATATTTAGTCATTTACTATATTTCTACACCACCCAATAGTCAAAGTACTCTAGGAAAATAACTCTCTTACTTCTTGACAAAATTGGATGAAATTTGCAAGGAGTTATCCCTTCTGAGAAATGTATCTGTTTTTGGAGACCTATGAAGTTTCCTGAAATCAAGCATCGTAATTATTTTGAGTAATATGCCGGGCACAATTCCCACAATCACTGACCAGTCATGGCTTATCATGTCATCCACCCATGACTTGTTGGAAAATTAAGCAACTCTCAAATAGCCTATGGACATTGTAGGGTTATTTAAGGATTGATGTAAATGGGATGCCACATACACTATGGCTCATAAGAAACCATGGTGGCTTGCTTTAGCTATCCAGTATGTCTCTCTGACCTAGTTCATACAATCATCACAAACTAAACAAGCCACAGTGGCTTAAGACGTGGTACATGCAGGCCACAATTTCCATAATCACCTGTCCAGCTGCAGCTTCTCATGTCCACACCCAAGGAAAATGGCTTGAAGGGTGAACACCCTCAGATAACACATGGCCAGGTGGGTAGTTATGTAGATAGCACCTGGTACATATCACAGCTGAATGCTCCTTCTCCTCTCCATTTTATCCTCACAATTCTGTGAGGGGGGTTTGGATGAGAGAGAGTGATTAGCCCAATGTCAGCTAGTGAGCTTCAGGGTTGAGGAGGGACTAGAACTGGCATCTTCCAAATTCAAACCCCAGTTTAATACTCTAACCAATATACTACACTGAATCTTAATCTCTTTTTAGGCAATAACTATAATGCAACACAAACAGATATACCATTAGTTTATTATTAACTTTATTAAAAAAGAGATGCACATCAGTTTTAATGTCTTGTCAGTTTTATACCCTTTGAGTATTTCAATTGTTATATAAAAGATAACCAACTTTAAAGTGCTAGTTTTGCTGGCTTTCAGGGCAGTTACCTAATTAAAGCAATCTCAGACAATCATATGGGGTTTGATTAATCTATTAAATCTGCATATGTATGCATATTAATCAAACAGCAACTCTGAAAGAAAAAAATACTTCACTTTTCAATAATGCATGTGTATGCTGCAGCAAGCAGCATATGAGAAGTATTCCTTCCTATACAAGAAAAAAGTAGGAATGTCCTTTCTAAAAGGGTTCATAGATCCTGTTTTTTGTACATATTTGAATTAAAATTTACAGTCCTCGTGGCAGGGATAATTAGAGGGCACAAGGACTGGTAGATAAAATGTCTTGAGACAGCAGAAAAGTGTCTGCAATGTCTGGCCACACAGCCCAGGTGCATGCTACATTCATACTCTCTGAGAACAGTGTTGTAGTCTGAACTGGTTTTGTCACATCACACAGAGCTTGATTACATGAATGCCTACAGCCAAAGCCAATTCCAAGTGGGAGCAGGAAGCATTGCCCTCACTCTGAACTGGGTTTGTTTTGTCATTATGTACACTATATGATCACAATCAGCAGAGATCACATTCCCAGATAATCAGTGCATGAATATAGAAGACCAACATTAACTGGCCAGTGTGGAGAAGACTCGCCACTTGATATGACCCCCACCCTTTATTACATATTAAAATGCATGGCCAGAAAAAGAAAACCACCATTTTTTAAGTCAACAATGAAATAAATGGTAATTTTAAAAAACCTTTGCACTCAATTAAGCTGGTCATCTGTTTTGGGTCAGGGAACAGAGATTTTAACAATGGAATCAAAGTCATAAAGAGAGATAGGCATAAGCATAGGTAAACTTAGGGTATAGCCTAGATACACCTGCAACAATAGGGTTGGCAACATTTTGTGCCTCTAAACACTTTTGCAATTAAAATATTAGCTTATTAGTAGTTTTCAAGGGGTATTATTAATTTTAATGCTGCTCAACTGTTTTAATATTTGTAAGTTATTATGTTTTTGTTTATTGTACAATATCAGAACAGTAAAAATAAAAGTGAGCTCACATTTAAACCAATTAATATCAACTACTGTTGCAGCTTTAATTTGAAGGAGAGTTGTATCTATACTGATCAGAGGCTTGACACTTCACAGAATTTAGTAAAAAAAATAGCTTCCAAAGGTCATTGTTGCAATTTTTATTAATTTTTGCTAAATGAATGGAGGACCATGTTCTAAATGAGAACCTAACTATAATATATAGAAGTCTTAGAGAAAGATGCTGTCTCCAGCAGTGTACTTATAAACAGGGGAGATAATATAAATTAAATCAATCTTTTTGTATAATGCTGTATAAGACCATTATTAAGAGTACGCACTGAATACAAATAGTGTCTTTTCTCCATGTCTACAATGTTCTGCACATCATAAAATATAATAATACACAAAGGCACAGTCATGAACTAAGATCTAACTTCTGCTATCTTCATAAATCTAAATAAATAAGAAAACATTAATTGAATAAAACCTGATCCACTGCTAAGAACAGGACATTCCAAGTATTTTAGGCACATGGAGTGAGATTTACCAGCTTCAAGTAAACAGAAGAGATAACTGATGTTTCTACAACCTTTCAGTTTTGATTATTTTTGTCATTCAGTTCCCACTGACTGTAACTTCAAGAGTATAAAGTTTTTTCAGTGTGTTCCTTTCACTGTTTCAATCATACAGTGGCTGCAATATAGCTGACTGGGCAGTGCTCCTTTCTCACACAGCTTCTCCCAAATTTTAGAAGAAAGCACTTTTAAACATACTTTAATACCATGGTAGATTATATGCATGTAACTTTTTAAAAAGCTACTGCAGCACAGGACAAGTAGATCACAGCCTTACTTACATGTAAGTGGTTATGAAGGAGCTGTTTTCTGGTCAGTTTCAAATGTAGGCTAGGAAACCAGCCTACTTGCTTTTTCTAGTCCCCATCTCACTCTTTTGACTCATTGGACAGGTTTACACACAAGGTCTAGCTAACCTGAAAATTAGGGGTGGTGCCCACAGGACAAAAACAAAATGTATTTGCATATGCTAATTTACATATGCTGTAAAGTGTGCACATAAGTGCACAAGCACATGTGCCTTTAAACTACCCTGTCTTCGTAAAAAAGGGAAGTATGGCTAGATGGAAAGGCAGCATTTTATTTCAGGAATGGAAAAAAACTTCAGGAAGAAAACCTTGGGCAGGAGGTAAGCTGATGGTGAAGTACATGTTGCCAAAAGACACTTAATTCAAGAGGATCAGAAAATGAAGAACAGGAGATGTGGGGAAGGTAGCACACCTTTGCTGCTTCTCCCACTCTAGATAGGATGCTCAGTATACTCCAAGTTCAGGAGCTTACAAACATCTAGGATGCAACTCACAGGGCTGTACACTAAATCCTTTTAATGGATTGTACAAGATGAAGAATAAAATACTGCCTACATTATTTCAGTTTGAAATGAGAGGTTTCTTTACCAGGAGGCTTTCAGAAATCTCAGTGTAGGTGTGTGGAAAAAGGGAGCAATAAAGGCAAACCTAAAGCTGGCAGAACTTCAGGCTCCTTCAAGGTCACTGTGTAGATTGAACACAGCTGGTTCACAAGGGAAACAAAGGAAAAAAGGTTGCTGACAAATGAAGCAATGAAATTATGCTGTAAGTGGGGAGGAGAATGCCAAGACATGATGGGAAATTACAGCATCATGGTCTGCTGCTAACACAGTTCAGGAAGTAAGATCATCACAAGGAGCAGCATGTTTTTTGACTGCTCTTGCCAAGAAGACTTTTTCACAGTGAAAACACTGCTGGGTCCACAATACACCTCAAGCTACACAACCAGTACCCTCAAACAAGCCATGGGTTCTGAAAGTGGTTTCATATGAAAAAATAAGCCACTCTGCCAAAATGCACTGGGTTCCAACAACATTACAGCTTACCACAGCTGAATACCCATGGTGGGTTGTCATTTTGTCCAAGCAAGGTTGTTGTTTCCAAACACTACCATTAAAGCGAGAAAGGAAAGCAGCTGTTAAAATCAACCCTACACTTTTGCTCAGTAGGAACTATTACTGTGTTCTCCCTGCTTTTAAGTCTGGGGAATCCTTGGGATAGGGGGAAAGCCTTGCTTTGGAGAACATAAGATGTCTCTGCAACTGGAAATCTACAAGAAGAATACAGGAAGAAGCATCCTCCCCAGGCTCAACTCCTCCCATACTTCTTCAAAAACCAAGAGGGAAAGCAAAAGAAAAAATTAAAAAACCACCAGCAGAGTACTAAAACAATTCTTAAAATGCCTGCCAGAATGGTACCAGAAATACCACAATAAAGGTACCAAATGAGTCCCTATGAGATCATTCCATAAATTGGGTGCCACCAGTGAAAATGATCTCTTTAGTACCCATCATTCTCATTTTGCAATGGCACTAGAAAAGGGCCTCAGAAGATGGTCTTTAATGTCTGATTTGGTAAATATCTCATTATCTTACTATAAGCTTTGGTCAAATAAGTTTCATGAGTTTTTGTGACGTTTCAAAACATTATGTAACCTTTTTGGCTGAGATGTCAGTGGGATAAAAACATGGATACAGTGTGAGCAATAACTGCTCAATTGTGTCACCTGTAATCTTTAGTCTCCAGCCACATTCCTACGACTAACACGCCTGTATTTATGTTAGGGGAATGATCAGCACTGCCTCTGAATGCTGTTTTACTACAAGGAGCTAATGTTTGTTATTTTATGATAGGATGTTAGAGGAAGGTTTTGTAGACAACCATCTCTAGCTACAGTATTACAGTGATTAAAAAATCATTAGTGCATTTGTTATCTATAAATAATACTATTAAGCTAACCCAAAAAAGAGTACAGCAAGTTAAAGACAATAAACAGTGAACCCACACACTGTAAACTGAATTTTACCATGAAACAGTATTTCTTACTACGACATACTAAATATGAGAACGTACGACACGTCACTCCAAAGGCCCACCTATTCAAATATTGTTTATTCAGTGTCCAACTAGCTGCCCATAGGGAATCCACAAGCAAGACCCCCTCACCATTGTTCCCCAGCAACTGGGGAGAACTAGGATCATATAAAGTCATTATTACATGTAGAGAATGATGAAAATACTGAAGAACATAATACATAGAACTGACCCTGCAGCATGCTACTACGTATCACAAAATAATAATTATTAACATTTATGTAACAATTTATTTACTACCAGCCACCATGGCAGTACAACAATTTAAAACAATTAAGCCTTGACAAAAGAACATAAAAGGTAAACAATAAAAACAGTCACAAGGGGCACAGATAGAAAATTATTCAACCACAGCAGAAGTTAAATTGTCTTGTCATAAGCCACACAGTGATCCCATGGGTCACAGAAAGAATTTAGTCAGAAGGGCCTGACTGCAGAATTAAGACAATTCTGCACTTCAGGAGGAGAGAACCAGCAGATTAAGGAGCACACCTAACTGAAACAAAGGAAGCCAGACCAGGTAACATCACGCAGAAAGTGATGCAGACCCTTCCCTGGCATGCATTCATCCAGCTTATTCACCACTGCTTTACTTACATTCCTCTCCTTTATTATAAAGGGCAACCTGTCTTTCAAGCAAAGGAAACATAATGCACTGCTTCTTCATAAATCTTACTGCTGGATAATGTCACATATTAAATGCTGGATATTAAATATTATGTTCCCAACTTGTAATAGGATTGTCAGTTATTGTAGGAGACTGGCACAGTGCAACCTGAAAATCCGTTTGTGGCTTTTAAGCAGCTAAACCGAAGGAATAAGAAACTTCATTCTGTACTGGGCACATATTAAAATTCTTTTAACATATTATTTAGGTTGTTTGGGGGGAAGGGAAGAAGCACCACATATGCAATATAACATTACCGTTAAGTTCTTTTATTGAGTTTGCTTTGAAACTCCTATGCCACAAGTCTGAACAACTGTACCAGTTTTTGTCTCTCTTAAGATGATCCATAATATATTATACCAGAGTAAAGCTGTATGTATACTAGTTTACTAGGAAATAAATCCCACTGAATGGATTATTTCCAAATAAATATGTTTAACATTAGAATGTAAAAGTAGCACCAAAGATTATGGATGTTTATGCTCAGAAGAACAAGTGACCAGGAAGCTTTCTACTGTATCATCACTGCAGATGATCTTGTATGCTTTTTATGAAAAGACAACTTCAAAGTCAACCATTCATGTGGTTGTTACATGGAATATCAAGTAGAATCACTAGGAACATACTTCCCATTCTTTATTTTTAAAATTAACAACTTGCACATCTTCCTAGATCCTCTATAAATATGAGAACAATTCCAAAATTTTAAAAAATGAAAACTTTAGATATGTTCTTGAAGAATGGGGTATTGAGATAAATCCAAAGTCTGTATATTCTTCAGGTGTTGTGCCCCACATGCTTTTATGATCTATCCTCCTGCTCCTGAAAAACCAAGTCACAGTCTTTTGTAAGCAGGATCTTCTGTGATGAATTTGTCTAGGTTGAGACTCCAGCAGTAGAAAACTTGCCCATATTTAAGCAATTAGCACAACGTTTTATAACAATGATGAGCAGTTTTTAGAGCTGATAATAAGGAGAAAGGGCATAATACCAGCATGGATTCCTCAGGTTGGCTATATTGCGCAGTTAGCATAGATATGGGTCACAAATCATTAAGTGTTTCATTTAACACATACTTTTTGATGCATAGGAACCAAATAGTTCAATAAGCCTTTCTTATTGCCCTCCAGTGTTAGAGAAACTGTACTAAAAACAAAATGTAGAGGAATGTAGTCAAATAAGTTTCATTTGAGATAAAAATTAGTTGTGCTAATTATTACTGAGTGGCAATGCACAGAGGAACCATCAAAATTATGTCCTACAAAAGGTTTAAACCAGTGTTTAAACCAGAAGTGTTTAAACCAGAACTACCCACACCACTAAAACAGATTCAATTTCACAAAAGAAGTAAACTTTCCAGTATCTTTTGGAATGCAATGGAAAGAACAAGCTATTGTTCATGTAAATCTCACCGTGTAGAGATAGGCAAACAATGATAGATATATTGCAGAGGTGGACACATGGAGGTTTGGGAGGCACATGTGGCTCTTTGAGTTTATTTTGCGGCTCACCACACACCACTGTGGGTGCCTAGGGGTGCTCACTTGCCACTTACCGCCACTGCACACCAGTGCTCACTTGCAGTTCTCAAACATCTGACATTTACAGTAGGTGGCTCTTCTGTTGCACAAGTCTAGCCACCCCCAATATATTACTTTATAGCTGGCTTATATAATGAACTAAATACAGATAAGAAATTAATCTAAGCTAGATTTCTCACATTCAGCAATTTATTAGACTTTCAACAGAAACAGATTTGACTGGTATGTAAAAGGACAATAGATAAGAAATAAATTGGCTATAAAAACAGAGAAGCTATACACATTTGTACTTTAACAGGTATCCCAACAAGTGAAAAAATGTTTTTCCTGATTTTTAAAATAAATAAAACTGTACAATAATACAAATTTCTATACATAAGAAGCCAGAGTATTCATTAATAGGAAATGAAAAATACAAAGAATTGAAACAAGCAAGACGAAGTCAATTTTTTCCAGCTCTTCATTCTCTACTCCACTGTCTACAGCTAGTGCACCAATGGCAAGGCAACTGTTTTGTTTTGGTTGTTTTTTTGTTTGTTTTTTGTTTTGTTTTTGGGGGGGGAGAAGGCCTTTTTTCCCCATCCTTGAGCATCTGCTAACTTCCAACAAACAGCAAAGAAGAAAGAAATTTATTCTCCAAAAGCATTCCAAATCACCTACAAGGGATGCACTTTAAGGAATGTAGCATATGAAATAGTTAGAAAATTGTTTCCAAAAATAGCAGAAATAAACAATTTCTGCCAGGGTATTTTGTGAACTGAAAGAGTGAGGATGTAAATTGTGTGAGTTTAAAAGGAGCATTAGTTTTGGTAGCAAATTTCTGTAGATTCAAACTTCTCCATTACATTTTGGAGAAAATGAAAATGTCAAGCTTTCCTTTCAAACTTTTATTAAGAAGTTTGGGTGATTATAATTGGCTAGCATTATATATTTATGCATTAAAAGCAGCCACAGGTCCTAGAGGTATTTCATATAAAGAGCGGAATACATACTATTTTACCATCATAGCACAAATTCATTTCTACATGGCAAAACCATAGTTCCTCTTAAATGACGATAATGAGGAACCACAATTAAAAGGTTCTATTCCACAAAACACTGTTATCATCTTCTGCAAAGGAATAGAAATGTTCTAGTCATTAACACAGAATAAATCCAATGAAAACAAATCCAAAGTCACACACACATTTCCAAGCAACATCTGAAAATAATTTCCCAAGATAGGGTGAAGCAAAATATTTTTTTAAGAAAAAGTACTGAATATGAGAAATATACATCTTGAGAGCCTAACCTATGCATCTCAATGCATCAATGTAATCAGCTCTGTTCCAGGTATGTTCCCCTCTACTCACTGTCCTTCAGGGGACCCAAAAGGTCCTTCCCTGATTTGCCACAGCCCATGAGCAGTTTCAACAGCCAAAAGTAGCTTAATTTTGTGGCTCATTAACACGAGAGCTCAAATCTGAGTCAAGATGTTCATACTAGCATTGTTTATGCTTCATATCAAGATACTCACTCTTTCCAAGATTTTCAAATACACAGCATGACAAAACGTAACTGAATGTAAAACATTTTCCAGGAGAGGAATATAAGTAAATGGAATGAGATAAACATTTACCCAAATATTTCCATCCAACATAGGAAACATTTATTTTATTCCCTTTCCAAAGTATCACAGAAATCCCAAGCAAGCCCAGAAATTTATTTGATGGTAACGGTGATATGACAGTCCAGAATTGCCACATCTTACTTTCATCTTCTTAAGTGTGAGCAACTGTCTTAACTGTCAACCCTTTTCAAATTATCAGTGCAATAAGAGTGGGACTGTAACTCAAATAAATCTTAATCAATTAATATATGTTCAAATAGATTAGTTTATTAAATCTGCATATATTTGCATATCAATAGAACAGTCTAAAAGGGCCCATTCTTTGTTTTTTACAAATGTACACATACATTACAGCAAGCCCAATTGTCAAAAGAAACATTTCTTTTGAGTGAGAAAAGGGTGCCTCTTCTAAGAAAGTCCCTGTCAAGCAGTGATTTATATATATTTACATTTAAAATAAACAAGATTTTCTTCTTAAACCTGCTGCCTAAAAAGCAAACTTCTCAAAAATTTACAAGGCTTTCTATCAAACTTTGGTTATTCAACACAGGTATAAAGCAGAGATGTAGGGAAAACAAAATGTTGGTTTCTCATGTACAAACTCAGCAATCTATCCATTGTACCACACTAAGCCACAATCTTTGCAAGAACTGTTCTCAGTGAGCCATTTGTGAAAAATATGAGTTGTCCTATCCTCCCTAATAAGTACTTTTAAAAAATGAACCAAATGCACTATCTAGTTTTTATTCTAAAGCCTGCTGGCATTTGCAGGATGAAGGAGGAGGGAAGCAAATTGGATTTGAAATAACAGGAAGCCATATTCAAGGCACACTGTACTTGAATATGGTTTCTAGCTATTTCTCCCAAGCTATATGTTTTTTGTTCCAGTCTACCAATAAAAAGACCTTTCCGATCCTCAATAAAATCAAGGTGACTTGTTTTTGAGTCAGTATTTATGAGCTGCATTCCCATGAAAATACAAATAGCAAGTATACTTCCATCTTTCACTCTCCCAGTATCTGCAAATATGATCTAAAAATGCTAGTTACAGCTTTGCCAGAAAAAAGTTATAAAACAGCAACATAAAGGGCACGGTGTACAGTTCCCGCATGTATTCAATGTCTAAAGAAAATGGTAACTAGAAAAGCTCTCAGTCCAAGCTTGTTAAGAATGGCAGTAGATAATTTATATCCCCAAAGAACTTTACAATACCTACCTCTACCAGAGCTAAAGAACCACTGAAAATATCAATAGTAAGACATTAAGGAAAACATTCTTGAATGAAGAAACTGGCTATTTTAATCAACATTAGATATTGTTCGCAATATTTGTTTCAGAATGTAAATCATTCTATACTGTTCACACCAATCATAGATACCAAGCATTCGTTACTGAGAAATTCATGCACCACTATCACATCCAGTATAACAAGTGTAACATAAAGAATCTGAATGTTTATATTGGAAATCTATCCCCATTGGAATCATCCTGTAGTGTTCCTCACAACGCTGGACCAATAAACAGACCAGAAAGAATGAACAAGGAGAAGAAGCACTACGTTTTGTCTCATATCACCTGCCTCCCCATTTTTCATCTGTTGTATCTGTATGTGTTAAGTACTGCAACCTACTAAGATCAGACTATGAAAGAGAGATGAAAACAAAACATCAACAGAATGATGGAGCCAAAGTACACGCCTATGAATATTTCTCAAAGGCTTTTTCCCACAAGAGAACCTATACAACCACCACTATTTGTCTATATTCCACACCATAGTACCTTCATGGAGTTTTCTGGCAACCAAATACTGTAACTGCAACAATCTGCTATATAAGAATACATTTCTGTGTCATCTTTGGGCAAGGCCCCTAAAGAAAGTTTTCAAAATACTGCAATAATATAATGAATGCAGAGTATTAAAACCTTCAATTGAAAAAAACCCATTAAAAGTCAGGTGGAATAAAAAATATTTTTGCCACCCACATAAGAGTCATCAGAAATTGGGCTAGTGATCAGACTTCTACTTTTAAGGTCTCCACTTAATGGGAGCATTCACACAAAATGGTAAACATTTATAGGCGACCCTTCTCACAATGCACCCCACAGACAATCAAATGCATTGTGAATAGGGGGTACTGTGCCTCCCTCCTCCCACATCCCCCTGCAGTAACCCCATGTGTCACAGCGTGGGTCACTCAGCCACACTGAGCCACTCACAGCTCCTTCGGCACCAGTTCCCCAAGCAGCAGTAATGTGGAGCAGGGGGAAAGCTTCTGACAGCTGCCCATCAAGTGTCACTTAGCATTTGGGGCAGCTGTCAGAGACGCTTGCTCAGTAGCCAGTTGGCTAGAATGGCAAAGATTTCTTGCCATGTAACTCTGTAGTGGTTTGGTTACCACTGGGCTTGCTGTGCCATCCATGATTGGGCAACACAGCAAGCCCAGGAGTAACTACCAAGCCCTACAAGAAGCCATGGCCTGTTGGTGGGCTTAGGAGACACCCTGAATAAGCCATAGAGGGTGCATGTGACAAGCCAGGAGACTTGTCTTGCAAACCCTGTCATTGCCTGTTTGTCTTACAAGCAAAGACCAGTACAGCTGTAACTTGAAGAAGGTTCTTAAAGCATTATGTCACTTAGTTGAATATGCATTTATATTGTTGAACTATTTTATCTTTTCTAACCCCAGTGATCATACCAAAAAAAAGGAAAGCCAATTTAATAATAACCAGGTTTTTGGGATTTTTGAGGGGGAGGAATCTTTATTATGAGAACATTTGAGGGAACAGCAAATGTGCATGTTCTCATTTTGCTGCTGAAATGTGTATTTGATTTTCTATTTAAAGTTTGCATAGAAATGCATAAACCATGAGCCCTAAATATTGGCTTTTTCCACTGAATTCACTGTGCCTTGGACTTGATTAATTTGTATCCCATACAGGTTCATTATGAGGATATGTAGACAAAAGCCTCAGGCTCACATGTTCTCCTTCTCCTTCCTTTGTCCTTTCTGTATGAGGGATGAATTTTGACACTTCCCTTTGCAGCTTGGAACAAATGAGCTTCCATTAATCCCAAAGACATGAAAATATAGTTTGTTTAAATCATAGTTCAATCATATCAGAATCCAACCATGGCTTAATATTTTGGATTGAATGAACAAACCACTGTTTCCAAAAGTTAACTGGGAAAGTGTGCTTTGGTGTATACCACACACAGAAACATCAGTCTTACTTCCCTTACACATGAAGGTGTGGGAATGCACAAGCCCCAGTAATGTGTTGCTTTGAACGTGTTTTATGGTTCACTGCTACAGGTCAGTAGTTATTTCAAGTTCATAATTGTCTAGAATGAAGAACATGTCTACCTCTTCCAGTTTCCATGATGAGATTTTGATTTCTTAGGATGTGCAGTAGGTCCTTCAGGATGCTCTGGACATTTTTAATAGAAAACTGCTGATGTTCAATCAGCCTGCTGGTATGGCCCTATACAAATTACTTTTAAGTCCTGTCTGTTCTTACTGATATAGTATTTACCTAAGTGGTAATTATTACTTTTTGAATAAGTGTTTAATCCCTTCAGGTTTAAATTCATTTGAGGGTCTTAAAATAGCATATAACATCTATGGAATATATAATATTGCTAGCCTAGTTTGTGTTTCCAATGGTATTTAAGTACAAATACATATTTTCAGGTACATTTATTTAAATGTGTTGCATTTTACCTGGATTCTACTTTTAATGGTGGTAGTATCCTAGAAGCTACTGTCTCACATAAAGGATTCCTGTTTCATAGTCAATACATCATATAAAATGCTTTAACAGGACTGGTGCCTTTTCCTCTCTTGGTTTCCTAGGACTGTTTTTGAACAAAATAATTGTCCAAAAATTAATTCAAGTTATTGCTGTTGTAAAAGAAGCTATATATTGGGGACAGGAGGACTGCCTATGTTCTGAAGACTATCTCACACATGACTTTCTAGGATGTCATGTCCCTGTGAAATCCTTGAGCCAATTCACATGCTATCAACAATGGAGAAATTGTGTGAACATGTACGCTCATTTTATGGCTGACATTGGATTCTCTAACCAGAATTCATAAACCTAATCCAGAAAACTGTTGCTTATCCACAAGTACAAAAATTAGTACCTTCAAACATCTTGCAATATGCTTCCTTTCCACTAGCTAAAGTTACCTCATGTGGTTATTACCTGCATCTGATTAGCTGTATACAGCTGAAATGCTATGAGTTACTATCTCTGGCTCAGGGTCATATCAATATTGCAGGTAGTTTTATCAATTCAGCTGGCACATAAAAAGTTCTATAATTCCCATTGTGACAGACTTTTTTTCTGTCCAAACAAGCACAGGATTGCACCCTTGCTTAATTAAGAAAACCTACCCACTTTCCAGAGTAACCACCTTTCAATGGTTTTTTAATAGCTCTCCCTAAATTATTTGAAAGAAACTGGAGAAGAATAGTGTGATGCAAACCTTGAATCGAAAATGTCTGTTCCACAGTTTCCAGTAACCCTCCAGCCAGCCTTACCGGCTCTGGCAGGCTGGGAATTATAGGATTTTTCCCATCTAAACCTGCATCACATAGATGAAACAACCATTCATGGAAACTACCATACCACAAGGCTGTCTAGCAGGAAAGATCAGAGACATTCTTTTCACAGTACTTCACACCAAACCTAAGACAGGCCACCTGATTAGTGGATCATTCTTCAAGTGTCAAAAAGTGGGGAACAGTATTTGCTCCCTATCTGTGTCAGTATTTGAACTTCTCAAAAGATTCCACAGAAATGCCAGCCACAGTGACCTCCCTGTCTCTGTATGTAAGTATACCTGCTGTTTCAGTCTACTTAGTACAGATTCAGGTAAAAAGGTAAGCTACTTTAGGTCATCATTGTTTTTTAACTGGCATACCTTGTGTCTTTCTGTTATTTTCCCTTCATGGTTTTTTCCCCCTCACAAACTGATTTAGAAATCTGAGCTTGGCTTCACTCACTTCACTGTATTCCATCCATGTTGCCTTGACCATTCTGGCATACTTTACAATAAAGTTTTCAGATGACAGGAGGTAAGGAAGGAAAGAGGATAGCAACTTAATTCCAGGGGAAAATAAGCCATATGGCACACACCAACCCAGATTAAGTGGGTGTATATAGTGGCCATACCAACAAGGTGGAGGGCACACAGCTGGAAGGTTGCCCCTCTGAAATGGCGCACCACTACATCAGTTCTACACTTCTTTCACTCCCTCCCTCCCTCTCATATACATGGAAAGCAATACACAGAGTAGTATGGTGAATAAGGCTGGGCTCATCTGGAGACCAGAAGAATGCTGAAGGCGAAGACCACAAGTTCCCCATCCTAGTCTAAGATAACAAAACAAACAAAAATCCTGGAATCTGCAATGACTTGCATTATTGCCTTTTCAGGTATCACTTCAGAAGACACATACATACAGCCAACAGAATTCTCTAACCTGAAATTCATGAGAAAGCCAAAAGCTTTGGTTAGCAAAGAGCACTGAGTCATTATCCATCAAAACCCAGCAAAGTAAGAAATTGGCTTCTGTATTATATACATCATAAAACACAATGATGCATACAAAATTATAACAAATCATCTAATTCTATGTCTCTAATCCTATGCTGTCCTGGAAAGAAGTCCAGCTGAATTCAACATGACCTATTATCAAATAAACATACAAAGAGGCATACATGCTTACGCAGAACTTAGTATCACTGAGTTCAATGTGGCTTACCCCCAGGACAGGTTTGCATGATGTGACAGCCCGCCACAGCTCAATTTACCTGAGTAACTGTTGCATTGTTTTCACCATCTATGGGAACCACTGGCTTTCCATGGCTTGCTATGTCATGTGAACTCAGGTGGCAGGTACTGTTTCAGGGTTAGACAACCCACAAGTAACCTTAAAACAAGCCATGCTATATTGGAGGGTTATATAACCCCAAAATAGCACCTACTACATGGGTTCACATGACAAACTATGGTAAGCCAGATGCCCACCGGTGCTATGCAAACTGGTGTCTGCTGCCTCATGGTATGATACAACAGGCTCAGGGTAAATTCAGTCACCATGGACTGCTGTGTGTGTGAATCAGGCCAATAACCTTGAAGCCACAATGACTCAGAGGACTCAGAGTGGCTTCACTGTGACTACAAAGACCCTTCCCCAAATAACCCCATGGCTTCTTGTAGGGTTTCACAGTACCTCATCCAGACCTGGACAACAATGTCCAATAGGCCTATACAGCCTCTTGGCAAGAGTGGTAGAAAGTCTGGCCACGCTGGTCAAGCAGCTCTGACGACAGCTGCCCAAAGTGTCCAAGTGGCACTCTGGGTAGCTGACATCAGCTTTCCTGCTGCTGCACAGCACCTAGGGTATTCTGCCGGGTCTCCTCAGAGTAGGTCCAGCAGAAATGCCTGTTGCCACAATTGCAGTGGTGGATGGGGGAATTAACTGCAGTCCTCAGGAGGAAGTCCAGGTGAATGTGTTACCCTCACTCAGTAACTGCTACAGCTAGTGATGAGCAGTGGGGGGAAATGAACCATGTTCTGCTCAGAGAAGGCAGAGCAGAATGTGGCTTGTCCTTACCACTGCCAGTCCTGGCTAAAAGGAGTTGCCAAGCAACCCCTCTCTGCTGGATTAACAGTGGGGAACCTTCGGCAGCTGCTGAGCAGATCGGATGAGTTTTATTTTCATCACTGAAAATGAAATGCCTACATCAGATAGGTAAAGTGTCAATACCTATATTTGAGAAATCATCAGATCAGTTCTTCATTTTCACAGAATAGCCTGACTTATCCGCTGAATGTGTTGACCGAATATAGAAATTAATTGTATATGTCCAGTTTTATTTTTAATTAAATGCATACATTCATTTAATTTGTAATTATCAAATTATGTATATAAAGATTCTAATACTTCCTTTCTGTCCTAACTCTTCTGCCTTATTCAGCACACCTCAAGCTCCACAATAACAGAAAACAACACTCCTATTCTGCCTGGGTCTTTGAACATGAAACTTCAGTCAGTAGAGCAAAAACTGGATGCTCAAAACTTTCACGAAGCAAGAGCTGGCAGTCAGCATAGACAGAGCCTTTTTCAGGAGATGCAAAACTAAAATGAATATCCATGACTGACTACTTTTCCTGTAAGTGTGTGCAAATGACAGAGTCAATAATTCATTTGCATGAGTCTGTAAGGGTGCAGTCCAATGGCCACCAGATGCTATCAGGCCCTCCATAGGAGAAGAAAGCCTTCCTGCTGTGGCCGCAGAAAAATGCTTCTTTAGAGCAGTGGGTGAGCATTCCTAAGAGTGGGGTGGGAAGGAGCAAAGCACCTGCAACATATACCAAATCCAGGCCTCAGCCTCTCCTTCTCACAAGGAGAGAAAAACATTTAGCTGTCCTAAATTAGCTGCCCACATGTTCTGGAAGTTGAAGCACAGAAGCAATCCAAGCCTCCATGCTCCTCCTGTCCTTCATTGGATGCCCATAACCTCTGGCACAGACAAATTAATGTAACTCGCACAATGATGGGTTGCCCTTCAAAGCTCTGAGAGGGGCTTTTTTCCACATTGTCAAACCTGACAATTTAAATTTAGTAAATTTAGTTTTGGAAGAAGGTGTTGTATAATCACTGACTGACAATGTTTATAAGCCATGTGATATCATAGATTATGGTACACATTTCTCTTCCATTTACAAAAAAACAAAAACAAAAAAACTCTCATTGGAGAAACATACTATTCCTTCTTGACACTGGTAGTTTTCATTAACACTTCAATGATTTCAAGAAAGTAATAATAGACTATAATCCCATACAAACGCAGTGGGATTTATTTCTCAGGATACAGATATAAGATTGCACTTGTAGTGTATAGAAGAAATGTCTGAATTTATGTGAGGTCCACTAATGTTGAAGAGTTAAAATTCTCAGGTATAAATGAAAGAATGCAAAGAAAAAAATCTATTAGAAACATTAACCTTTGTTCACATTCCACAAGCAAGCAGATACTTCTATCCTATTGCTTTATTCTTCCTAATTTTGATTTTATGAAGCGATTTTAAAATGGCTCCATTTATCCTTATTACTTCTGTCACAACTATTCCTATTTTATGAAACAGTTCTTTAGTCTTACATCTACATCTATAAACAGCACCTTGAACTATAACCATTAGCAAGTGCTTATTTTCAGTAAAAGCTTCAGCAGCTGATTTCTGCAAATCAAACTGTAATGATATCAGAGTAAGCTTGGGAAGGGTGTGTTTTTCCGATCAGCTGGCAGCCCCATTAATGACTGGAAAAATAATGTAATAATAAGCCTGACAGTCAGTTGCTGAGGTCATGCAATAAACCCATGGAAAGGCAGGGGGCAAGGCCCTTTATCAAATGAAGTGAAACAGGCATATGGGTTCGCCAAAAGATTTATGATGCTTAGTGAAGGTTTCCCATGTTAACCCAAGCAAACCAAAGCTTAAGCAAATATCACTACTGATTATCAGTATAATGTTGGAGAACCTATTTCCATGTATTTTGCATGAACCTAAAAAAGGCAGAGCTCAAACCGACAGAAATCACCAAGAAATACGTGTTTCCTAGCTACTCTAAAAACTTTGAATGGCTGCATACTGATGAATTGTTAAGCCAAAACTCTGGCCTGAATCCAGTGATGTCCTTCTCCCAGTGGAACAGAAACCGCTGACAAAAGGTACCCCCCACCCCCGCCTCTGTGCAATGCCAAGATCTGGTCCAGAGGACTCAGAGTCTGTCCAGAACAGATCCAAAGGATGTGCAAATATTTGCAAGAGAGGCAGGGGAATGAAAGAATGGGGAAGCCTCATTATGCAAGCAGAACTCTTCGCACAATGCTGGATCTGAACCTATGGTTTGAAGTTTGTTTGTTTCTCCTAACTATAGTTAAGAATAACTACAGTTTATCCAGGTTCCAATGACACAGCAAACTGCAGTTAATCTAAAACAGAATGAAAAGCTGCTGAAATGTTCATGGCTCTGCAGATGAAAAGGTACTGGGTAGACAAACAAGCCCCGAAGAAGGCTAATCTAATTTTCGTAACACTGAACTGTTTTAAGTGTTATGTCTGAATCACCCCACATTCTCACATTTGAGTATTACTGATAAACTCCTTAAAGGTCTCCTCGTTCATATCTCCCATTCCAAAACATTTTGAGATTCCTATAAAAACTGCTTGAGGCAACAACCCCCACAACCCATTTTTGAAGAAGATGCTACTGACATTTTCTTTAACAGACTAATGCAACTTTACTTATATGGAAAAAACTAAACAAGAATAAGCATTGTAAATACACAAGGTATGTTTTGCATATAGTGAAAGAGAAAACTCTCCCCTGCATTGACTACGTGGTGCACTGCAATACTTATTGGTTCCAGGAAGCAATGCTATTTTAGGCAAATAACCTTGTGATAACACAAGGCAAACTTCATACATTGAACGAAAGCTTCCTTTAAGGGCATTATGCAGCAAAATTAAACATGTTAAAGGCACACTAATGCAATTGCTTCATTACTTCTCCATACAAACACAGTCTTGAACTATTGGTACCCCCACTCACAGCCAATAAAAGGAAATGCAGGAATATCTTTTTTTTTTAATTCCTGGTGGCAGTAGAATAATCTGGTGCTTAGTATTTCCATTAAGTATTTCTCTGTTTCATTAAGAAGGAAACCATTACCTTTATAGTGTTTATCTGTATTGTGAAATTGAGCCAATGAACACACCAACCAATTCTCAGCTGTACATTTCAGAAAGATTTCTGAAGGAGCCAAAAAGAACCAAGATCATGAATAAAGCTAAATGGCCTAGAGTTAACAGAGGTCCAACTGTTGCTCTTCTTCACAAGAAGATGCTTCAGTTACCAGAAGGCAAAACGGGTAGGGGTGGGAAACAACTTATCAAATGCGTTCATTCTTACAGGCAGCCAAGAAAACCTGCTGTGAGATGCAGCAGGAAGCTTCTTTTCAGTTTGTTGGGGGGGGGGGAGGAATGCTGTAGTACAAATTGTGACATGCGAAAGTGTGGTAATGACTGTTCCAGAGCTCTGATTTTACTGTCTGAAACAAACCACCCATTTCTACAACTTCCCCGAACCCTGTAATTATCAATCCCCTCTGCCACAAAATAAGCAAGTTAAGCACCTGCAAAACTGCCCAAACTGAATACGAAAGGGGGGAGACAAAGGCCGCAAATCTGAGAAGAATCTCGACCACTGTAGCCCCATTTCTTAACCCTTACTGACCGATGATCGCATTTTGAAAGAGCGAGAATCTAAAGCTGTGCAACATACTGATGGGAGAAACAGCAACACACCTTCACCTGTTCCAGCCGGATTCAAAAGCAAGAAAAAACACGGGGGTGGGTGGCAGAAGAGCCTTTCCGGGTGCCATTTCTTAATCTAACGCCGCGCGGCCCCCATCTTCGCCACAGAGCCTCCCCGCACTCACCTTGGCGCCAATCTCCCTCGGGGGCCGTAACGCGTCGTCCCCCACAACACGGCTCCCCTTCCCACCCCATTCCCCCTCCTCTCCAGCAGCCTCCTGGTCTGGGGAAATGCAAGAACAAGGAGGGGGATTCTCCTCCTCCAGGAGGAGCTCTGCAAAGACAGGCTGGAACACGGGCCGGCCAGCCGCACCGACTCTCCTGCACACCCACCTTCAGCAACTCCGAGCTTGCCGCAGGCGACGCAATTCCAGAAGCCCAAACCAACTCCAGGCAAACAGGCGCAGGAGGGAATTGCGGCGACGGCTAATGGGTTCAGAAGCCCGGCGCGCGTTCCTGTCCGGTTGCGCCCTCGCGCCCTTTGGCCGCAGCGGCTCCCCCAGAAGCACTCTAGCCCGTCTTTCGCCGGGTGGCGGCCGCCTCTTTCTCCTTTTCCGCCGCTGAGTCGCAAGCTGAGCTGCCCTTCTGCCTTGCTGCTCTGGCCCTGCCGCTTGGAGCGTCCCCGTCCTCGTAGGCAGGAGCAGCCAACCAGCTTCCCCAGCGCTCAGCGCAACACACACCCGGTCCGCCGGCCTCTTGCTCTTCCTCCTTCCAGCTCCAGGACTGGCGTGGGGGGAGGGCGAAAAGAGCCCCCAAACTGCGTTGCCGTCGGACCAGGCCCCTCCCGCCGCCCGGCAGCACCGAGGCTCTTCCCCTTCCTTTCTTCCCTCCCACCTCTCCTCGCCGCCTGGACGCAGCCTTCAGCTCTCTCCGGTTGCCCGCGCTCGCCGTCCTCTTAATTCTGGCCCCCTCCCGCTCCGGCCGCTGGCGCTCTAAGGAGGCGTGTGAAAGCAAAGCACGACGTGTGGCCCCGAGAGCTCCGGCACAGACGCACAAGGCGGAAGGAAGGGATCCCGCCAGGTCTGTCTCGGGGAAGGCGGAGAGCGGGGCTTGGAGCCTGGAGATTCACGCCGTGCTATGCATGCCTCCTGGGTTCCAAACACAGCGGCGAGGGAATTTTGTCGTCTCGATCAGGGTTTGGCACACTCCAGGCTTGAGGGATCGACATTGTTTTTGACTAGAACCGCAAGATGTGGCAACCGGAGCCTGGTGCAAAAAGACAAATGCTTAGAATACAGAAGGCTGAGACCCGGAATCCGTTTCGAGAGTGCCCGATTTGAATGGAGTTTCACATAAAAAGCCTGCTCCCGTTTACCTCATTTCTTCTTCATTTCAGCAGTGTGAGTTATTAAACCGTTGGGAGCCAGAAGCCCTTGTCAGTCTATAGCGAACCAACCCGAGATTTCCCAGTCCATTTAGCTCTGCTGTCTGCCCTCCCCTGGGCTAGTTCCTATCTTTTAAGGAAACTATCGTTTTAGACTTGGGTTGTATTTCCTCTCCAGGCCTCACAGCCCTTAGTCCAGAAGATGGTCTAACCACCTGTCTAATACTGTTTTTCTGGAAAATCCCCAGAATCCTGTAGCATTTTGAAAAACTAACAAGTTTATGATGCCATAAGCTTTGGTCTACTTTTGTTAGATGCAATGCAGCTTCTGCCACAGTAAAACTATCCCTGCTTGTATGTGTGTGAATTATGTATAAACTTTCATGTTGCTGATCTGGACTAAAATCTCCAGACCTTTTCCCGACATTATCCCAGCATCCAGGTTGGAAAGTTTACAACAGCTGGGACTGCTTAACTTAGCAAAGAGCTGCCTGATGGAAGTCATGCTAGAGTATACAAATTATGTATGGTGCGGAGAAAGTGGATAAGAAAGATTTTCTCTCTCTTCACACTAGAACCCAGATCATCCTGTGAAACTGATTGGTGGGAGATTCAGGACAGATTAAAAAGAAGTTTATACTCACACAGCACATATCAAGATGTAATGATAGCCACCAATTTGGATGGTTTTAAAAGGCTGGACAAATTCATGGAGAAGTCTACCAATGCTTGCTAGTCCTGAAAACTATAGACTATCCCTAGTAGAATAGGTAAAATGGCTATGTACACCAATTGCTGTGGAATAAAGGTGGGAGGCCTCTGTTGCACTCAGGTCCTGTTTGTGGGTTTTCTGTGGGCAGCTGGTTGGCCACTGTGCGAACAGAATGTTGGATTAGATGGACCTTGGTCTGATCCAGCGTGACTCTGCTTCTGTTCCTATCCATTTTCATGATTGCAACTTTTTAAGCAAATGCAAAATTAGCACCAAATATTCATTAAGTGTTGCTATCTGGTCCAATATCTTGGGCTAATTTCTTCCCAGCCTGATAACACATCCAGTTCTTATGATCCTGTCCCAAGACACGCCTTCCTTGTTAAGGAGAGCGACCTTTGGTGCACTGCACTGAAGTTGCTATATTGTACAATGATGCAGTTGTACACATACACAAGCACTGGGGCTGAATTGGAAAGCAACAAACAGTGTGGCTCTGTGTGTTAGGCACATGACTCCATGGAAGGATTTTTGCTTCATCTACACAGCACTGCTGGGAAGTAAAATATCATTGTACCAGAAGGAATGGTATTAGTGGGGCAGACAATAAAATTCTAGAAAAAGCAGGGCTGGTCCAAGACATTGTGCTGCCTGAAGTGAAGAACAAGATGCCCAGTCCCAGTCCACCTGCAGAAGTTTAACCAGCTGATAGTTCGTCTCTCCAGATGCCTTGTCATGGGCTCAAGGACCAGGCAAGGCAATGGCTTTTTCTCCTCTGGTTCTTGAACCCCTCCTCTCTCTTTCAAAACTGCTTTGCTCTCGCGGTTGGTCTGGAACCTGTGGACCCCAAGGGCAGTTCAAAGTCCTGTCCCTGAGCTTCCTAAACTCTCATCATTGTGTTTTCAAGCTCTTCTTCAGAATCTATGCCATGATGACTCTGGGATGCCAGCCAAGAATGGCATTTTAGTTCATTCATTACACAGGCATGCAGAGCAGCCCTGTGGAGTGGTGTTTTCCAAAGAAGGGGAAGCTAAGAAACAGCTGCTGCTTTCCTCACCGTACCACCCATCACTTGCTGCCTGAAGCAACTGCTTCACTTTGTCTCACAGTAGGGCTGGTCCTGGAAAGAAAGCACATATTTAAAAAACTGCACATAGCTAGACTTCTCAAAACATTCCCTCATGTTTAGAGGGATTTTTTTCTGTTTAACACTTACATGGTATAGGGGAAATGTTGGAAGAAAAAAAGCGGGTAACTTTCAGCATGCTATAGCCAGTAAGCAGTCTTTTTGACTACAAGTGTAAAGAATCGTGTCTTTGGTTTTCCTTTCATTTTTATAGACTTTATAATTTGCACTCATTGTAAGCTACCCTGGATAGTGTTGTAATATAAGAATGTGAGATTCATAATTCTAATAAAGATAGTAACAAGGCCAAAAGTGAAATGTAGCAAAAGAGCTGTTCTGCTTCCCAAAGCATCCCAGCTTCATAGAGCTCTCATATTTCCAGAAGCTGCAAAACTACAGAACACAGCTCAAAACACAACTCTTTCTCCTGATCCAGTTCCAAAGTGGCTTTGAAAGCCCCTTTTAATGTGCATGTTACCTCCTTAAAGGAATATATCTGAGAAACATTACAGTGGAGTATTGAATATGCCCAGATATTGCAAAACAAATCTAATCCCTAAAAACCTTTTGGGCAGCAAGAACATATTTTCTTACATTTCCTCCTTGGACAAGACCACAGAGCAACAAGAACCCCATCCTTTTAAAGGAATTCAAAGATGATGGTGTTGGGGAGAGCAAGGTATGGAGGCATGGTATGCCCAAACTCCCTGTTCAAATGTGCAGTCAAAATATCTAGACTATGCCAGAATGCCTAGCTCTGGACAGAAATGTCAGCAAAGTGATTGGAGCCAGAAGATTGAAGAAGTACCACAGCAGACAGAAAGCAGATCTCCAGATTTTTGGACTTTAGCTCCCAGCATTTCTGACTATTGGCCTTGCTGGCGAGGGCTTCCTGGAACAGAAGCCCAGAACCTCTGAATAGCTAACTTTGGCCAACCTCTGCTGTAGAGGGTATGAATGGGGGCTAAAGAAAACCAAGGGTTGCAGGGCAAAGCTTCTTGCTGTCTGGATGAGGGCTGCCTGCAGAAGTACAAAAGGCTCTCTGGGCCCCAGGGTGCTTCCAGACACAGGGCTCTTAGTGCTCCCAGTCAGAAGACAGTGCAAAGGTATTTCTTCTCCCCACACCCCAAATCCTGTGGAGATGACTGCAACTCTTTGAACTCACTTCAAAGAGGTGAGGATGGCACGGAGGGGCCTTTTCAGTGATTGTGTCCCACTTGTGAAAAAGCCTCCTGAGAGTGGTTCACCTGGCATCTTCATTCCATTTTTTTGGTGCCAGGCAAAAACAGTTTAAAATTAAATCATTCAAATTAAATTATTTTAATCATTGGTTTTTAATAATTGTATATGGCTTTTTAAAAGGAATTTTATGTTGTTTTATGAATTTTAATTCACCATAGTTTAACTGTCAGCTGTAATATTGTTACAGATAATATTGTTATTTTTATATTATTGTGCCGGTTTTATCTATTTTAATCCTATATTGTTTTATTATTTATTTTGTTATAAACTGCTTAGAGATTTCAGAGGGACTATTACAAGTTTAAAAACAAGCAAGCAAACAAGCAAACTTGGGAATGAAGTTCACGGGGGTGCAGGCTGTTTCCATGTTCCTCTTACTCTGCAAAACACTACAGCAAGCCAGTTTTGGCCATCCAAGTGTGGTGTTTTCAGAGTGGAAGGGAAGGAGGCTAGGGAGCTACCAGGATGCATCATATCTTGGTGGCACTAGTCTCTTCCCCACCCCTGGAATGCGCCCAAAAGCCCTTCTGTGAGGTTGTTTCAACAACCCTGGAGAAGCAGCTGCCATAGTTCTTTCCATGATGGCTTTGAGGAGAGGAGGACCTAAGTGCAGATCCCCAACAACAGACTGGTAGAATATTCTGACCTCATGGCTGGGAACTCAAAAATCTTACAGTTTCCTAGATGCTGTCTAGCAGCCATGTGTGTGCTTTTAGTGTGAGTGTGTGTGTTTGTTTTCATGTTAAGCAAAAACCCGGAAGAAACATTGAGGAAACCTGGGAATGGGTTACAAGATGAAGACAAAGCTATTTGAATTCCCTGCAAATTTCTCTGATGGTGCAGGACAATTACATAGTCAAGAGCCATGTCTGGAACCAGCACCACTACCCATTGATGAGGTGAACTGATTGTATGGGGGAACCATAGTGTGGCCTAATCTACAGAGAAGTGTTCTTGCTATTTCCAAGTCATAGTTCAAGGATTGTCTGGGACAAGAATCCATAGAATTTTTAGCCCTTGGCCAAGGTGTGGTGATGATTCAACAGTAAAGAACTCCCCACCCCCCCGCCCCCCCATGAGCAAAGGTATAGCTCATGCTACCAGGACAGAGACCTACTTCTCTGGTAGTAAGGGGACATGAGCCATGGTTTTGGCAGCACTAGTAAACACATCTGACTCTCAGCCTCAAAAATATGCTTGGTGTGGAAGAGGGGGCACCAGGACTGTGGAGCTACTGTTGGTTTAAACCAGGTGTCCTCAAACTTTTTAAACAGGGGGCCAGTTCACTGTCCCGCAGACTGCTGGGGGGCTAGACTATAGTTTGAAAAAAATATGAATGAATTCCTATGCACACTGCACATTAAAAATTAATTAAAAATAATTAAAATAATTAAAATTTTAAAAATATTTTAAAAATGTTTGCTCCACTCCTTTGGGCTGCAGCAGAAGCCCAAGATGAGGTGGGGAAGAGCATGTCCATATTCAAGGGACATAGCTACATTGTTCACAATTGTGCTGGGAGGCGGGTGACACGGGCACGATCGTGCTGCGGGGGGGAAGACGGACGTGATTGTGCTCATGCAGGGAAGGTGGGTGCAATCGCGGCCATCTCCCCACCCTCCCCCCAGCATGATTGTGCAGGGATGGCGGGCGAGTTCGCGGCCAACTCCCTCCCCCAGCATGACCGCGATCATGCCCGTCTTCCCTGCACGAGCACAACCGTGATCACAGCCATCTGCCCACTGAGTATGCCTGTGCCAACCCAGAACTTTTGGACTCGCTTGGAGATTGTTTTTTCTGAGCGGGTCCAAAAGCTCTGAGAAAGGCTGTATCCAGCCTGCGCGCCGTAGTTTGAGAATCCATGGTTTAAACTATCTGATTGGTATCCCATACAGGTGTTTGGACTTGTTTTACCTTAAAACAATGCTAATTTTGCACAGTTGAAGATTCTTGGGTAGCCAAGAAGGCAGAAAACTACTTACTTGAATTGTGTATATATAGGTGCCATGGGACAGTACTGAAGCATGTATTACAATAACTTCACTTGGTGCAGTAGTGGCTCAAGCCAGATCTGCAGATGCTTTGAACTTCCATCCTCCAAAAACCTTGCCAGCATGACCAGTGGTCAAGAATGAGGGGAATGATGAAGCCCAAAAAATCTGAGAGGTACTTTCTGCCCAACCTTAGTGTTTACTCTAAAATGGAGGTGGGCAAATGGTGACTCTCCAAATGTTTTGGTCTACTACTTTAATCAACCCTTGCCATTCTGTTTAGGGATGGTGGGAATTCTAGGTAAAGACATTTAGAGGGCCATAAGTTGCCTACCTGGATTCTAAAGAAACTCTTACATTGATATGGCATATTCAGGAGATATTATCATTTCTAAACTAATTATTAAGCACTCATAAAGCACCTAAAAGACAGCCTTGGACCACAATCCCCTTACAATCTAACAAATACAATACAAAAGAAAACAGGAAGGAGGAGGAAAGAAGATTGGAGCAACAGCACTTTCTCTGCCCAGTTGTCTCTCCCTTGCTATGACGTTCCTCTTGGGAGATGCAACTCAGCATTCTTGTGGATGGAGAAGGCCAGAGTATGCTTCCTTCCCAGTCCCAAGGCAATTGGCAGTTGGAGCGGAGCACCCAAGCATAGGAAAGAGGGTTAAGAAAACCTCTGCAGCAGCTGCTACTTCCATAACCAATGGAGAGCCAGGTTGGCCCAGTGTATACCAGGCATCCTTTCGGGAGGAACAAATGACAACATTTGAACATGAACACCTGACTATCCTAGACTTTAGTGGGCTTGACAAGCATAGATATTTGACGGGATATGGGCTGTGGGACATACTACAGAAACAACATGCAACGCATGAGAACAAAGACTGCAGAATCTAAATCGGCATATGACATGTTAGCTGAGGATACAAAAGGTTAATGTTTATAACTTGAATTCTTACAGCAGCAATGTGTTTCCAATCTTATGGGGGAAATAGAAATACTGTACATGTCCAATGGAATCACATTAATTTCAGTGGGGCTTACCTTCCACCAACACACGCCCCTCCCCTTCCTGTGAATTGTGCTCGTCAGGTTCCCATGTTGGTACTTGGCAGCCTTAGGCAGCTATTAGGGCTTAAGCATCCTGCCCAGCCCCACCAGTGCTGGTGCCTACCCTGGATCCCCTCTCACACTACAAGCTGACATTTCATTTTCCCATGGTTCATTGTAGCGTGTGGCATAGCATTGCTGGAGGGCATTTTGGACAATTATATATGGTAGCAGTCAGAATGCCCCACCAACTTAAATGGAGCTTCCTGGGGGCCTTGCGAAGCTGAAGCCAGGCCTGGTCTGTCTTCTCCACAAATTGAGTGAAATTATGGTTTTACTCTAGCACACAGTATGAAGAAAGTATTTCACCAATTCCTCTTCAACTTTTTTTCCTGGGATAATAGATCCTAAAAGCCATGAAAGAACAGATTCTTACTAAGTATGTGTGCATGTTTGAATGTAAATGCCTTATCTACTCCTTGAGACCGCTCATGAAGCTTGCACTAAAACTGCTTTCACAAGGGTATTTGTTGTTTAGTAATTACTAATAGTGATCAGACTCTAGTAGCTATAATAAGCTTTACTCAATAGGGCTGTGCTTCTTATCATAATTGGACTTTGTACTTGCTGTCACAGAGCTGAAGCAAAACAATTAAAGATAAATGTCACTGGAGGCTCAAGATGGAATACAAATTGTTCTTTTTAATTATTTATTTATTTAGAAAATTTCTATGCCGCCCCATTCGCCGAAGCCTTTTTGGCTTAGGTTTCATAGTTGATGTCCTTGTTTTACCTAGTTTGACCTCTGCTTAGTGGAAATCAATGGACCACTTTCCTTTTGTGCATTTTTACAAGGAGTCAATCCAAAACTAAACAAGCAAAACGTACAACTGAACAGGATAACTCCTACTTTCCCCCCAGTTCTCAACCCTATTTTATAATCAACAGTAGCCTTTTGTTACATTTGTTCTTAGAAAACAACAGCCTTCTTTTAAAACGCTGAGTCCAGTGCCCTAGGCCTTGAAAACATTTATGTCTGTAGTTCTGTTGACTTCACAGAGAATTTGGAAATGCAGGCAGTAATCCTGTGTCTGTGATCAATAACCCACTTTCTCTGGAGGAGAACCACTTATTTTTTATGAGACTTCACTGAAGAAAACAGCTGCTAGATTGGCACCATATATAGCTTGTAACATTCTTGCTTACTCCAAAGGAGAAGAAGGAGAAAGAACTAAGGTTTTTAACAGGGGAGACAATTTTTATGTCTTCAAGATGTACAGCAGATGTAAGAGTGGTAACCATTTATATCACCTGCAATGGTCTTATTCATCTTTTACTTGAAAATTTCCAAGCTGTTAAAATTTTAAGTTGTTAAAATTTCCAAGTTGGTGGGGCAGGGGATTATGCATGTATTTCCAAAGTTGGTCAAATAAAATGAGTATAGTAAGGCTATTAAGTATTAGTAAGTGCAGAAGTTGTAATAGATTCTGTGGAACTTCTTGGTACACATCCAACACAAATTCTTAAGAAAAGAATAATCTCTATTCATATGCATCTGATCTCTGCCTTTAAATCTGGCTAATATTATTTTAGGACACAGTCATAATGGTTAGGAGCCGAAAGAGCAAAATGCTCTGACCTTAGACGATCCGTCCTCTCCAAAGCCCTATCAAGACTTTTGCTGGCAAGCTGAAAGGAATGGCATTTTTTTCTTTTCCATTGTCCATAAAGTGGAAATGAGTTAGACAAGCATAAGAGTTTGACTAACTGTCCCTCAGATCCTCAGCCACTCCCTCTCCTGCTGGTAATAATGCTTCCAACACCCTTTCCTCAGAAATCGCCATAGTGGCTGAGAGAAACCAGGCACGCACGCACACACACAGATAACAGAGAGAACAGAACAGATCTCTAAGATCTTGGAGGGAGTTTTTGGAACAAGCTTAAGGCCCATAGGATGCTGTCTGAGGATCAAAGGATTGTTCTCTTGGTGTTTTATTGGTTTTGACTGTATTCAAATCCACACTGAGAGGCCTAGTTAAGGCCAAAAGTTGGTCTGAAAATGTCATTTTAAATAAATAAAAAATAAACCACCATAGTGCTAGGCAGTTCCAAGGAAAAGTAAACATGGAGATTAGAATAGAAACAAATCATACGTCTTTCCTAGATAGGTTGCTAAATTTTGGTGGAAAGTTTTCTAACCCCTCAACATGGATCTAAACCTCTGCCAATGCATACAGAACATAGATCAGCACATGTTAGCTAAAAATGTTTGCTGGGACAAGATGCTAATAAGTTTTGCATGCTTAGCTGTATGCTGGACAGAACATCCTGCAATGAGGTATTTTTTTACAAAAGTAAAAAAGGTTATATATAAAAAAAGTAAAAACGAGACCCAGAGGCGCAAGTAGACAATTCACCTGATTCACACATTGACCATTCCAATCTTTCCAGGAATTCACAAGCAAAACAGGCTCTCCAGTAACAACCATGCCTCTGAACCTAAAGGTTCCATGATGCCACTGTCATAATAGGTACTGATAAAACCCATTCACATTTGTGTAATTCCCATTTAAAGTAATCTAAACTAGTGGCTGCCACCCCATTTTATGGATAGAATAAGTGTATTTTGAGAAGTAGTAAGTGATTTCTTGGATCTGGAATACAATGCTAAACCTCTGATGTCAATTTGCATGCCTCTTCTAATCAGAATATGTATGTCTTGTCATGTCATGTCATGTCATGTCATGTCATTTCATTTCAAGTGATTGATCAGTTTTGATTACATAAATGTAAGGTAATAATGTTTCTTAGTCTGAATTGGGAGTAAATTTAAGAAGAGCAATTAATAATACACTAGAAGACAGAAGGTCTCTGCAGGCATCTGGCACAGCCTTATATGGGGCACAGAGAGTAGACAAGAATAGAGAAATCAGCAGAAATTATTATTCTGCTCCCTAGAGTCTAGCGTACATAGAACTTAGCTGAGCTATATCCATCCCACAATTTTAAAATGTGTTCCCATAAAGTGTTCCCTCTCTCTTTTTCCTCCTCATCAGAAATCACACTGCTGTCTTTGTGATACTTGCATATCAACATGGCTGCAGATGTGATTCAGCCATTTTTGTATGAAATGAAATGTGAAGAAATACTCCCTTAAAATTATGTTTTATATTCAGTCTTAGTCTTAGTCTAATTTAAGTTCCATTCATTTCAGTGGATTCATGCTAAGTAGGACTAACACTGGATACAATCATGTGGATTAGAGATGATACAAGCTGAACTGTTAATGTGCATAACAACCAGCTTATCTTGCACATTCACTACACTTCATGAAGAATGTGCATATAATATTTTTATGCAAAGAGAGTTGTGAACATTCCTTTGCCATTATACATAATCCCCAATAGGCCTTGGGAAAAGTAGATATCTCAACTGCATTTTCCAGTTCTCCAGGCAGCATGCACAATCTCTGACAGGCCTTGGGGAATGTGCATATATTGAATACATTCCACACTCTGTGGAATGTTGAGTGTCAGTTGGAAAAGGAAAAAGCAGAATGGGGAGAGTAAATTGACCTCTTTGAGGAACACAGAGGTAGCTGGCCGACTGGCTGACTGGTGGGGACTCAGAACTCTTAGAAGGAGAAGATGCACTGCAACAATTTGTTGCACATCCCACTATTCAAAGTATGAAGGACTGATTGCAGATGTAATCTGAGATACAGGGTACTGAGAAAGTGGCCTCCTGAATACATTTAAAGTAATAATTCAATGAATAAATATGACTAAAATTAGTGAAGTTGATGATTTAACCATGAAGATGATCAAGTTTACCAGTGAGAATATAAATATTCCAAAGTTAGAGGACATTCTTATTAACATATATATTATATTATATTAACTTATATATTTCAGATCACTCCAGTCAAGGCATTCTTACAGTTACCAAGTCCCAGACATAGAAAATAACTTCATTGACTCATCTAAGTGTAGCCCAGATCATTCTATCAGTGAATATCAGATGCTGTGCTTTGCAGATGCAGAATTGCTTTCTGTTGTATCATTCGATACAACAGTACGACCCATCATTTTGCATATGCATTGAACTTGTTTTCATTAGTGTTCCCTGACCACTCCGATCCAGTTTGCTGGGCTTGAAAATCCCTACATATCCAGCTGTGGCTAGTTCCAGCTCAGTCTTGAGGTATACCATGGGACAAATCCATCTCCAAAGTCAACAGGCAGGCAGAGTTCAGAAGCACAGGCAAACAGTCCAACACGAGCACAACCCAAGAAGCAGGGTCCTGTCCAAATCCAAAGGTCAGCTACACAAGATCACTCCAGGGAGAATCAAGATATTGTAGCAGCCCAGAACAGTTTTATAATCTGGAACTTCTAGAGTCACATCCAGAACCCAACCTGTAGCACCAGAGACTCCTGCAAGAACCTTTTTGTGGCTAGGAACCTACTCACACGGATTCTTTACCCTTGAGGCCTTTCCTGTGCAAACAGGCACATCTGTTCACAGAGCCTGCCTCTGTGATGCAGATATTTTAGGGACCAGGAGGTGGGTGCAGCCTCTCTCAAAGACAGTGGTCTCCTCCCCTTGCAGGAATGGATCCACAGCCATCTTGCCCAAGGGCCCAGGCTCTACTTGATCTTCTGGCATCATCTGCTCTTTGATGTTGTCTTCTCCTTCTTCTGAGGATTCCTCCAACAGGACATGACATCACGGGTACACCTGTTACTGCAAACTCCCTTTACTCAAAACAGAGATTAAACCCTGTCTTCTTCCAGTCTCTTAATAGTTTGACTTTTACTGGACATTAATGTCTTCAGAATGAGTAATCTTTTCTGCCTGATACTTAGAATTTCATAAGACAGAGGTTTGGCTAAAAGCATGGATAAGATGGTAGTAATTATAATCTTTTATCTTTTAGTTGTAATGATGGCTGAAATGGCTTTTCTTTTGCATGGCAGCAGATTTTATCTCTGAATTATAATGCCATGCTAATTTTGCTGTGGTATTAATTTTAGCAGGCCTAATATGCCTATTCCTCATAGTAATACAATACTGATAGCATTATTAGCTCTGCTGTCCCAGTCAAGAAGGTCAATCAAAGGGACAACCCCTCCAATCTCTGAATATTTCAATCAGCTCCAAAATCCTGTGCATGATTAAAAATATCCTATCAGAGGTGACAACTTTAAGAATGTTGAATTTCTTTTAGGATTATTGCTAGCTCTTTTCGTGGGCCTCCCCCCCCCCCCCGCTTCCTCACTGACTAATATGGATAGGTGGAGTTAGCAACAATAGAAATGTTACATAGGAAGACACGGTAGTGACATATGGAGTTAAACCGTTAAATGTATTCCTTTCCATAGCATATTTAGGAAATAGGATGGGAATCTGCAAATGAAATCAGTGCCATTGTGTCCATTGCCATGACAGCTAAGGTTGCCATAACTGACATCCTTACTTGTGGGTAAGTAGTGACTTCAATGAGACTTAAAGGTAAGCTATACAAAGCTCTATTTCTAGTCCAAGTGTCTGTAGGAACAAAATATGGATGCATAACAAAGAAGATTAATCTATTGTTCTCCCTGTTGATCGTTAGAAGGCAAGTAAAGATGGTCCTTGTTTGCAATCAGTGTAACAAGATTGTTACCCTGTGGTTCTTCTATTTGGAAATTCTTTAGAATTCTTGTTTCACATTAAATTGCATTTTAATTTGATATGGCTATTCGAATTGGATATGCACTGGTTTTGTAGTTTTAAACTTTTACTGTAAGCCATCAGGAGATATGGCTTTGCCTCTTAAAACTCAGCATGTCCTTTCCTATTTTCTAAGTATATTTAAGTACGGTTGGTTATACACTAGCCTGGAAGAGTTACAAGTAGAGCTGCATTCAGTGGCAGAGAGAATTATTATGCTCTTATCAAACTACATTTGCTTTCAGTAACACTTCCTGCTAATTCTCTAACCAAAGTTCATCCAGTGATATTTGCTGATGTGTTAGATATAACCGATTTCTTGTGTAAGTTAATTTCAGCCTCCATTTTTTAAAAACCCCAAAGAACTGTGAATGGGATAACAGTTCATATCAGGATCTAGAGGAAATTAAGTAAAAATCAAACTCATGCCTTCATATTTTCAGCTCCTATTTCCCCACTCCCAGGGTCCCCTTAGGGCAGACCCTTTGTTACAAGTGTTAGCTTTATGCTTCACGGCCAAATTAGGCATCTGGCTGCAGCTGGTTCTGGCTCCTTCTCCCTGTTGCTTTTAATTTTTAATAGCTGAGAGTGTGTGAGTCAATGGGGTTATGAATCAAAAATGAGAATTACCGTAAGAGCTGGAGTCAAGCAAGCGTCTCCCACCCCTCACCCCCACTGCCTAATCTCTCCGTACCTCATCGGTGTAAGACAATTGCTAGAAAAGGGCTGTGGAGACAGTTATCTGTTGTAGCTGATCCTTTGACTGAATACCACAAATAAGTTTTGTATCCCTTTCTAGGGAATGAAACAGAAGAAAGCCAAGTGTAGAGGCAGGTTTTGCCTCACCTAGGCCAAAAGTGTTACATGATGCCTTCCATTCAGATAATTGTAATGAGCATTTGAGGAGGAGAATGCAAATTGAGGCACAGACCATGAGTCCTCCTGTCCACTAGCAAATCTCATCCAGGCTAATTGGACAAGACATTTTGTTTCCTGAGGCAAAGAACAAGATGGCATCTTCTTCCCTTTCATACACAGAAGCTGACTAGTTTGGCATCTGAATCTTTCTTCAGTACTGCTGATGGGGCAGCTTCCTCCACCACTCCTGAAACAGACAGGGTGGCTGTTGGCACTCAGTGCTCCTCTCCCACACCCTGCGGCCTCCTCTCAGCAGCTGCAGCCTGAGGCAACCGCCTCTCTCTGCCTACTGGCTAAGGCCAGCCTTGCCACTGCCTCTGCCTCTGCCTCTGCAGGAGGGAATGCAGCGTCTGATCAGACAAGTGTAACATTGCCGGCAAACTTGTTTCTTTCTCGTGTTTTATTTGTATGTTTTACATTCTTTTTAGGTAACTGTATTCTTCTTCCAGACAATGAGCTCTATATTGATTAGAAATGCCATTCAACAAAATAAGATCCTCTGATTATTTTTTGCTTTGGGTAATCGAATACCACACTTTTTCTACTTAGCCTAAGCTCAGTTTCAAGGGAGAAAGGGACTACTAGCACGAGGGCTCTTCCTGGTGAAACAGTGTTGTTACAACACACAGGTTTCTAAGCACTATTTTTAGTAGGCAGGTTTGAGGAGTTTTTTTCATGCTCAAAGGATCTTTTTCATTTCCTTTCTGTTTCATAACCTAAGCCAAAATGTAATTGCTAGCTGGAGAGAGATCTCATTTGCCAGGCTCACACAGTAATTGAGTATAATGACTAAATTTTCTCCTCCAAGTCACACTGCAGGATTGTCAAATAAAGTGGGCAACTGCTCCCTCTCTGATGCAAATATTAAGCTGCAATACAGAACTGTGTCCAAGTAACATTCCAAATTTTGGGAGAAAAATACTATGGAATTCACATGAGCAGAAGCCATATAACTTGTAAAGCCTCAGTTGACTTAGGGACTGCTTATTCTTTTGGTTGCCCAGAGGTAACAGGTCAACAGCTGTTGGGCCTGTTAGGCTCCTGAAACTGTCTTGCTCTAGACCTGATGGGTCATGTGTTAATCAGACACATTATATAGCCACGACATACTTGTTCAGAATGAAAGAGGCAATTGTTCCGGGCACATGTTGCAGGGCCAGGGTGAGACTGACTCCTCAGATGAGGACAGTGAAGCCTGGGAAGGGAACCCTACAGACATACAGATGGCAAAGGAGGAAGAGCTCAAGGACACCATCTCCAGGGATTCAGGCAGGCCCTGGGACCTGACAGGGTCTGGAAGTGCTGAGAGGACACATGGGAGAGGAGCCAGAGAAGCCTGGTCCAATCCTTGACCCTATGACATGGTGTGGGGAGAGAAGGATCTGCGTACAGCTATGTGGGTTGTCCATCTCCAGAGGGGAATTCCCAGAGGGATGGGGTCTAAAAGAAGGGTTCTCAGGAGTAGTTTCTAGTTTGAATTCAACAAACTGCTCTGTGTATGCTCAGAGACTCTTTCTTTGCTGGCTATAGCTTTGTGGATATACACTGGAAATAAAGAACTAAAGAACTCTCTGTTGTCTGCAAGAGAGAAAGGGAGAACCTAGCTCCCAACAGGGCTCTTGGCAATCAGTCTTTCATTGCTGTCCTGACTCCCAACATGGCACTTACCAGAAACTCGCTCACATAATTTCTTTCTATCCCATTCTTACCAAGGTGCCTGTGCCCTTACCACCGGACTGAAGCAAAAGTCCAGAGCTGTCATGCACACTCTTTTGTCTGCCTGGACTCCAGGATCATCTTCAAAGGCACTTCTCAGGGTACCCCTGGAGAAATTTTTCAGTGGTGATTCCCCCCTTGCTGTTTGCCCTACCCAGAGAGACACACCTGGCACATATGTTGTGTTTTTTGTATGTGCTATGTGTTTATTCCAAGTGAAACCTGTAGGAATGTGGCTGAATAACACCATTTACAGAACTTGACAAATGTATATTCAGTGTTGGGGACTTGAGCTGAGTGATTTGCGTCAGCTACTTGACTTGGATTCAACTTGGCAAGAACGAGGGAATGACTTGACTCGACTCAAGATTTTTACATTTTTTACAAGCGAATCTCTGACAGGGGGCTTATGGTTATCCTGAAAGGCAGGCACAAGTTGCAACAGGGAAGGCAAGGCTTACGTTCTTCTTCTTGGCAGGGGGGAGACAGTGGGAGGGAGGGACAAGTGAGTTGGGACAGGGGAAGGGGCTGTAATGGGGGAAGGAGGGGAAGGGAAGGCTTCAACTCTTCATTTTGGCATGGTGGGGGCATTTACAATTCTCCTATCTTCCACATACACCTCACCACCACTTCCCTTTTAAGTGTTCAAGCAGGCTCTTAAGAATTAAGAAGAGACTTGAGACTTGATGTGAAAATTTCTTGCAATTACTTGAGATTCAACGTGGCCTTTAAAGTAAACACTTGAGACTTGACTCAAACACATAACTGTGTATAATACACTTTTGTTACCCAATGCCATTACAATACAATGATGGTGTTTGTTGGCTATACAGGAGCAAAACCTGTAGGAATCAATTGGAATCAAATGGAGGAATCAGCAAGTCCAAAATAGATTTGATTCAAAGGAGAGGGCCTATGGTTCATTTTGAATAGATGCTCCTTTCAAGGGGAATTATGACTCAAAGCTTTGGGAACGACCAAAAGTGGCTCTAAAACTTGTGCCAAAAAGTTACTATCAAAGGTAAAAAAGAAGTCAAATTGGAAAAAGAGATAAAGCAGGAAGATGGGATATTGAGGAAAATGACTGGGAATTAGTAAAGATAACAAAGAGAAGAAACATCAAAATTATTTCGCCATCATCATCATTGTTATCTTCATTATTGGATTCCACTGGGATAACCTGCCACTGCTATGAACTACTTTAAAAAATGGCTGCAGATTAGCAGTGGAGAAACTCTGACAACAATCATGTTGGGCAAGATATATTCATGGGGAAAAAGCAGAAAGAACAAAAGCTACAGGGCTTAGTGTTAGCCATACATTTATAGACATCACCCCACAAGGCTTAGACATTTAGGATTCTCATCGATTTAAGTAGGAGTGACCTGCTCTACAGGACTATGAAATCAAGAGATGATATTAGAGCTTAACTGAGTCTTAAGTAGATCAAAGAACTTGTTCTCTTTAGCCAGAGGGCTGAATTGCATTATTTCTGCAAGCTTTTGGCAACCTTTCATTTAGAATTCTAAGCTCAGAACTTCTCATCTGGTTCCTAAAGCTGTGCAGGAACTACAAGAACACAGAGTGCTAAGGATATGCAAATTTAGGTTCATAGCCATGTAGAAAGTAAGATACAAGTCTATCATATCACCTGTTAATACTGGGGTATGTAAGTATGTAATACAGCTTTAGACATATTATTAAAAAAATCAAATTATATTGTGCGTTCAGCCACACCTGCATATCCTGAGGCCTTTCATATTTTATTGTGTTTATGGAATGAAACAGTGCTATTTCTTAGATGATGCCTTCTTCAACATATATTCTTAATGTGCTCTCAAATGGAAGAAGGTTTTCAGACACCTTGACAATGAAGGGCCTGTTCTGCACATTATGCAGCACAAAGCTGTATTTGCTATGAAGTCTACATTCAACAGGCAACCCTGACTGTCACACCTAACAGTGTGATACATTTTGAGGGTTCCACTCTCTCCATCCTCTTGGTCATGATCGGGGAACCTCTTTTAGCCTGAGGGACAAATTCAGCATCAGAAAATCTCTCAGGGGCCACATTCCAGTGGCCAAAGACAAAGGGGGCAGGGCCAAAAATACCACCCCATGCCCACCATATTAAAAGTTAAATACACAATCCTATGAATGTTTAGACAGATGAAAGTCTCACAGTTCCCAATATTCTCCAAGCCAGCCATGCTGGGTTTGTTTTGTTATTTTTGCTTCCAGGAAGAGTTTTGGATGGATGTGATTTAGGACCCACTTCCTTATCCTTCTGTCAGTCCAGGATATTTGCAAAGCTCTCCTCCGGCACCCTATTTCAAACTATCAATTTTCTTCCTGTTAACTTGCTTCACTGCCAAGCTTTCACACCAATACATTTCAATCAGAACATCTTGACCTTGGGATCCAGTGAAATACAGTGGTACCTCGGCTCATGAATGCCTCAGTTCATGACCAAATTGGGTTGCAGACAGATTTTTCATAAAAAATTTGCACAATCGTGTGTGTGTGGGGGGGGGGGGGGAGAGATGGCCGCAATCTTTGTTGTTCTTTGTCACTTTGCTTCAAATTTTTGTGAGTAAAAAAAATGGTTGCAGAACAGATTAACCTTATTTACATTGACCCTTATGGGGAAATTGGACTTGGCTCACGACCAGTTTGGCTCATGACCAGAGTCCTGGAACAGATTAAGTTCATGAGCCAAGGTACCACTGTATTCCTATACTTTATGAACTTGTCTAGTTCCTTCACTGCTGCCCTTCCTTCTTCCAGTCTTCAATTTTTTCCCACTACAGTTTCCCTTTGAATTGATGACTGAGCCACGGTGTGCAAATTTTTTCAGAATTTCCATTTCTTCATTTTATGGCAGAAAAGTTGTGTAATTCTTTGCTTTCTTAATATTCATCTGCAGTACTTCTTTTGCACTTTTTCCTTTCATTTTCATCAGGAATCATTTCAATTCATTGCTGCTTTCTTCCAATAAAATGGTTTCATCTGTATATCTTAAATTACTTGATGTGTCTTCTGCCTATTTTCACTCCTTCCTCTGATCCTAATCCAACTTTCCTTATGATATGTTTTGCATACATATTGAACAGATAGGGAGATAAAATACACCATTGTCTGACCCCTTTGCCTCTGGAAACCACTCAATTTCTCCATTTTCTGTCCTAACTGTAGCTTCTTGTCCAAATTACAGGTTATGCTCAGGTCAGTCAAATGCTGAGGGACGCTATTTCTTTCAGTGCCATCCATAGCTTCCGGTGACCCATACAGTCTAAGGCTTTGCTGTAGTCAATAAAGCAGAAACTGATCTGAAATTCTTTGGTGTTCTCCAGTAGTCAATATATATTTGCCATACTATCTCAAGTGACTCTTCTTTTTCAGACTCTAGCTTGAATGTCAGGCATTTCATTCTCCATGCAGGGTGATATTCTTTGTTGCAATACCCTGGGCATCACTTTGCTTAAGTGGGAAATTAATGCAATGGCCCTATGGTTGCTGCATTCTCTTGCATATCCTTTTTTGAGGATTGGGATGTATATTCAACATTTATAGTCCTTGGGCTATTGTTTTATTTTGAAACACAGCCTTATCAAAGGTACTTCAACCCTTTAGAGAGTGGCAGGATGGGGAGAGGGAAGAAACTGCACAAATCTGGGTAGCCATGAAGTGATTAATGGCTGGAGAAAAAGGAATAGCACTGAAGGAAAGGGACTTTGCTGTCTGGCAAACCCTATCTGGCCAGGATGGAATCCCAAGAAGTTGGATTTTGCCCCTTGGCCTGAGGTTCGCAGCCTCAGTAATGCTACGCAATTTGGCTTCAATGTATTTTTTAATTCTATACACCATTTAAAAGTAATCTTCAGCTTTGCTGATGACTGCAACATTTCTCTTTTCCTCTACTTCCTTCCCAGGAACCCATGTATTTTATGCAAGGAAAAAACAGGTCTGAGTCACAGCAGACCTTTATGTTTTCTGAAATTACTTCTTAGTGGCTGAATGCTAGAGGTGATCTGATACTTCTAGCACCTACCAGAGATTAATTAATACATTCTGTCTGCAATCCCCATCTTGAAATTTGAATCTAAACTGCAAATCTCATAGCTGCAACATTTGGCTTAATGTTTGGATTGTTCTGTTTCTTCCTTCATCTCCAACTTTTTGTAGCACAGTCTGATAAATTGTTTTGGAGAACCAAAAGGTGTGCATGCTCTTCTTGGCATTTTATAGCCTAATAAAGGCATTGCGCAATTGTGGATTTTAGTTTTTCTTTTCTTAGACTAGTAAGGCTACCTTTGTTCTTAAAGAATGTTATAGGTGTTTGCAAATACATTTGTCACATTGTGATTTAAGACCTTCTGATTTGAAATACCTTACTATTTAATGGAACAGCTTTAATGTTCATTTGCAAACATAGAGAGAGATTATGTGATATAGTGCAGTGCATGGTTAGAATGTTGGAACACAGAAGATCTGAGTTGTGTCCCCACTCAGTCAAGATCACTGTGTGACTTTGGCCCAGTCACTGATTCTCAGTCTAATCTACCTCACAGGGTTGTTGTGAAGATAAAATGGAGACGATGACGCCACATGAGCTGCCTGGTTTCCACGCAAGAGGAGAAAAGGTGGCATATAAATGTAAAAATCCATAAGTAATAGGTGAACAGGTCCAGAAAGAATAGTCTGCTCACCTAACCAATAGGAATTGCTAATCCATGTACTTGTAGCAGGAAAAAAAACTATAGGGCCCTTATATAACTGCCCCTCATAAGTTGAATGCAAATTTCTACACCTAGATTATCTCCATGGAAAATAAAAAGTACTGTATGAAACAGCCTTTACCAGAAGAATAAGAGCACTGAATGGATACATTGGCTTACTTATGCATTGTGCTGGTGGAGAATTGAAATTAAAAAAGGAACAGTAGTTCAAGCGCACCCTATCCCTCCAGCTTCTCAGATAAGCTATAAAGATTTTATATGTTCTATGCCAGGGGTAGCCAGCGAGTTTATTTTGCGGCTTGCAGAGGGGTCAAAATGCCTCAATGTGTGATTCCGCTTGGAACCAATGAAAGAGGAGCTGTACTAACTGAGGCACTGTCATTCTCTAATCCTCAACCAGCCATGGGGAGGGGGTCTGTGAGGGGCCACTTGGGCCACCAGCCTGGGCCAATGAAAGTGAGGTACATGCGTGGGAAGGCCAAGATTGTGAATCTGGTTTAGGATCAGACTGGTGCACACTGCTACCTTGACAGGTTCCTTGCTCAGTTTCACCTTTGCAGAGACCATTAAAGAAAAGGTGTGGATCAAGGCGGACTGCAGTGGGACTGCCAGAGCCTATCAGAAAGGCAGGGGTTTGCTTCTTAGGTGGCCTGTGTTTCAAAATAGCCAGGAGACTCCACAAAGGTGGTTTGGATGCTGTCATTTGGCTTCAAGCTACCTCAGCAGGTTGTTGTGAAGCACTGCTCATGTGCATTGTCCTAAGTTATTCTGTTAAAAAGGGCAACACAACCGTAATCTACATATAATTGGTAAAGAACCTCTTTTTACTAGGCAGACAGATTGGGTGTCTTGTTATTCCTTGGCTTGGGGAACGGTATGTTGTGGATAATATCTTTGCAGCAAGTAAATCTTTCTGTCTCATCTACAATATGTCATTTATAGCAATGTCTGTTTCGTCAAAATAAATAAATATGTGTTCTTGTCTTGCAGCTCTCAAACATATGACATTTACTGTAAGTGGCTCTTCCATTCAGCAACTCTGACCGCTCCTGTTATATGCCAATGTACAGGGCCCTTTAAAAGTAGGACAAATTCACTTGTATGAATGATGGTTGGCAGCTAAAGAGTTAGGATTACAGGATCTATATGGCAAATTAACAGTGCCCTAACATTAAGTACAATAATGAGAAATTATTATTAGAGGGCATGCTTTTCCCACAAACAGTTTTTAATATTTACAATGGTTGCAATTAATTTGGCCTGCCTCTTAGAATCTAATTTGCAATGTGGCAACAAGTGGATGTTGCTTTGAAATAAGTGTTTAAAACTGATTTACTTTTTCTGTAAACAATCTAGAAGCAGAAACCTTGGTAAAGCAGTGAGTTAAAAGTCTTCTCAAAGTTGTGGATGTTATTCAAGAGTTTGACACATTCCTTCTGAGCCCTTCATGATAGTAAAGACAGGTTTGAAATGTTGTGCTTTTTTTGGACAGGCTGCTCAAACGATTGTCTAGTCTGAATACTTTGCTGAAAAAATAGATCTATATGGTTCCTTGCCCAAAGATATGCTCAGTTATTAAAATAGCTGTGTTCTGTCTGGTGAATTCATTGCCTGTTATCATCGCTTCTCTTTGCAGTAGTATTTCAGGTTCACACTTGCATTTTAGTTATCTTTTCTGATTTGAATACAGCCTAAAACACTTAAGAAGCCACTCTTGGAAGGGATCCACTAATGGAAGTTTCCTCTGAAACCTTTACCCTAACATTAACCCTTTCCTGATGTATCACAACTCACATTATGCATCAGGGTTCTTCAGCCCTCTGTGTAAGATTTTCAGGGAGATGGAGTGACTGCTCTAGGAAGGAGGGGGCTAGGAAACCCATTTTTGCCAATCCAGCTGTATGCACTTCTCCCTGGATCCAACCCTCTATCCACACAGAAGGACAGTATTGAATTTCTCCCATGAATTTGCAGTCTTCTTTATGCAACTCACTGTCAAGCTATTTCCTTCTCAATCAACCTTTTACTTCCCAGATATGCCATTGTGCTCTTCAGTGTTCCACTTCTTATAATAATCAACCATTATCATCTGTTGCAGAACAGAGACAGCACTAACAACATATTCTAAAAATATATTCTGGCATGCACAGATGATAGCAGCACCCAGTGGCATTAGCAAGCACGACCTGCCTGATCGGCACTGTGCGACAACTGAAGCAGCTCTGTCTCACTGTGTTGTGTGTCACAGTGTACACAACTGGGCAGCTGACTAGATATATCAAGTCCAAAGCTCACATGGCTAACTGTTGGCTACATTGTGCCAGTCCACTTGCTGTAACACACTGGTCTGATACAACAATGCTAGGGCCACTGTACCCATTCTAAATGTTTGCATGTGAAACTTAGGCAAAACTTGCAAAGCAATGAATATACAAATGAAGATCAGTGATGGTGAACCTTTTGGAGCGCCCAAACTGCAACCCAAAACCCACTTATTTATTGCAAAGTGCCAGCACTACAATAAAACCTGAAATCTAAGGTTTTAGTTTAGAAAAAATACCTCACAGCCAGTCCAAGATATATATATATCCCTGGCAGTGCATTGACTAGCCATGCGAAAGCTTGGATGAGTCACGGGTAATGAGTCGCAGCTTGTGACGTGATTACCTGGCACTGCCACTCCTTTCCGAGCATGCGCATGGCCCCTATGTGTGCTGTCCAATGCTGGGCTTCTGGGGCAATGGTAGCGTGACTTGGCTTGCAGGCCGACCGAGAAGGATCTGCATACCCGCTGTGGCATGCGTGCTATAGGTTCACCACCACTGCCCTAACCCTACCCTGGTGGACACCCGTAACCCTAACATAGGGCTAAAGTTCCATTGAAAATAGGGTGATTTGAAAAAGCCTTCCTTGAGTAGCTTTTTCTGCATAGCTCAACATTTCTGCCAATTCTAAACACATTCCAACCATCAAAACCATGCCAGGACACCTTGTTTTTCTAACCCTAACCCAGTGATCGTGAACCTTATAGAGACTGCCTAAACTGCAACCCAAAACCCACTTATTTATCGCAAAGTGCCAACACTGCAATAAAACCTGAAAACTGAGGTTTTAGTTTAGAAAAAACACCTCACAACCAGTCCAAGCAAATATATATATATCCTTGGCAGCGCACTGACCGGCCATGCGAAAGCACAGACGAGTTCCAGCTAATGAGTCACAGCATGTGACGTCATTGCCTGGCACCCCTACTACTTTCCGAGCATACACATGGCCCCTATATGCGCTGTTACCTGATGCTCGGCTGCTGGGGTGATGCTGGGGCGACTTGGCTATAGGTTCGCCACCACTGCTATAGATTGTTCAAAGACAGGTTCCAAAACTATTCTGGCTGCAACCCTATTGGCTATAACCTCCTGCAGACTCAACAGGATTGTCTTCCAAATGGCATCTAAATGCATGACATCATATAAACGCATGACCACAGGATCAAGTCTATCAGGCCTGCCCATACTCCAATGCCCATGCATACTTGGAAATTAAAGAAGATCATAATAAGTTGCTTGGCAAAGCACAACTGTCTGTCAAGACCTTTCCTCTGCCTCTGGCAAGTGTACATGGATTTTATTTCTCTGGGGAGATGTTCTCTAACAATGATCCATATAGTACAGGGGTGGTCAGATTTGCTCAAATGAAAGAGACACATATGGTAAATGTCAGATGTTTGAAAGTTGCAAGCCCAAAGGCAGTAGCAGCAGGTGGCAAGCAGATGCCTACAGGTGATGGGGATGGCAAGCAGGTGACCGTGGGTGCCCACAGCAGCACACCACAAACCACAAAATAAATTCAAAGAGTAACACCCAACTCCTGAGCCTCAGTTTGTCCACCCTGAGATTGGATAGTACCTTTATTAGGCCATGATCACAAAAAATGTAAGCATCCAAGATCTCCAAATCTCTTAATCTGGCAAAATATTTCAAAAGTAGGTAGGAGAATGGAGTAAAAAGATGACTGTATGTTAGAGTCGGTATATTTACATAGCCAGAATCTTAACATTGTTATCATATGGGTTGCACCAATGACTGCAGATTTCAGTTCCCCTTCACTGACATCAAGAAAGTAGAGGGCAAAATTTAGCTATTTGGGGTTAAGCAGCCAGTTTCCTTGGTTGGTGGGAAACAGAAATAGAGATTACTGTTTTCTTGCCTTATGAATATCACCCTGAGAAGTGGCTTTTACAATCTCAAGAACACCTCCAAAAGGCCTTTAAAAATAAAAAAGATAAGCCACAGCAAGACAAGGCTGAGGTAGCTTGCAGGAGCTTCAGGGTGGGTAATGCCTTTGCCAGTTATTTCTCAAGTGCAACTGCAGCACTTCTGGGGCAGCTGGCAATGGCGCTTCCCCTTCCAGCCACTTGGCTAAGGAGGCAAGCCCTTTTCCCTCTCTTGCCAACTTGCTCTGTAGGATTTGGGACTATTGTCTGGGTTCAGATGATATGCTAAGTCATGGAGGGTTAAGCTAACCCTATAACAAGGCTGGGCTTTTTTAGGTGGTTAAAGGAAGCTACCCTGCAGGAAAGCACTTCAGGTTCAGACAACAACACATTGGCCATATTTCAGGTGTGGCCAGACCAAGGCACAGGAGCTGGATGTAGCTCTTTGAGTTTATTTTGCAGCTCACCACTCACCACCCAGGGCACCCACAGCCACCCACTTGTGGCTCTCAGACATCTGATATTTTCCATATGTGGCTCTTCTGTTGAGCAAGTCTGCCCACCCCAGCTATATTTCATAGTCACCAAGGCTTAGTAAATCATGCAGACTTGTCACTATTATATTTCCAAATCATCAGCCCCAAAAGGTTAGGGATGCCACAGGAATGTTTTTTCCCTATAGAATATGATAGGGGAACTTGATGTGCCATTGCTGTTTTAGCTGATTTAACCCCATGATCCACTTCATGTATACTTCTACCTGGTGTACTAGAGAATGAGAAAAAAAGTTGGGTGAGTTACATGCTTCAGCCTAGTAGATAGGTTTTTGTAGGCATCCCAAGACAACAGTCTTCTTACATGTGAAATGTATTAAGTGCCTTGACCTGTATTCAGTGCAAACCTGCTGCCCAAGTGGTTTGGGGTGGCTGCCTGCAATAAGCTGCAGACATGTCTTGCCAGACCTGAAATACATAAAAAATTGCCAAGCAATTCCTGATGCTTACCAATACAAAGGGAATTGTGGCTACTGTAATTAGCATCACTTCCCCAGGCACGCCTGAACCTTCCTAATAGGATATTGCAATTTCTCCTTCATAAACCAGAATGAGAGATTACTTATACATCATTAAGATGAGTGCATATTGCAGCTCTTAGCAAGCAACGGAGCCTGCTAAGCAATTAATATGTCCCTGTCCACAAAAGGCCTACAATTAAAAGGCAGACAAAACAATAGGAAGGGAAAAAAAGCAAGGCTAAGTCTTGGTGACTCACAAAAGACACATTTCCAGGCATGGATGGAAGTTTATACAGGAAGAAAGGAAATGTGACTGGCATCATCCCTCTTTCTACCTCTGAAATAGGTAGAGGTCTGCTCAACTCAGTTACAGAGGAAATAAGTATGCACAGGGATAGGAAGAACTCAAGGTTGCAAAATCTGAAATCTGAGGTCCACCAAATAGTAAGGTAAGCCATGTGACCTACTTTACAGAGGACAATCCTATCTTTCAAAGCATCCTCTATGATCCAAGTTTGGTGTTAGGACACTAGGGCAGCAGGAGCTTTGAAGCTGGCCATAAATGCTGAGCATCTAAACAGCAGACATTGTAGGTCAGCACACAATGGTTTTTTGCATTATATTTCTATTTCAGTTGTACTCATTCCTCCTATATTTGCATAGCAAATGAAAACTGTATGCAAATCGATGCACATATCTAAAAAAGAGGGCAACAGAGAGCAAGTGGCCAACCTATCAAGAAGGTGAACACAGATGATTGCAACAAGCAACTTCAGTCTGAGCACATCCTCAGTACAGGATTTTTTTCTATACCAGAACTAGAAGTTTATCACACACAAATCCTTTCACATAAAAATCAATGCCTATTTTCTCATGATTTCTTGCCTAAATCAAGACAGGGCCAGTGGGGGTCCAGTGGGTGGAGAAGTTTTCACTGTCATGATTGGGAGTGAGAGAGCCACTGCTGACTGACTGCAAATTGCCTGTTCTTACAGGAGATCCTGTCTACCTTCTGCCTGTTCTTGTTCTATGTTATATCAAGCATGAACTGTCTTCAGGCAGGTACAGTTGTTTGTGGGTGGCAAGGCTCTTAATAACAGCATCAAATTTAAGAACCAGTTAAACAAGACAAATATTCATTTCAGAGATAGGCTCACATTGATAAGAAAATAAAAGAAGCAATTAAGCATTCTAATTTGCTCTGCTTTTAACTGGTAAAACTCATTTCCGATAAGGATTTTACAATATGGCATTGGTTGGCCAAGGAAAAATTATCAGGGAATACCATGTCAAATTAATCACCTTTACTTTTCTATGGAAGAAGTTCTCATGCAAATCTATTGGTTGTTCCTCTTCTGGTTTGAAGGAGTAACTTGTTGATTGTTTCTCTAAAAACCTTATTGGTTGTTCTATGGGCAAGCACATGTTGGAGATTACATGAGTGGAGCTGGCTGGAACTGGGGGTCAGACTAGATGGCCTGGGAGACCCCTTCTGACTCACTTTTTTCTATATTCTATGTTCCTCTTTCAAACAACAAGAAGAAAGCATGAGACAAGTTGAAATCCAATGATCAAGGATAAGCAGAAGGCAAATCCAGATCTCCAGGTGATCTACTGCAGATGATATTCAGCAGCTCAGTAAGGACTGCTGAACTAATTGTTTAACAATAGCAACAACAAAATGACAATAGTAACTCCAATATTGTACCATTGAAATGAAGAAAGTTTGAGATAACTTGTACTGATTTTTTGTATGGAAGAAGGACTGTGACCTCCAGTCAATGCTGGTATCTGAAACAAATTTTTGGTCACTGAATCCAGGAATGAGAAACATGTGATCCTCCAGATGTTGTCATACTACGGTTACTATCATCTATCACCATTGGCTCTTTGTATTAGATATTAAAATTGTGATTTTAATATTATATTGGAACTGCTTAAGGTTTATCTTAATATTTAGCAGTATAGAGATAGTACAAATAAATAAATGTGTATGTGGGTCTTTTGTTCCTGCTATGGTTGAGTTTCTAATTGTTAAAAAAAGGAAATTAAAACCCGAAGGCCTACTTTCCTACCCTCCAGACTGCTGAGGATGGTTTTCCCCTGAACTTTGAACTATTTGAATATTGCAGAGGTGCATGCTTCTTCTCCTTCTTCCTAACTGAAAATAATGGCGTTCTAATGGGTTGCTGGCCTCAACTGTTAGCCTCAGAATCAGTCCCACAGTAGAAACATAGAAACAGAGCGAGTCAGAAGGGGTCTCCTGGGCCATCTACTCTGACCCCTGGCTCCAGCCGGTTCTGCTCATGACATGCCCACCATGTGTATGTCCAGCCTATCTTGGAACACCTTCACCGATGGGGCCTCAACGACCTCTCGTGGAAGCCCATTCCACACCCTCAGGGTCCTGACTGTCAGGAAGTGCTTCCTGGCATCCAAATGGAACCTTGGTTCCCTGAGCTTTGCTCCGTTGGAGCGCGTCCTACAGTAGCTATGTAAGCTTTCCTCACTCTTTCTGTGCTGGACCCTGCAGCCCCCTGCTTGTTTCTTCTTGATGAAGACAGCCTGAAAGGCAACATCTAGATAATTCAATAACTACTTTCTGCATCTGACCTGAAATTCAATATACCTATCTTTATTTGGTTAGAATTCAAGAAGAGAGAAATGTTTAACTTCCACATTTATAGAGGTTTGACATGCTCAATTGCCTGAACAGACATTAAGCAATTAATTTAATGATTCTTATTAAGAGGTGCTTTGCTTTCCCAAGAAACTGTATGAAACAGGTACGAGGCAAATCAAATTGGCTGTGTTCTGTATATTTGCATGCACAGTTATAGATAGTATACAGACACCTGTATAGAATTACTCACCAGGAAAATAGATAACATGGTCAGGTTGGCATTAATCTTTAGCACTCCGAGTCATCTGGGCTGAGTTCACCACACCCCTACATGCAGGTCAAAGGTGTTGTAAATGGTGTCAGGTAAGACACTACAGTGACATTGGATGTCTATGTGGACCAGTCCAGATCTGGGATTTGTGCATCGTGTCCGGAAGGCTGGCCATAGGGGTCTGTTCTCCTTTTCCCATAGGGGAAAGATGCATACTGCACTGTTTTGTTCCAGTGGTTCTTGACCAAAGAGAGCAAATGTATGGAAGCCTATTCAGGGGAAGGGGCCAGGGCCATCCCATCCTGAATGGAGTTTGTGTCTGTGAGGCAGAGGCTGTGATGTCATGCTGCGGGGATGTTGAATCTTTTTCAGCCCAGTGGCTGAATTCTATTTCAGAATAGCCTCAGAAGCTGTATTTCAGTAGTGTTCAGGGACAAAGGCAAAAGGAAGGGGGCATAAGTGCTAGACTATTTTAACTTAAAACTCTCACTGCAACAAAGTTCCTTTCTTCATGATGCATTTATTGTGCATTTCTTGTGATTCCTCACTCGTGGTAGTTTGCAGATGCTTCACATAATGTTGTCTTTCTCCAGGGCCCCCATTAATTCTTTGCAACCATTTCTGCAACTCCCCCTCCTTTTTTTTTAAGTTTGAGGAAACTCTGGTAATATCTGTGAAGGGTGACAGAAAGCCCTCATTTATTGGCACAATTCTGATATATCACAGTGCCACCTAGTGGTTTTTAATGGAATTCGCAGAAAAGAGCTGGGAACGATTGCAAAAACAGAAGGGGACTGCAGAGATCGAGGTGGCTACATGGGATCACTGGGGCAGCTGGTGTGGGCTTGGGTGGACTCTAAGGGATGGTGGAGCACAGGAGAGCCTGGAGGAATATTGTCCATGGGGTTGTGATGGGTTGGATATGACTTTGTGACTAAAAAAAACAAACGAAAAACAGAAAAAGTTGTGCAAAGAACCAGATATTCATCCACCAAAGGATCCAGAAGCAGAAGCCATAGTAAAGAGACAGATCAAAAGCCTCAAGCAGAATACCCCTGAGAGGCATTGTAGAATGAAGACCAAACCTTACAAAAGCCATGGAGGATGGAATATGAGGCCAGAGAAGGAGGCATGGCTATCTGGACAATGCTAGAGGGCAGGACTGCGACTCTGCACCTGAGGGCCCTCAGCCTTGCCACAAAGACCACTGTGCTAGCAACTGAGACAGTTGAGATGCAATTCACCTTACTTGGGAGTAAGGGAGTGTCTAGACTGTTCCACTTAAGGAAATGCTCTGATAATTTCCTTTAAGGTTTGCATTTGCCATTTTGGCACCGAGAAGACAGAGGGGAGCCTTTCATTAAATCATTTTTCTAGGCACATTAGTACAGCCTTCCCCAGCCGGATGTCCTCCAGATATGATGATGACCAGTCCCTGTGATGGCTAGGGATAATAGGATTAGTAGTCCAACACATCTGGATGACTCCTAACTAAGGAAGGCTGCATTAGTGGCTATCCTGTTGTGGATTAGTATTACACTCACTTAATAGAGATTTGGAATTACTATTCTACAAATTCCCGGAGCCAATGCAGAAATGACAACATAGTCTCATTGCTCAAAACCACCATTAGGTGGGGCTGTTGCCATACCTGTTCTTATAACTGGGGGAAAAATCCATAATAACGGAGCTTCCAGCCCTCCTGACCAATTTCAAACTGAAGTGGTTAAAACTGGGGGGGGGGGGGCTTTAAAACTACAAGAAATAATTTCCACATCTTCCTTTTATCATATACTTCTGAGAAGCCTCAGACTTTTACTGACTAAAGTTGTCCACAATATACTTTCCTCTCTTTGGCAACTGAAGTTATAAAACCACTGAAGTTACAAAAGAAACAGTATTAAGAGTTGCTTTTTCATCGTGATTTCTCAGTTATAAGGAACATAAATTGACTATCTGTAGCAATAGCTTGAAATAAGTTTTAGATAGTGCATATTGTCACATTGCTAAATCAGAAAGTACATTTGTCAACCCAGAAGTTCAAATGCAGTAAAATCCACCAGGCAGATCATACTGTGATCTTTAACCTATCCTTATATAACAGGGGTCCTCAAACTTTTTGAATAGGGGGCCAGTTCAAAGGCTGTGGTGACCTTCACAGCCAGTGAGGTGGGTGTGCCTGGGGGTGCTGGCTGGTCAGGTGCCATCAGGCATGCGCGAGGCGACATCGGGCACGCACGGCAGTGGCTCGCTCGCTCTGAGACCATCTCCAAGCGCGCACGTATGGGAGGCAGGTGGTGGCTCGCTCGCTCAGAGACCATCTCTGAGCGAGCAAGCAAGCCACCACCTCCCCATCTGCATAGCAAGCACGCATGTACAGGTGGCAAATGGTGGCGCGGGCCGGATGGATGGCCATGACGGGCCGGATCTGTCCCACGGGTCATAGTTTGAGGACCCATGTTATATAAGAAGAGGACAGGATCTTCTTTTACATGGGGCTGGAGATGGGGCTCTGAGATTTGTGCTCAGACTCATCAGGGCTCCAATATTTAGCCTATCAGAACAGATGTCTCACAGTTCCACTGTAGAATGTGCCAAGTAATATTCTGGAAATACGACCTCTGAGCATCTAAATGGTGCTTTGCCTTCAACAGTGGGTAACCACTGTAATTCACTTAGAGAGTCCTTTGGACTAATTAATTCAAAATATAAGTTGAATAAATAAATATTCCCACAAACTCTATAAATAAATATTCAAACTCTTGAGCTTTCTACACAGGTCAAACTCTAATGTCCTCCATAACATACTATAGCAGGCTTCCCATATGCACATATGTTGGACTGCAACCCCCATGAGTTCCAGCCATGGGAGTTGAGAATCATGGGAGAAGTAGTTCAGCCATATGAATAATAGGTTGGAGTAATCAGCACTACAATGTATTAGGAAAAATTATTCCGGTTGTCAAACTGGGAGCATCAAAGGCTTTGATTCTGATTTACCATGGGGCAGCTTTGCTATGACAATGGATTGCAATAATTGTATGGACATTTGGCTGTTAATTATTGATGGGATCTCTCATCAGAGGGTGGTGGTGGTGGTGATGACGATGATGATGTTTTCCTATCCCAATTAATCAGTTGTGTTCAAGAATGAAGACTGAGCCATCTCATTAGAACAAACACACACATGGCTAGTTTAATGGGTTAACCATACTATAATATTTAACAAGAAGTTCTTGAAGTTCGCAGGAACTGCTTGGACAATCTGGATATGTTTAACTAAGTGAATCGCAGGCCAGAACCCAGTATCTGATCCCAGTCAAGCAAAGCCTAAAACAGACTCAAGTAAACAATACTTCAAGGACATCTTTGTGAAAAGATGACAGATTTTTTTTTTTTGGAGCATTGCTGTTTTCCTGATGCAGGGAAAGACAAGCAGGATGATAGAAAAGGAGTCATATACATTTTTGAAAATACAAATTTTGACTAGATCGTAAGTTGGAACTAAAGTAAGCACTTTTATTTGAAAGCTACTCTGTCAAAATCAATAGATTGGAAATATGAGTTATGTTTTCATGGTGCCATTTCTAGCTGGAAGGGACCTCTACCTGAAAGTGTTGGGAAAGGAGTCCTGAGAAGTTTATCTTAGAGTTGGAGTTTGGAGGTTGCTGTAGAAGAAGGTGGGCAACTGGTGGCCTTTGGACTGCATGTGGCTCTCAGAGTAATATCAAAAGTCAGCTCAGACCTCTGGCAAGATGGATTCATCTCTTCTCTGGCAGCCCAGACAATGGTGGTAGAGGGAGAGAAAGGAAAGAAAGAGATGAAATGCCTACTGCTAACATGCAGCCTCATACAGATTAGCTCTAAGGGAATGCAGCCTTCAACAGATAAACAGTTCTCACCCTTGCCCTAGCGACAGGGTCTTTCTATCATTTCACCCAGTTGGTAGTGAACCCATGTTTATGGAACCCTTCTCCCTGGGTAGCTGTGCATGGCCCCTGCATTGATGATTTTAAATGAGTTGTGAAGGTTTTTGCGTTCCCTGATATTTCAGTTGTTTATTTAACCTTCATATTGTGTTTTATATTTATTAATACATTAATTTACCATTTGTATATTATGTTTTTGACTTTTTATTCTTTGCTTCTTATTTTTGTATTAATACTGTTTCTCTGCTGAAACTGTTTCACTACTATTATAACATTTGAGATGTTTTAGTATTTGTCTATCAGTTGCAATTACACTGAGTTCAGTTTATGGATTATATCCTAAACTGACTGTTCACCTGTGGAACAGAAAACACTAGTGGAATGATTTTCACTTCCCTTACACAGCCCCTGTGTATCACCTCCTTCCTCACAGAAAATCTGCTTTGGAGGTTTGGAGGACCTCCAGAACAGATTTGGAAGGCACATGGAGGCTTGTTGTAAGCAAAAGGTACAATCGTCTTGCACCAAACAGTATCATGAACTTTCCAGCGCTCTGCAAATGAAGGAAAACTGTACTTGTGCTTGAAATGCAAATAATTTAAGAACTGAAATACTTGTGCATAAACCATGCAAATAAATGAGGAATTTGCATTCTTATTTATGACTTTACTGAGAGAAATGTGCAAGTGCAATAGTAAAATCTATGCCAGAAATGGTATTAGATTTAAGCTATACTCACATCTACAGTGATATCACAAGATATTTTAGGGCACACATTTCAATCTACATATTGCAGGTACTTACTGCTGCCAAGCATCTCAGTAAAAAACATCACACCTTCCAATAATTCCAGGAGCATTTTAAGAATGAGTCTCTGTGTATGCACACAGTGGTTAACTGAATCCAGGCTAGCAACTACTTCTGAGAATCCTCCTTTTGAGTTCCCCTGGACCCCCACCTCCAGGATGGCTCTTTTGGAGATAGGCAAGCCTCTTTTTGGTCCATTGCCCCTCTGGTTGGTTGGTACATCTCTCCTGTTGTTGTGTTATGCAGTCAAGAGTCAAATCAGGCTTGGGAGTTTTTCTCCCACACCCCCTCTCTGGAGTTGTAATTCCTGACTATTCTCAAAGTCCTCCTCACCACCTGGGAAGGGTGCCCTTGAGATAAGCCCCTCTGCTTTTCTATTTCAGCACTTGAAAATTCTGAGGTCCCTCCTCATCTGATGAGTCCGAATCTGCTTGAATAATAATTACCCCTTTCATTCCCAACAGTCACATACTGCATGATGGTTACAAACGTCAAACTCAGGATAGCGGAACAACCTGCTAGGTTCATTCCAAGCTGAGTTTCCTAAAAATAAATATTTTCTGAAGTGCTCTTCACACTGTTGTTCCTCTTTGGCCCATGCCACCCTGCAACCTTAATCTATTATTAGTTAAACCATTTCCTCCACCTGATCCTCATTAGGGATAATTCACTTCCTGGTTAGTGACACAAGAATGCCAGCTGTGCATTCAGTGAGAGAAATGTGGGACTGAGCAATTCACAGCCGAAGATTTTTAACTGGAACATCCCATTCCTGCTTCTGACCTGGGAGCTCTGTTCAGTACAATGCCATCCGCAGGTTTTTAAAAAGGCCTTTAAAAAGGCCTAGGCTAGTTTCTGCTCATGTTTCCTTCAGTGTGCAATCCTAAGGGATTAATGCTCTATAAACAGAAAAGTCCAGTCTTGGAGTCTTCATTTATCCTATGCTCTTCCAGCCAGAGCCAGGCAGAGTGTGAGAACTAACAGAGGCTTTTATAGATTCCTGTTCCTCTACCTTTTTGCACTTACCTGGGAGAGGGCCTAGCAACAGAGAGGGATCTCTCAGCATCTTTTATTTCCTTGAAGGAGGAGGATTTAGATTAGAGCACTGGGGAAGGAGCCATTAGCTCTTTCTCTCTGCTCTGTTTCCTCCCCAACGTTGCAGCTGTTATTATAGTTTCACCTCTGCAACTAAAGCAGGCTCTGCATAAGCTCTGCCACCACTGCCATCAGCCCCACTGTCTCTGCCCTCTTACGGCTCCCACCCCCACCATACTGCCGTGGAGAACCAGCCAAAATGCCTTCTCTGAAGAGGCCTTTCCTCAAAGCAAGGCATGGGAGGGGAACACCCGTGCAGGCAATCTCTCAGGAAGCCCTTCTCACAATTTTATCTCAGTCATTGGGACTACAGCCTGGTCAGCTCTCAGAAGGGCCTGGTTTTCTAAAGGAATGTCTCCTACCCAGATGTTAAGATCATCTCTGAGAGGCCACCTTAAAAGAGGTGAGGAGAACAGTCAAAGGAGGAGGGCCTTTTCTGCTACAGCACCCCGATTATGCAACTTAATCTCAGAGAGGTGTGCCTGGCACCACACTTTATTCATTCTGGCACCAGGATTTTTATTTACCCAGTTTTTTAATCGTTAATTGGTATTTTAATTTTTATATCAAGTACTGGAACAAAGGAGTTTTTAATTGTTGTATTGCTGATTAGGTTTTAATTTTTTATGTAATCCATCATGAAATTTTTAATGAATGATGGCATAGAAACATTTTAACCAACCAACTAAATAAATAAATAAAAAGCAGCACTGGCTGGAGTCACTCTACTTCATGAGAGGGCTGGGCCCTGATCCAGCAGTGGCTTTGGGAAAACAGTATTCTGAATGGGGAAATAGCACAGTGTAAAGGATCTTACACATTCGCACCTGCTTTACTAACTCAGTCCAAACTATCCTGTCCCTCAGTTTGAAGAGCCCTCTGTCATAAGTAGTTCAGCACTAAGAATCACTGCTTGAACCTACTGAAGGAATGCAAAGGTGTCACAACCCTACCCCTTGCCCAGCAATCTCCTTTGCACTGATGTGAAGGTAAGTCATTGCAAGGAGTGCAGCTGAGGTTCATTCGCATATTTGGTTAGGAAAACAGTTCCCTCAGATTATATTGCAAGCTACTTTTAACACTTGGGATGATTTAAATGGCAGTTCCCAATTTAGCACATGCTGCTGATGTTATGAAAAAGCTCCCTTGTAGAAACAGATTTCCACTTGTCAGGATTCGGTGTAATTTAGTTATTATATCACAGACTCTTCCAAGGAGTTGAAAGCAGTGTACATGGATGAATCCCTGTGTTTATATTCACAACAGACTTGTGAGGTAGCTTAGGCTGAAAGACAGTGACCTGCTCAAGGTCGCCTAGTGAGCTGCCAGACTGAGTACAGATTTGTATTTGCATCTCTCAACACTCATGCTAGGAATTGTGAGTTATTGTCTAACACAGCTGGAGGGCAACAGGCTAGGGAAGGCAGAAAACATTCATACTAGAAGAAAGTTGCTTTGTCAGGGCTTCTTTGTTTATGTCAGGACTTCTCTTTTTTACATGGGACTGGACTAGGGAGATTTGAAGTTAACGTGTCTTTGATGTGTAGCCCATGTAAGTCTGTTGCAGCATTAAAGACTAACAGATTTATTACTGTGCTCTGTGGTCCACTTCATCAAATGTATGAAGTGTTATTCTTAATTACAGGTACTCATGGTGTTGGTGGTGGGAGCAGAAACTGTGAGATCAAAGGGGATGAAAAATGCAGAAAGTACAGAGTTAGACTGGCCATTCACAAAACAGTTGTTACTGATAACACAGACATCCTGATACTGATAATGTTGCACAAGAGATTAAAGGTTAATGGATTAAATATCAAGAACCACTGCTCTAACCTTGACACCCACAAAGTTCTGATAGTAAACAAGTCATCAATTTCCCAAGGAGGCAAAACAGAGGAGAAATCTAGGGCTTCCCCTTGCATACAGTTTGCCTACATAGATATATAATTTGAGTGTAAGAATAAAAAAATAAGCACACCACATTTATTTTTATGTGAATTTGCATCCCCAAGAAGGGAAGGCAAATAATCTATGATGCTACCTGGAGAGGCAGAATCGTGCAATAGTAATTCATGCTCTGGTAACCCCTTGTTCTGGTTATTATAATGTTCTCTATGTTGAACTACCTTAGAAAACAGTCCAGCAGTTTCTGTTGGTCCAGAATAGGGTGGCAAGGCTGTTGATGTGGACTGGCCTATGTATATAAGGATATAAAACCAGTCCTCTATCAGTTTCAATGGCTACCAATTGAAATCCAGGCACAAATCACAATGTTAACCCTAATATTCAAAGCCCTGAACAGCTAGGGCCATGAGTCTAAAGGAGTGCCTCTTCCCATACATGCCTACCAGGGCCCTAAAGTGATCTTCAGAGGTCCTTCTCTTTGAAACAAATAAGGAGGGTGGTACCCAACACTGTAGAAAGGCTTTCTCAGCGGTGGCACCCAACTCTGGAATCAGCTCCCCAAAGAGGTTCACCGGGTTCCTTTTCTCTATTCTTTTTGGTACCAGGTGAAGTCCTTTTTATTTACCTGGTATTTTAATTGTTAAGATAATTTAAAAGATTTTATGTATTTATTTCATTTTGTGCTACTGTGCCTTTTAATGCCTTTTAAGAACTCTGCCTTTAAGAACTGTGCCTTTTAAGAACTCTGATTATTGTGTTGTTTATTATGAGGCTTTTTGTGTTGATTGTTCCAATTTTATTTCTGTAATTTATTGATGTTTTATTATGTTTATTGTTATTATATTATTATGAAATATGATTATATTTTGTAACCCACCCAAAATGCCATTCCAGCCAAGGGGTGGGATAGAAAACTAATAAACAAACAAACACACAAACTGAATATTTGCATTTTCTGAAGAAATCTGATCTCTCTCTCTCTCTCTCTCTTTCTCACACACACACATGTATAAAATTTATATTCCACATTACTAGTCCCATTAGGCCCCTTTCAGCATATATACAAAAGATAATGAATATGTATGAAATCCTCAACCAGCCTTTTCCAAACTGGTACCCCTTCAGATTTTTTCAACTACAGCTTCCATCATCCTTGGCCAGCCTGGTATGATGAATATAATAGGCGTTGCAGTCCAGCATATCTGGAGACACCACACTGGGGAAGGAGGCAGAAACCTTCACTTTCATTTTGCAAGATCATTCTTGCAAAGGGGCAAGTTTCTGCCTGTGTGTCCACGACCGGGTGCAGAATTTTTGCACAAGCAATTGTATTTGTGGTCCCCAGAGCTAGGAAGTCTTATAGAATCCAATTCCTCTGGTGTGTCTCCTGTGTTTTCCAGTCTTTTCAGTGGGTTTTTAGAGTGAGGAAAATCTAGTATTTAATTATAAATCTTGACAAACCCAAACAAAACCTTGCATATTGCTGTAAATTTGCTATGCTGCAGCCATATTTGCTGTGCTACCTTGTAATTGGTCAACAGAATATATAGAAAAACAGAGAAATAAAAAATGAAGTGCTTCTCAAGGAAAAATTCATCCAGGTAAGAGCAGGAGAAAACCAGGAACACAATTTATCGGTCTATTCAAATAATCAAGCCAGAATGATATGGAAGAGCACATGAACCATACAGAGTTCAATTCAAATACCCTTTCAGTCACAAACACGCCACCCCCTCACCAGATGAATTTGAGTCAGCCACCATTTCTCTGTACAACATGTAGTCTTCAACCTTTGGAGAGCCAAGAGCCACCTTTAGTCCAAACATACATTCTGAGACCTGTTTCTTGATCCTTCTTGTTTTGTAAAAACAAATTGAATTCTTTCTACACAGGCATATATTTAATCAGATGGCTCACTTTAAGTCCATATTAGTGTAGTATTTTTACCAGGCCAACCAAAAGATCATGAAAAATGTGCAAGGTTTTGGGAACTATAGAACTGGGAAGATCTGAGATCTATAGAACCTGTAGATCTATAGTCAAGGAACTCATTTCAAAAAGAAGTTTCAGGCATGGGAGAGGTGGAGGAAGAATGACCCAGACTAGTTCAGAGCCGCAAGATGAAATGGAGAAAAAAGGGTTGGCAGGTCATCTATTGGTAATGTTGGATCTTCTCAGGCTTTTTCTTCTCATTCCTTTCCTCAACCAACCTCCAAAACTACTTTTTGAAACATTTTGTTTGATTAAAAGATCCAGAGATTTCAAAAGCTTGCACATATTTTGGTGAATGTTGGTTCTCCTAAAGGTATGATGTTAATATGGTCTGCCTTTGATTTTTGGGGAGCTGTGTGTCTAATTTGATGTGTTTAGCCATTTCTGTGGAGGGATCCTTTACTGAGGAAAGATTTTTCACCAGTTAAAGGTGGGACTTTTTTTTTTTTTTTTTGAGGGTTCACTCTCTCCAGCTATTAGATAAAATAACCCAACTTTCCTTCGATTGCCTTCTTTTTTTTCCTAGTACAACATTTAAAAATCTTTCCAGATTGATTAACAGAAAGACTCCCTAGCTTCTATCTGTGATCTATTGGTAAAAGCAGTCTGTACATTTTGACCAGAGGAAAACATGGCCAACTAACAGGTGGGACTTATTTCTCCAAAGAGGGAGTAACAAACATTTTCCCCTTCCTGTCCCCAGCAACCTTAAAGGAAACTGGAAGCCCAGCTTGACAACTTTTGCCTGACCTGCAGAGCCTTATTTGGTTCAGAGCCTTTTTCCTCCATTTCATCTTGGGACTCCGACCATTTGGACACTGAGGCAGTTTGTACAATGGCAGGATGGTTAGTAAGCCCAGTGGTTAATAAACAACCTCTAAAACAGGTCATGGGTTCTGGATGGATTGTTAATCACCCCAACCGTGTACCTTCACTAGGTTCAGACCTCAGACCAAGCCTTGCCAGCATAAGTAATTATGTAGCTCCAGCTAGCACACAACCAGCATGCACAAGGGAGATATTAAGTCACTCCAGCTTATTCTCCACCCTACAGTGATGGGACCCGGTCTTTATCTTCTGCATCAAGTCTTTTGAGGATTTTCCTTCCCGTTCTCTTCACGCTCCTCAAAAACCCCTGTATTATGAAACATCTTGCCCTATAAAGAGATGCAGACATCTCAAAACTTTGCACATTTTTGCAATTGTTCATTTGCCTAATAAATGAACAGCAGTATCTTTTTTGTTATGGTCAACGTGGCTATCCTTGTTTCTTCCACAACATTTATAACAGTAAATGTTTATTTTAAAGAACCTTACATTATTCCAGAAAATCACACTCCCATATAATTTAACAGTTTGTCATGAAATACTAGATGCCTCCTGTAATGGTAACACATGATGTAACAAACATCACCAGATCATTTTTATGTCTAATCACCAAATGAACCATTTGAGAGTCATTTCTGCATGATCTTATTGCTGGCAAATAAAAGAAGTCATTTAGTGCAACAGCACTGTTTTTCTAAGTGTCAGTAAGTGCAGTGTGTACTCAGCATCTTCTTTATTATTGCCTTGTGTGTGGAGGTCAACAGGCACCACAGATAAACTTACAGCAATCTTTATTACAGTTATCTCATTGTTCACTGGAGGCTAAGGATTCATTCAATATCTGCATTCACTGATATGTCCTTATCAGCAAATATGCAAGGTATAAAAGGCTGGAGAGGACAAAAAGTATCAGAAAACAGAAGGAAACATAGAAAAAAGACTTGTAGGATTGGTAGCATGAGCATTGTCAGATCTTGCAAGAAATCAGACTTCAGGAATGACTGATTTCTTGTTGACAATTTCTCTTATCCAAGGTAGTTGGATCCGTTTCTTGAAGGATCTGACAGCTTCATACAAACAAAATTGATTAAAGGCATAACCCTACACATGTTTAAACAAAAAAAGGTCTCTCAACTCCCAGCACGCCCCAGCTACTTATGAAATACTTTGGTTGCTAGTATTAATATGAATGCACCAGGAGCAAAAGTGGTCTATTCTTGTAAGTTGCACAGCTTAAAGAATTGCTATCTATATTATATACCACCCTTCAATGAAGCATCTAAGATAATTTACAAAAAACAACATAATTTGTAAATAGCAAGACAACAAGATAAAGGGGGTAAATACAACAATGTTTTGAAAAGCCTGGGAATGTCTTTCCATGGGGCTGAAAGTATCACAATGTTTGTGTGGGGAAAACCTCTCTAAAGAAGGAATTTCACAAGAGGGGTGCCACAACTGCCTCTCTCCCTCTCTTTCTGGTTTTTTTGCAGAACTTGCTGCATGACTTTTTGGGCATCTAGTGGCCAAGGTTTGTACTGATAATTTCTGCCCTATATCTAATACAAAGTGGTTGCCCCAAGTTATATGTTCTTGTAAAAGTTCACTGCCTGAATGACACGGGGGAACTGTACCTTCAGTGTACTTTGTTTAGCTTATCAGTGCCATAAGCACTGTCATTTTTCAGGAATTTTTACAGTCTGCTGGGAGAAAAATACAATCCCTGGTAACAATCCAACAGCCATCAGGATAGCTTATTAGGAAACTGAGTTCCTACATTGGCTGCCTAATACCACTCTCAGAAGGAGAAGTTACTTCAGTTCTGCTTCCTATGATAAATGCTTCGATAAATTATAAACAGACTCTTGTTCATGGTGCTATGGATTATGGTGGTTCGATACTCAGCAGAATAAAGGCAGCAGTCCCCAATATTGAAATAGAGCAGCAAAGTCTGTTCTGAAAATGATGCTTTTCTGTTTGTCAATTTTTTCTTTAAAGACAAAAGTGAATTGGGAAGGTGAGTGGATCAATCTGTCTTGACCTGACACATCCTCACTGGCACTGGGATTAGAAGAGGATTCTTCCACCCTTTCCTTCCCACAGGTGCATCTTTTCAGAGAATCATAGAATAGTAGAGTTGGAAGGGGCCATCGGGTCCCACTGGGTTTGGAGTTTTCTTCACTGCATGTATTTTCACACTTATTTATGGGAACTGAGAAGTTTTTCATGAGGAAATACCATGTGCCCCTGGATTAATTCACTACTGGCAGTCAGGAGAAAGTGAACTGAAAATTCTTCTGTATCTTTGATATGATCAAGTGGTGGTGATGATTGCTTCCTCATAAGCTTCCCAAGGAATAAGGTGGCCATATGTCTTCCTTTGTAGAGGACAGTTTTCCATTTAAACCACTGCCAGAGGTATCCTTTATTTTGAAAAAGTCCTCTATTTGACTTTCCAGTCCATCTCAGGAAAAGAGCCATCATAAAGAATAGCTGTGCCTGGAAGCTGCTCATTAGTAACATCTGGATACAGACAGAGCAAGGCACACAGGTTTCCTGGTCATTGCCTCCATACTATGGTGGGATGGACTGTATTTCTACTTATATTTTAATACATATTTCTACATTTATCTGTACCTATAAATGGGCACAAGCCAATTTTATGCATTTCTATATCATCTTTTGTCCACTGTTTTGGTGGCTACTTGAGTTAATGGAGGGGCTGAGCAGTTGATAACAATCTGTTTCTTATATCAGTTTCTCCCAAGCAAGAGCTCGTTATATGTGGATTCTAGGACATATTCTCAGTGAAAGCTCCAAGGTGCTTGGCCAACTGCTCAATGTAGGATAACAAGTTAAACCATCCCTTTCAGATGTCTGTCTAGTTGCATCTTAAATGCCTTTAGTGAGGGAGGAACCACAATCTGCCTAGGTAATTGGTTCCATTGTCATAGTGCTCTAACAGTCAGGAAATTTTTCCTGATATCTAGCCAGCATCTGGCTTCCTGTAACTTGAACCTGTTATTCCATGTCCTGCTTTCCGGGATGATTGAGAAGAGATCCTGTCCTTCCTCTTTGTGACAGCTTTTCAAGCACTAGTAGAGTGCTACCATATCTCCCATCAGTCTTCTTTAGGCTAAACATGCCCAGTTCGTTCAATCTAGGGTTTTGTTTGCAGTCCCTGCATCATTCTTTTTGACCTTCTCTCAACCCTTTCCAGCTTGTCTGCATCTTTCTTAAACTATGGTGGCCAGAACTGGACACAGTACTCCTGATGAGGCCTAACCAGTGCTGAGTAAATAGGAACTAGTACTTCATGGGCTTTGGAAGTAATCCTTCTATTAATGCAGCCTACAAGAACATTTGCCCTTTTTGCAGACACATCACACTATTGACTCATATTCAGCTTGTGATCTACAAAAATTCCAAGAGCCTTCTAACTTGCAGTATTGTTGCGCCAAGTATTCCCTATTTTGTAATCATGCATTTGTTTTCATTTTATTAGGTGAAGAACTTGGCATTTGTCCCTATTGAATCTCATTCTGTTGTTTCCAACCCAGCACTCCAACCTATCAAGATTACCTTGAATCTTCTTTCTCTCTTCCAGTGTATTAGCTATTCCACCCAGTTTTGTGTCACCTGCAAATCTAATTTATCATTCCCCGAACTTCCTCATTCAAATCATTAATGAAAATGGTGAAGAGCACTGAGCCCAAGACTGAATGCTGCAGTATCCTACGTGTTGCCTCTCCGCAGTTTCAGAATGTGCCATTGGGGAGCACTCTTTGTGTCCGATCCTGTAGCCAACTGTGGATCTACCTGATCATTGTTCTGTCTAGCCCACTTTTTGCTAGTTTGCTAATCAGGATATCATAGGGCACTTTGTCAAAAACTTTGCTGAAGTCAAGATGCACTATGTCTACAGCATTCCCACAATCCATCAGAGAGGTTACCCAAGCAAAAAATGAAATCAGATTCATCTGGCATGATTTGTTCTTGAAAAATCCATGTTGGCTTCTAGTAATCACTGCATTGTTTTCAAGGTGTTTGTGGACTGACTGCTTTATAATCTGCTCCAGAATTTTCCCAGGGATTGATGTCAGACTGACTGGTCTGTACTTCCCAGGTTCTTCTTTTCCTTTCTTGAAGATAGAAACAATATTAGCCCTTCTCCAGTCATCTGGCACTTCCCCATCCTCCATAATTTCTCAAAGGTAATAGACAGTGATTCTGAGAGTTCTTCCACCAGCTTCTTTATGACTATAGGGTGGAGTTCATTGAGCCCTGGAGATCTGAACTCATTCAACTCAATTAGATGATCCTTGACCATTTGCCTTTCCATCTTGAGCTACCATCCTGTTCCATCACATGCTGCATCTGCTTCCACACACCTATTCAAAGTACAGGAGTCCTCTATAGCTTAGTCATGCATCAACTGCAGATGTTTGATTTCAACTCCCATCAGCCAAAGCCAACACAGCCAATGATGGGAGTTCTGGACCAACAATATTTGGAGGGCCACGGAGCCTTTGCTTCCCATCTGGTCACCTTTGGAGGATCCCTGGGGAAACTATGGAGGAATGGGGCAAGAGTTAACTGAGGAAGACTGTTCCTGCTCAAGACAGAGGTGATGGGTAGATGGATTTCTGAGGATGGGCAAACCCTGAAGAGAAGAGTTAGCAGAGATGCAATATGGGGGGTGGGGTGGACATAAGGAACAGGAAAACACAGGGCCTCAGAGGCTCATCTGGGATCATCAACAAAGGTCAGTCTGGCCTGTAGTTCAAGATAGAGAGAGCAGCCCTTTCCCAAATAGTGCCAGAAGCATGGGGAGGCTGAGGTACCGCTGTTAGATAAGGGCTCAAGTGGTCCAATGCCTACGTGGGTACTGAACTCAGAATCTAAAGACTGGAGGGGGGAAACAAAATAACAAACATATGTAAGCAGTTATCTGGGTACTGGAAATGTTTCTTGGAACACATATAGGAAAACCTATAATGAGCCCTGAGGGACACCATCCCACCCTTTATACTACTGGCTAAGATAATCTCCTTGCTTCACTTTGGAAAGGCTTGTACATTTGTACAAGGCATCTATGACATTTCAGGAGCACTAGGTGAAGTACATGCAACACTAGAGAAGTCCAGAAAAGGCTTGCCCTCATTCCTCACCAGTGTCTCCGTTTAGAGTGGCTGCTGGCCCCATCAATATGGGATACCAAGGCTCCTGGGTTTAGGGCATGGGTCCTCAAACTATGGCCCACAGGATGGATCCGGCCCACCATGGCCATCCATCTGGCCCACACCGCTGCCACCCACTCGCGTGCTTGCTGCGCGGGCAAGGAGGCGATGGCTTGCTCAATTGGAGATGGTCTCCGAGTGAGCAAGCCGCCACCTGCCTCCTGTATGCGTGCGCTCACTGCTGCCTCGCAGCGCAGGTGGGAAGGTGGTGTCTTGCTCGCTCGGAGGTGGTTTGGGACTTGCTGGGAGATCTCCACGCGAGTGAGCCACCACTGCACACACTCAATGCCACCTCACCAGCCCATGCCCCCAGGCACCCCCACCTCACCGGCCTGCGATGGTCACCGCAGCCTATCAACTGGCCCCCTATTGAAAAAGTTTGAGGACCACTGGTTTAGGGGGATGGCGAGATCTGCAGGAACTTGGTTTTTGTGGCTATCTCCATGAGGCCGACAACAAGCAAGTCCCTCCCCATGTCACTACCCACCTCAAATTTGGGAGCTCCTGGGCCCCAGGCCAGCAACAGACTCTACTATATTGTCTGCATTGTATCACAGTAAAACAAAAATACATATATAAATGTCTGAAAAAATGAAAGCCCTCATTAAACACATTTTACTACAAAATACTGTATTAAATAAATTTAATTGTAGATGTTTCAAACTAATCTAGGACTTTTAAATGGCTATTTACAAGTTACAGGTATGGATGACTCAAGAAGCTCACTGAGTTCATTCTTATCAAGATAAGCTCTTATCAAGAACTTCTGATAAACCAGCTTCCCAGTTCAAATCCCAAGGTAATCTCTCCCCCCTCTCCCACCCCTTTTAAAGATTCATGTAAAATATTCATTGGTGAAAAAAGGGAAAAGATACTCACAGTGTGTAGAAGAGCGTAATGTAGGCAGTGCACTTTGCATGTTAGTTTGCTTAAAACATTCCTTTCCAATTCCCTGCAATGGTGCAAAGAACTACTGCTGTGGCTAGAAGGGAGAAGATTGGTGGGTTTTCCATGCACAACTCTTATTCAAGCCCCAAAGGAGCGCCAAGCTCTTCGGTTGATCTAACTGAACACTCAGAGTAGTCCTATGGCCTGCCACTGCCTGTATCACCTCTGGGGCTGGTAAAGGCAGTAGAGAGAGCTAGACACTGGCAGAACATTATTTTCTGGATTGTGACTACAATTCCTTGTAACTCCATCAGGAAACTGACACACTGTCCTGTCAGCTTGGGTCCAGCAGACCTAAGGTGCTGTTTCTTCTTCTATGAACCTACTTAATCATGATGTTGTTTTTAGAACTATTTGTCTTTAGGACTGTTTTTTCCCATCTCCGATATGCTTTTATTTTTATGGTGTATTGTTGTGGTTGCTTTAGACATTGCAAATGTTCTCTCTATAATGCAGTCACTGGTGGGTCTGAAGGCAAAATGCGGTGGAACCAAAGGCCAATCATTTAAAAAATGCCAAGTTTTTTGTGTAAAGCTCCATTAATTAAGCCTTAGGAGAGAAATCTCTACCTTTTAGAATGAGGGAGGGGTGAAGCTGCACAACAACTGAGAAAACACTGAATGACTGGGGTGGCTGGGGAAAATGGGATACAGTCTAGGGAAAGGGGCCATGACCATTCAGGGAACCCCTAAGAGTCAGCTTGGGATCCCAGTGGAGCTCTGTTTGGCTCTTGCGTGGGATATGAATATTTTAAATTTAAAAATGACAAATATATTTCTGCCAGAGCGAATTCTCTCTTGGGGAAAATGACAAATGGGTTTCCAATTTTCCCATGGTATTTCTGAGTCTTGTAGTCCTATCCATCCTCAAGAAAGATACTCCTCTGGTGACTTTGCATGCCCGCTGCTGCTGCTTCCAAAAGTCCTAAGGTAATTCTTATGGCCTTTAGAGACCTCTCCCACTCAGAAAAGAAGGGTTTATACATAATCAAGATGGCAAAGATGCCTACATTAGATTTCATTTGCTTTGCTACTGTTACAAGAAGCCGAACAGGGATGTTCACCTATGCAATCACCACTGATCACATGTTTGTGGCATCCATGACTTTGATCAATGGTTGATGTGGTGTACTCCATGATATAGATCTGGGCTGATCATTGCCATTTTTATGCTAAATCAGAGGAATGAGTCAGAGGATCCCTTGGGATCCAATTGTGGTTACTTCAAAGCATCTTTAAGAAAGGTTCATTTGAGATGAAAGGTTCATTTGAAAGCTGGTTTCAGATACTGATATATATTCAGTTTAATTCTCTGGTCTCATTATTATTTCTCTATAATGCTAGAGGACTGATTAGGTTTGGTGGACCTGAATGGCAAAAAATATTTTGAAGAGACCAAAAGCATCATGTTACTCTAGCCAATACCTAACAGGAATATCATTGCTACATAAATGTAACATAAAAGCCAAGCTGATTTTTTTCTTTTTCTTTTTCTCTTTTTCCTTTCCTTTCCTTTCTTTTCTTTTCCTTTTTTGGTGGGGGAGATCATTTGCACCAAAGCCATTTCACACTTCCCAGTTTGGGGCATAATTTGGCAAGGACTATTTTTCCAGTTAGCGGTCTTGCATTGGGTTTTCAGGTAATAGGTGTCCTCTTTTACAGAAGGCTTCCAATGAATTGGCTTCTGATTGAAGACAACCTCTATGAGAAGGGCTGTCTTATTTATTAATTTATTATTAAAACATTTTTATGCCGCCCCATTCGCCGAAGCCTCCAATGCCAGTTTAAAAGTAATGAACTGTAAGAACTCTTACCACTCAACAGTTAGCAGCTGGACAGCAGGCTGGACAGGCAAGCACGTGGGTCATGTGGTCATGTTCCTCCATAGGTGAGAGGTGTTATATTCTGTTTAAATTATTATTACTATTTCTAAGTTTACATATAAATTAGCACATGACAAAGCTGTGGAAATTGCTATGCTATTCTCATTTTCCTCCTTTTGGGGATCCATTCCCTCCCACCCACTCATCCACCCACACTTTCTGATGATCTTTCCTAACCAACAGATGGGAAGAAGACTTGAAGTCCTTCCCTTGTTAGTACTGTCTTTCCCTAAGCCTTTTCTCTGCAGCTGAGCTTACTGTCAAGGAGCCCAGACAGAAGAGTTGAACTGGGACTCCCATCTCTCAGGCTTTGCCACCTTGGCATTGCAGCCTTGGAAATTGACATGCTTTAATTCCCCACTTGCAATTCCTTTGACCCTCAATTTGTGTCTGAACTCTTGATACCCATTTGCTTTGGACAATGTACCTATGCCTTCTGGTTACTCAGACCCACACTCCACACCTTTTAGAACCTGGCCCTTACCAAGGCCTAATTTCCACCCTCAGAGCCGATGGGGGTGGGTGTTTGGAGGGAGAATCAGCAGACAGGGAAATGCGTAAGTATCTCCTGCCTAACAGTTGTCCCTTGCAATTTGCTGTCCACCTCTTGTAAAGGCACCACAAGGCAAACACAGGTTTGAAAATTCCATGTAGTGTGTAATTGCTTAATAGGATCCATAATAAAATGGCTGAAATGTTTAATGAGCCAATGATAAAGCTTTAAAAAGATAAAACACTTTCACTTTATCTTTGTCAGCTGCAGCTATTTAACAAATGAAGCAGTCACCTTTTGTCATGCATATTTTGTTCTAACATTGCAAGAGGACTCTGCAGTTAATCTCTGATTCTACAGATTCTAGCAGGATTTTTCTCTGCTGACATCACAAACTCCCTCATGGAGGTTGCTGTTTTTGTTGGGCATTCTAGTACATTCCCCGGCGATTTAATAGGGAGGGACTCTGCGTCATTTCTAAGTAGATAGAGAAATGACAACACTGAGGTCAACACAGACAGAACTAAAATGACACAGAACTAGGATTTATAACAGCTTTTATGGTATGTTGGGTGGTATCTGTTCTTTTCACTCAGCAGCCTTGATTCCTTTGTACTTCCCTCATAAACCAGATGGAATTGTATGCTTTCCAGATGGTGTATGTAATGAAGTCTACATTATATAACCACCTTTCAGGAAGGATATCTCAGCTCAACCAAAATATGTCAACAGCCTTAGGATCAAGCTTTATAAAGCACGGGCAGTTTGTTTTTGGCTGCAGAGTTAAAATGCAAGCAGCTACAACAGTGTCCATAGGCAGCAAAAGTTCGTGGAGTTTATGCTGGCGGCCAAACAATACAGGAGGCATCTGTTGTTTCTTGCTGAACAGTGTTTTGATTATAAATTAATCTCTTGAGTTCTTATGGTTCCTTCAAATGGTTAATGAGTATCATAACACGTGTCCAAAGGCCAGTTGGTCCTGAACATATAAAACTATGGACTCAGACAGGAGCACTGAAGAGATACTCAAAGCTGAGGCTGGGCCTAACTGGAAAGATGTCAAGGAACCTCTTCTCATTTCTCCGTTTGTTTGTGCTTATGATTGGCTTTGCTGTTATTTGTCTAGGAGCCTTTTGCATCTCTACAAATGCCTCTGCTTGCAAGTGCAATAGCTTGCCTATTGCATATTTTCTATTACCCTTGGGGTTCTTACTTCTCATCTCTGGGATCTTCTGGAGCATTTATCATGAAGCCAGCAGATACAAGGGCTTATTCTTCAGCATTATTCATGGAAATCCCAGACTTCAACAGAATATCTGTACCATAGACAGGTATGTGCCATCAAGTGTATCAGATTAATCAATTGGTCTTTTAACATTTTGCAACCCTTTCCAGACTGCATATGTTTTCCTCTCTTTTCAGCAGTAAACATCATTATGCTGTACCTCACTCTTGCCACAGTACTGTGTGCATCTGCTGTGGGAGCAATAGGAATGTGCCCTTAATTTTTTAAAAACATTTGCTCAGTGTGTTTCCTGCTGAGATATGTAATACCCATATAATATATAATGGAAATGATGGTCTCCTACTTCAAATGGAAAAAAAAACATTTTTAGGCCACTGTTCTAAAAAACTGTTTTGAAATTTAATGGGTTGAATCCAAACTACTCATGCTGGAGGAAAGGGGGAGAAGTTATTTTTGCCAATTCATTTTCTCTTCAACCCTTTGTTACCCTAAATTAGGAGATCCCCTGTAACGGTGTCTGAACTGGTGTTGCGAGTTATAGCAGGAACATGTGCAAATTACCTCAACCCTACTTCCTCTAGATCAGGGGTCTCAAACTTGCGGCCCGCGGGCCAATTGCCGGGACGGGTGGGGCACGGGGGAGGGGCCCTGCGGCCTTCAAAGCGCCGACGGCGCCCGGGCCGGCCTCTGGGAGCAACGCGGGATGAGCGGCCCACCACCACCAAGTGGCGGAATACTTGATGCATCCCAGCCTCACCCAGACTCTACTTCCAGCGGCCCCCGGGTAAGTTGAATTTGAGACCCCTGCTCTAGATGGCGCCTCTGTTGGATCCAATCTTCACTGAGAGCCAATGTGGGATAGTGGTAACAGTGGTAGAATCCAGACTAGACTGAGGTTCTAGTGCCTGCTCATGGGACTATTCACAGACTCTCAGGTTAAGCAATTCCATAAGGTTGTGGGGATAAAATGGAGAGGAGCTGGAGGAATATGTAATCACCTTGGGTTCCTTGGAGGAAAAGGCAGGATATAAATATAATAAAATAAATACAAAAATGTTAGATCCCAATTAAGTTAGTTGCATTTAGGCCTCATGGAAACTAATACAAATAGTGATAAAAATAACACAAGATCTTTTATTTTTATTTTAATGGAATCTAAGTGCAGCTAGTCCAACCTGGATCCATGAACAGATCCTACTGTGCAGCTGTCCTTCTGTCTAACATTCCTGAAAATTAATGCCTTAGAGCTACCTCATTCTCTCACAAACTCACCAGAAGCTCCTTGTTAGAAAGCTGGCACATAAATAAATAACTGAACAACCATTTTGTTTTATTATTTTAGCTCCATGTCTGTACATACAGTATATTTTTAGTGTGAGTGAAAACACTTTCCTGATGAAAAACATGGAGTCCAAAATATTGTTTGAAGATGTATAGTTGGTCTGTAACTATTGAGGAAAATAGCTTAGTTCACAAAGTTTCCTGACTGTACATCCTGAAAATTAGATCTGTTAAATGTGAAGGCATGATTCAAACCCATAAACACATATGGTGGTTCTGCAGTATTTTCCACATAGGTTATGAACATGCTACACTTATTTTGCACTCACCATTTCATTAGCTGTCAATGATGGCCAAAGCTGTTTGCTCTTATCTGCACAGCCTGTGCTGGAGATTTCTGTACAAATGTGTCTGCCATTCCTAGGTCTCACAGTGAGCCTTCCTTAAGTCCAGCAGGCCTTGGCCTTCAGCCTGGCAAAGTGTGTTAATGGGCCATGGATACAAATGTCACTTCCTGTTCTGTTGTGGTAACGGCACCATAAACATTCACAATCGGCAAAGCAGCAGCTCTATAAATATGACACAGTACATACCCTGGTAAGATAACCAGGAAAATTTAACACTTTGTATGAGCTTGCAGCCTGCCCTGCAAAATACATTTCAGGGTATAAATAAGCTTATATGAAGCAGACATTTGCTTTTGAAATACAGGATCTCCAAAAGAAGAAAGGAATCCAGCAATTATATAAAAATACGGTTCACTCTTTGTTGCTTGAGGCTCAGCACATTGTGCTAGTACCACAGTTCTCCTAAAAATTTATAGTCAGAGAGAAGGCCTATGATGTCAAACTGTTGCCCAAATGGTCAACCCCTGCTCTCAGTCCCCTCCTCATAGCTTCACTTATATGTAGGCACTTTTGGTTCTTGATGTAATAAAAATGTTTGTGTGGGTCTACTTCTGAAAACTGAGGAAAAAGGACAATGAAGTAAACAGATGTTGGATTTGAACATAATTCTTGGTGCAGACTCTTCCACAACACACTATAGACAGCTGTAGTTTTAACACTGAATTCTTTTAAACTGTGGTTTTGGTTTTTGTCTTGACTGTGATTTTTGCAGGCCTGACTTTTACCCTCCATCTTATGAAGACAGCACTGATCCTGTAAAGCAGACATTCCCACTGCCAGTCTTCCCACTGGAACGAGAGGACACTTACAACATACCTCCACCTCTGTACACAGAGAGTAGCCTTGAATTCATTGAGGAAATTAATCCTCAGGAACAACCACCACCTTCATATGAAGTATCTGTGCAGCAGCAAACTACAGTCTCAACACCTGAAGAGACTTCTACTGCATCTGTGCCAGAGATCAACTGCTGAAGAAATGGCCTGCCAAAAGACTTGGATCAGAGATAAGCCATGTCTGCTATTCTGGGACAGAGGCAAGGCAGTGGTTCAGCCATTGTGGCAGAGTGCTGTTGAGGGAACTGGAGGTCGCTATTCTATCAGCGAGCACTGGGTCCAAAGATAGCCTTGCAGTAGTACTCCATGCCTGGCCATGAACCGTTAGAAAGGTTATTTCAGAAATAGCATCATTCCAGCCAGGAATAAAACTTGGTGTTGCATGGGTCATGGATGACAATGCTGACTTCCAACCAGTTATTGCTGGTTGTGGCAACCGCTAGATGTGTTTACATTTACATGTTAAAAAATGGCCACAAACCCCAAGGAACAGTAGTGCCATGACGAAGTGCCCAGGCAGGGATATGTCTGAAAGAGTGAAAGAAGAAACCCAAAGCAAGCATTATGTTCCAATGATGAATGAGGATGGCATACATACATACTAAGCAAAGTCAGCTATGCTATTGCTATGGGGAAAACATTTTATTCTATCCTTGGCATTTGCAAGGATGATAAGAGGCCTTTTTTCAAAGTTAAACTCTTCAAAGTTAAACTCTGTTATTTTTCAGACATTCTTCTGTACAAAGATCTTGTAACAGAGAGCAAGCTGTGGTGAGAGAACAGGATTAAGTTATGATTGTACTGGACAGTCCAGTTCCATAGCCCAAGCAAAGACCTCAATTTAATTTCAGATAGTTCCACTGATGTATATGTAAGTTAAACTGAAGAATGTGAATTTAAACTGTTTCTCAGAGCTTTAGACTGTTCTTTCTTACTGGGGTACCTTTGTGCAATACACACACACACACAAACACATATGGGACATAGGGAATGATTCCAGAGGACTCTGCAATCACAAACATGGTGGGGAAATATGCTGTTAAGAACATGTTCTTTGTTCAAGACTTCTACTTTTGCATATTACAACAAGCAATTTTCCATTATGTACTCTTATTAATTACCACAACTACCTTTCAGATCCAGAGATGGGGGGTGGGAAATCCCCAAGTATAGTTAACTGACATTTATCTTGATAAAAATAGCCAACTGAGGTATGAAAGCTATGGACATTTCCATTGTCATTAGCATCATTACACTCTATGCCCATATGTAATACCCTCATTATTTTTTGTAACTCCTGTGGAGCTCTGGCATCAACTTCCTTTTCTTTCTGATAGGACTGGCCAACTTTGAGAAATCAACAAATGAACAGTTGGAATTTGTTACTTTACAACTATGTTTGTTCTGTGGTCAGGGGCTAACTATAGTTTACATATTGTTTAATATTGCATTGCACTTTCTTACAATAAAGTTTTGCACTGAAAAAAATAAAGTGGCATTTGCTTGATGAAAATGAAGAATGTGCGCTTCCATTTTAGTCAACAAACATAATCCACAGTAGAATGCAGTAAACCTCTTAGGGCATAGTCCTATAAAAGTCTAGACAGAGAAAGGCCTACAACTAAGCTGACTGAGGCATGCTGCAAATTATAGGGCCCTTTCTTTCTAAACCTGCACTGTATTGTACCTTTACCAGAACTTCTGAAATATTTTAGTAAGTTACTTCACAAGAAAAAATTCCACAGTAGACTTATAGAAGTATAGTTTCATAGGCCGTACCCTTTGGATTTTTTAAAATTTTGGATATTTTCCAGATCATATTCTGTTTTTATGCTGTAGAAAAAAGTTTTTATCTATCTTTATGGCTGTACTACATGGTAGGTATGAACATACTGACAAATTATTTCCTCATGGGTGAGGATTCTTGCAGTACATTATACTTCCATGGCCAGATCCTAACAACCTCTTGACTGTGGCAAGCAGCACTCCTAAAGTCATTCTTATTGGAAGCTGTGTGAATGAAACGTCCATTCAGTTAATATGTTGATCCTGAAGAATACAGCTTCCTAAGAAACTAGCTATGATTTAAAGTGTCCTGGATCAGCTTGGCTGATTCATTGTACTGAGCATTTTTATGTAAAAAAGAACCATGAGCTGTTCCCATTGACAGGATTAATATACTTGGAACTATTCCTTAGTGATTCAGAGAAGAGTTTTTCCTAAGGGCATACCACTTGGTAAGTTACCGCATTCTTGGTTTGGTGTCTTTATGCATAAACCTGGGTTGTAACTGCTAAAGGAACAAGGTCGTACTATCATGGGTTCCAGTACGTATAAACAAAGTGATATGCAGATGTCCACAGCATTAACCATTCTGGGGCAATTTAATTCAACAAAAGTTATATTCCATTTCTAATGTCTCTCATGTATTACTCAGCCAGCAATTTAGTGCATGACTGCACTGTCCATCTTGCAAAGCCACTAGATTTGCAAGACACAACCCACAGTATTTACACTTCCTCCCTTTTCAGTGCTTCCCCAAGTTCCAAGCTGAAATGAGCAATATTAATCTCCATTTTGTTGCTCCAGTTTGGAGCAGTTATTCCAGTTCTCCAATAGTTAAGACCCCCAAATTTCTGAAAATTTAACAGAAGAGAAACTTGCACACTTGCATTAACTGCTTCATTGCAGCAGGCACACAAATTTCCACTTAATCTATTTCCCATTCATGTTATATGTATGTTTCTACATTTTATAGCTGTCAGGAAACCACAGTAACTGCAGCAGTAAGTGTCCTAGAAATGAGTCGGAAAAGTGTTTGAGGGGTTGGGGGAAGGAATTAACATCTCTCCTTCCTGGAGGAGCTGGAGAGTTTGAAAAGATTTATTTATTACATGAATATCCCACTTTTTTTCTATGAACTCAAAGTGGCTTACACCACTGTCCTCCTGCTGCTCTTAATCTTATCTCCACAGCAACAACCCTGTGAGGTAGGGTGGGTTGAGAGTCTGGAACTGTCGCCAAGTTACCCAGTTAGCTAATGAGAAGTATCAGCTCAACACTTGAAATCAGTGGATCACACTGCTAAGTGGGAGGCCCTGCCCTCCATCCCCTTGTGGGGCCTTGCAAATGTGCACAAATTAATCTATATGCAGTTTTGCGCTGTCAGTTTGTTACCTGCTTCACTTTGCTGCTGAGAAAGAAGCAGATAAGGAAACTGATGAGACAAGACTACACTTACTAGATAGCTTTAAGAGCACACTTGAAAAAAGACCAACAGTACATTAAAAAAAGTTACACAATTGAAGGAGCCACAGGTTGATTTGTGGATGGGCTTAGGCAGCCATTACCTTCAGATGTTCAGAACATGTACAAAGTGATGAGGGAGGGCGAGGTAATCAGAAACTCCAAGTTACAAGCATAGTTTAAACTGATAAAGGTAGGAGCTTCAGCAAATTTTAACTGGTAGAAATAGTTGTGAGCAGGTGTATTAAGAAGGCCTGTACTGCTGGAAATTATAGCCAACCAAAGCAGAGCTTCTGACATTCTTTGTGTGGGAAGCTATATAAATGATGTGAAAAGTTTGAATGGGGCTCTCTGTGAGCATGAGGTGCAAAATATTTTTTTTAAACTCTTACTCACTTATTGTGTGTGTAGGTCACACACTTATTGTGTGACTGGGCTGGCACATCAAGGCAGAACTCTACTGTGGCAAACACAATTGTACAATTTTCATGAGTCAATGCATTAAAAAACAATCTCAGCTGTGCTTTTTTGAGGGTCTGAAAAATACAAAAGTTAAAATGGCAGTGAATGAAAAGGGTAGTGGTTGGAGCAGGGAGGGGGATAGAAGGCAGATTCTGCCATGAAGGACACTTATTTGCCAGAGGTAGCTGGGGGACTTAGTGAAGAAGGAAAAAAACAGCCCAATCATCTGTTAGGCACACCACACGCTGTTCAGTGAACAACTACCCTGTGCTTTGCCCGGTGGTTTAGCATGATATGTGATTGTGCTCATTGAGAGACATTGTATGACATTACAGAAAATTAGCCACTTTTTGTTGGATTTTAAGCCCAGGGGCTGTAAAAGTTGTACTTCTACATAAAAAGGCACCATTACACTTATTTTGATTTACAAAAAAGATGTTTAATAATACTGCAATAAAACACTGTGATTCTAGAAGTGAGGAAACACTCAGTGCCTCATTTACTTAGACACAGCTAAAAAGAAGTCTGTTATATGAGGACAAGCCTTGTCATATCATCAGCAATTTCATGCAAGGCAGAAGTAAGGCATTGCACTTTATTATATCTCATAGCAAGTTCTGACAAATATCAAAGGAAACCAAATCAGTTTCTTAAAGCACAAGAGCACTCAAGAGTGCATTGAAAAGAACATTTGACCGTTGTGATGAACGTTACTAGGCTACAAAAAGGTCATATTGCACAAAAGCCATCTCAATGAATGACAAGCAGCCACACATCTGTTCCCAAAGAAACACATTCAAATGAGTCACATGCACAAGGAGTTCTTATCATTTTGGTGTTGTGTGCCAGAGTTGGAACCATATTATTCTTTCACAGGCACACGAACCATTTGGTGTACCCAAGTATTCACTGAGCAATCCTTTCTCTCCTCCATCTGTTCCCTGATGACTCATCATATGACCTTCTAATAAAACATTTGGTAGGCTTTCAGAGAGCTAAAGGAATTAGAGAAGTACTTCTAAAACTTCACTCAATTTATTACAGTTCCACAGGCAACAAAGGTGATGTTTTATTTCAGGCAATCTCCCTCTCAACCTCTTCTAGTCAAAACACCCACAACACAACACTCCAGTGCACTGCATTACACTCTAGTAAAAGAAAACTACTTGGAAAACATAGCTGATAATTTTAATACTTATAATGGTATCAATCCTGTTTTCCAAGAAGTTTAACTAGTTATGGAAAAAATGACAAGTGCAATGCACTTTGGTATTGTTTCATCTGATGGATTCACCTTTTCCAGTGTCTTTCCACTTTTAAGTTATTCAAGAAAGAACCCAACTACTGCTGTATTCTAAACAACTCTGCAACAATTCCACAGCTTAAAGTGACCTATACACTGTTCTCAGGGCTGAACTACGTATTATTTAAATCATGCATAACATTGATTCCAATGCAATTTTTTTTCAGGCTTAAAATGGAATTGGGGTGGAATTTCAGAATGAAAATAGAAGGGAGGAACCTAAATCCTACCTTCCTGGAGCACCAAAACACCTATCTCAATTGGGGCTGCATGTGCTATCAATGAACTAATTAATTCAATCATGCATGAATGATTTGAAGAATGTGTAGGTTGGCCTACAGAGTACTCATTTACTTAAACAAAAACAAAAAAGGAGGGGTGAGCTAATCCAGTAGTTTCCTTTGTAAAATCAGTAAAATGTAATGAAAAACATGGATTTTCCCCTGGCGACTGCAGTAGCTAAATATTAAAAGCAAGAAAACTCCTCCAGCATTATTTAGTAATGTTAAACAGGTATCTCCCTTAAAATTGCTGTCAAATTTAAATGGAGAAAGGTTTAGAAGAGAGTTAGATGGGAAAGGGCCACTGAATTTGTTCAGTGTAAGCATGTAAATTACATGCACAGAACATTTGTGCTGGTGAGTGGGCATTTGTGAATAATACACAGACGAGCAGAAAATGAAAGCTGATTGCCAAAGAGCTGTGTTTCTCCACCTTTTTACATTCAGAGGTTTCACTTACATAAAATGTGAATGAATGTAACAGATTCCAGGCTTCAGCTGGTGCGTAAAACAGCACTTGTTATTCTTGGAACTGGGAGACTGGGATTGGCGGATGCCAGTATGCTTTGGAAACAATAATCTGTTACACAACATCTCACTGTAAAGTTGCAGTACTACGATACATGGGAGTATATCCTATTGAACTTAGAGGGATTTACTCCAATGTAAACATGTAGTGAATCAGGCCCTATTAGAATTTTCACTCATGCCATTTCTGTAGATCAACAGCCACAATGCTTTGACTCTGTGCCTTGTGTGGCATATCATGTCAAGGGAAAACATCTTGTCAGCTTGGGCAGTCTAAGTCCTCTCTCTGCAGCTGAACCTTCCAGAATTGCTAGAGTAAGCAAGAGCCCTGTTATACTCTAGTTTAAAATCATGGTTTAGCCCATCACTGTCAAAAGATGGGCTTAGAAAACATGGGGAACTGAGCCTTTCTATTGAAAACATTGCCTCACATTTTCAAACTTACCTTGGCTACCATAAGAAGAGTTCTGTTTTAAATTATAACTAAGGGTTTTCAAAATACAAACACCAAGAACCTGTGCACAGCAATGAAGTCCAACCAGAGCAGTAAGTAATATACTTCTTTGTGAAGGCAGAACATAACAATCTTTTCTGTCATGATGATATTTTGTAATGCCTGGATCTTGACATAAAAGAAGCTTTCTCTTGCTATTTTTGATTAGAAGACACTGAAGCCATAGTACAGAACTAAGTGCACTGCTGTCTTAGTAGATCTATGAAAACAAATTATGAACAGCACTGAAGTTTGTCCCCCCTCCCTCCCCCATTGCCCTTAAACCCTTAAGAGTAACATAAGGCACAAACAGCTAATGTGTTTGGGCAAGGTCTTCCTTCTTCTTGCCCTCTCAAATTTGGCCCTGGTTTAGTAATCCTTCCTTGGTTCAGGTGATGACAGTAGGACCCTTTCGACCTGTCCTCTCATGAATCTGAGATATTTTCAGTGCAATTGCTATGAGAGGACTCAGTACAGCCTACAAGAGAGGAAAAAGGATAATGAATTCATGATACATTAAAAACAAAAAATAGCTGAAGCTCATTTACTAAAAAACATGTTCACTGGCACACAAGGGAAACATATGTGAGGGTAAACATGATTATGTCAGGCTAGTACAAATTTCCTCTGCCAAGAAGCAAGCCCATTCACTCCCATCACATGTGTTTCACTCTCCTCTGGATTTTGCGTTAAATATGGCTGCACATACGAGTTACCATGACTTCTTATGTAATTAACTTTGAAGCCCAGAAAGGATTTTCAGTAAGAAAGCAGCCAGAAACAGCATATCTATGCCTACTAATGTGTAGCCAGTCACATTTTTTCTAACCACATTGATGACCCAGAATGCTCTGCATATTTTGTCCTGCTACCTCATACCAGAAACACAGCCTTTGAACAGAATGTATCAGAAAGTCTTGGATATGATTTCAAAATGTCAGGCTCACCTTTGGAGATTTCTAATTTGGGACAAAGAAATTAGACAAGCAAAGAAATGACAAGCTTCAGATGCCAGGGGGAAGATTCTCTCTCTTACACACATACACACACAGGGGGGAGAGAGCTCCACCCCACTCCCACTTTTCCTGACATTTTAGCAGTTGGGGAGTTTAAACTTCTCCTAGAGCATTAAGGTACCATAAAGTGCCTTACCCATCACCCCCTGCCAACAATCTCATCACACACTCCCCTCAACTGCCCATCTAATTGGTGAATTCCTCAAGTGTTGACAGTGTCAGTCAGTTGAAGAGCCAGACCAGCTGAAGAGCAAGAAGGGGGTCCTGAGTGCAATATGAAAGTTGGTCAAGGGATGCATGTAACCCGTAGATGGTTTAGCATAATTCAAGCATCAAGACAAGTTTGGGTTTTGATGGGAGGCAACCAACCTCAATATCCAGTTTAGAAAGTTTTTATTAAGGGGAAAGGGACCAGAAAGGGACCAGAAAGAGAAATCATATAATACAAATGGACAAAATAGATTTTTTCTATGTAGTGTACACTGACTCTCTGAAGGCAGGTAAATTTGCATGCTAACCACCATAGGTCCTGATGCTTCCAAGGAGGTTCAGGTAAAGATGGATGAAGACAACACTACAGTAAAATCAGCTTTTCTTTACCATGGGTAGCCATGAGTGAATGATTGGTAGGTAGAATGGATCCCATCAGTCATGAATTGAGAGGTGGGATATAGTATAAACATCCTGGATACCGGGCCACCTAGAAGATGAGTGATCAAGGGTGATTATTGCTTGTCAGTAAAGGCCAAAAGAAGTAAGCATTACAGTGCCTTTTTCCCTTCTTCCAGGATCAATTTAGGATGGAGAAGGATAAAAAATAAGCACCTTGCCCACTTCTGTATAATGGAGAATTAAGTTTTTGGATCAAGAAGCAAGTTTTAAAAGGGCTAAACACCTTATGGTTTAGTCAGGGTCCCCACTCTTTTTGGCTGATGGGAATATTTGAAATTTTGAGAGTGTCAAGAGCTTCTCACAAGGAGCTGCCATGAAGGTGCAGATAGTCACAAACTCTCATTTTCTAAGAGGCAAAATAGTAGGCAAACTAAAATAACTTGCCAAAAAAACTAAGTACAAATTACAGGTGGATGTTTAAGCTCCAAAACACACAACATTCTTTTGAATCTGTGGCATGCAGAGTTCTTTGAAGGTGTGGATGGGGATAAACTGGTATATATTCTTTATTTGGATTTCCAAATGGCTTTTGACAAAGTCCCTCACTAAACACTCCTGAGAAAATTCAGCACTCATGGAATAAGAAGGGAGGTCATCTGATGAATCAGGAACTTTTTAAATAACAGGAAGAAAGAGTGGGAATAAATGGTAATTTCTCCCAGCGGAGAGACATAAACAGTGGGGTCACAGGAAAGAGAAGTGAGCGGTGAAGTGGCCAAGTTTGCTGATGGCAACAAAATATTAATGATTGTTAAAGCTGGAGGAAATTATGAATAACTCCAAAAGGATCACTCAAGATTGGGAGAACAATAATGGCAAATGCAATACAGCATGATCAAAGTAATCTAATGCACACTGGAAAAAACAATCAATGGCTACTAGTTCTGATGGCTGTATGTGAACTTCAGTATCAGAGGCAGTATGTTTATGTACAGTAGTTGCTGGGGAATTTGAGCATGAGGGTGCTATTGCACTCATATCCTGCTTGTGGAATCTTGCTTGTCATGGTGCATCCAGAACGCTGGACTAGATGGGTCACTGGTCTGATCCAGCATGGCTCTTCCTATGTTCTTATTACAGCCTCTTAGTCAAAATCATAATCAGGTTAAGAAATAAAGTAGAAGTTGGTCACAAGAGCCTAGTGGTAACCAAGAGAGGTACCTCTTTGGATAGCTATAAGGTGTCTTCCCTTTGGGGACACCTAGCTTAGACAGCATCTTCATCATTTCCTTGCTAAAGGCTTGGTGCAATCTTTCCCCACTACTGGTGCATATATCACTTTATGTGCCAAGTGTTTTATGATGTGTTCCAACAATACAGAGAACAAAGTTTACAAAATAATTTTGTTTATTTGAATAAACTAATCTAATCCTGTCCTCCAGGGGAAAAATGTTTCAAAAACTTAAATGATCAGTACAGACTGTGGGAAATCTCTGTGCTGGCTCTCATGGAAACACGCCAGTGATATGGTCTCTAGAGATAATTTAATGAAAAAAGAAAAGATTTCCAAGTATTGTCCCTGCCAATATTTGGATTTACAATTTGCAAGCTCTAGTACCGATGGGAAGATCTCACAGGAGAAGCCAATTGTATTTACTCTTAGTGCCATCTGCAAGCTGTTAGCATTTGTCTCTTCTCCTTTGATCTTCTTCTAACAAACAAGATCAACTGTAACACACCCAATGCAACATTCCTACTAATTAATATCACAACTATGTGATTTCAATCCCACCCTATACAGCAGTAATCTATTGCCAACCAAATGAAACTGGTTCTAATTAAATAATCTCAAAAAAGGAAGCATGCTTTTTCTTCTGAACTGTTGTTTAAAATAACAGTTGTGAAGAAATGGACATGTCTTCTTGGTTTATGCACAGAGGCCTGAACTGCAGATTGTCCCATCTTGACAGCAGCATTGCCTCCTATGAAGAACAGAAGGGAAATGCCATGAAGGGATTCTTTCTTCCTTGTTCTCCTCTTGCTTTTGTTTTAAAATGACCCTATTCCACAGTTTCAGTTTTTGTAATATAATTAAGTATTCAGTCAGGGGTGGCCAAATAATTCACTCAATGAAAATCTAATATTTAATAAAGCACCAATTTCTCCATCACAAAATAGCTCTACTCCTGTAAAAATAACCTCTATGGACACATTCCTCTAAGTCAGTTTTGAATCCTTTTATTTCAATCTTACTAAGCAGTAAAAAAGCAGAGAAAGAGAGCGCATGATAACAGTTTATAAACAGCTACTCTAACAAGGTACGATAAAGCTAAATATAGTTCAAATATTGATTGGAAATACATGGTAATTATTTTATTATTTTGTTTTCCTTTTCATGCAGATCAAATTGGGCACAGCCTGATAAAATTCAGTTTAGCATAGTCATGGTTTGACTTGATAAAGAAATAAAATGGAATGGGAAACTAAACTGTGCATTAAAGTCCAAAGTTCTGTTTCTAATAATAATCTAAGAAAATGCCTGTGAAGGCATATCCATCATATAACAAGGAGGGCCTCATTTTCAGCCTATTTGTAGAAACCACAGAAAGGGTGTCTAGAACCATACTTTTGTGGTTGCAAAACTTGTAACTTCTGAACCATAAAGCCACCTTTCAGACTTGGATATGCAATCTAAAAGTGCACAGTCCAGCACAGAGTTAGATGCACTTAAAACCACTGAATTCAAATGGTTTTAGTATACCTAACTGTATTAGACTATGGCCTAGATATTTAGATTCATTGCAAAATCATGAACCAGTCTGATATTTTTTAAAGGTTTTGAAAGGGGAACCTTCCATACTTTAAATGATATCTGAAGTAGCAATCTATACACATTTATTACTGCTCATGAATGTCCCACAACTTGCTCTGGGTCATTGAACAAACTTGAACAGGGGTTTTCTACTTTATATTGTAGCCCTTGAAAATGGAATATAGTTTTCTTTTTAATATATCATAGAATTAATTATTCATAGAATTGGTAATCAAATTAAGTGGAAACTGCCTAAGAGTGTGTGTTTTAGCATTCTGAGCCAAGCATAATTAAGACCATGTCCCATGTTCTAAAAATAACAAAACCAAGCCATTAATTTGTAGTTATTTAACCCTGGAGCTGCCCAAGCGCACAGGTTCAGATGTCACCATAACAGTTCATGAATAGCATTTTCATAGGTTGTTTCAGTAGACTGGAAGCAGCTCATGTATAGTGCACATCCACACAGTTCATGGGTTAATTTATCACCCCTGTACATAGTGGTTCTTCTGAGTAGACATGGCAGTGCACTCTAAGTCCTGTACTGGAAAGCAAGTGTAGAAGAACTTCCTTGGTATTAGTAAAGGATAAGAATTAAATACCTGGAGCTACCTCTGAAAAGTGTCCAGAAGCCAGACTGTTAAATGGAATTGCTTATCAGGAGCATGGAACTCTCTTGTTGAAACAGCTGCACTAGAGTCTGATATATTTTTGGGCCCAGTTCAAAGTGGTGGTGATGACTTTACAATCCATTATGGTTTACGGGCAGGATATCTGACATATTGCTTCTTTGTCATGAGACTGCTCACTTAAGGTGGTTAACAGAGACTCGCTTACATATGCCTGATGTTCATCGGACTATGACCAAAGACGAGGCTTTTTCCACTGTCATGCCAATGCTCTGGGGATCCCTTCTCTTTTATCTTCTTGTATGACACTCTAGCAGATGGTAAATACCTTTCTTTTGAAAAGGGCCATTGGCCTATAACTGATTTTAATATCTGAATCAGATGGTTTTAGGCTATTGTGATACAATATTAGTTTTTCTTTTGTTTCTGCTGCCATGTTTATAGATTTTATTTCTATAAATTTGCTGTGTTATCTTGCTTGAAGTTTACTGTTATTTTTTATTGTTATAATCATGATACTGTTATCTTAGACTATTTCCAGGTGAGGTGGAATATAATAATTTAAATAAAATTAAATGCAAAAATAAATAATTTATGAAATTGGGTTGCACATGATTTGGTGATGGTCATGTAGTTTAGATGGTTTTAAATGGAGATTAGAAACATTTGCTCATCAGGATACATAAATGAAATGTCCATGTTAATCTGCAGTGTCCGAAGAATTCAAATACATACAGCTAAATCATGAGACATTCTTGATTCAAATTTAATTGGTGTATAACACCTCCTCCTCTGGCTTAAGTATCATTTTGTACAAGTTTCAAGACTAATTTTAGAATTGTTTCCTATACAGGATTGCAGATTACCTTTGCATTTTGACCATGTTTTGTTTTATCTGAGTAAATGATTATTTCCACACTTTTGATAGAAGTGAACTTGTGCACACTATACTGATAAAATTATATTACAAATAACTTGGTAATGTGCTAAAAAAAGATCAGTGCCTCCATTGTTATTGACAAATCAGCCTAATTTGCCTTCCCTTTTCAAACTGCTGCTTAAGCAAGCAAGAGGGCAATGGAAAAAAGAGGTAAGCAAGACAGATATGCCTTTGAATGAAACGAGATGAAGCTAGAATATTTAGATATCCAATTACTATATGATACTGAGAAGTTTCGAAATGACATTGAGATTGTGTTGCATACTGCTGTGTCTTAGAAAAAGTGTATTAATATTGAAGTTGAGTCATAAAATATTATTAACTTTGGGCGGAAATAAAGTGTGTTATTTTGCTGATGGAAATTTTTCCATCAATGAAATTTGAGGAGGATGAAATTCTCCCTATACTCCCACACTCCCACCACTATAGCACTTTCTCATAATCTACCCTAGAGGGCTTGAAATACAGGACTGTGGGCAGGAACAAAGAAAAAATGTCTCAGTGCACTAGCAGATGTCTGGATTTAACCCTTGAAAGTTAAGGCTGCCATTCTAGATGTACACATACATACAATATATGAATTCTTCTAATGGTCTCTGTAAAAATTTGAAAGGGACAGTGCTATATCTAACACACTGGACACTTGGGCATACAAACAGTTCTGGCATTTGAAAGCCTCAACTGATCAACCATTTACACTTTAAAGCACAAGATAAAGAAGTTTAAGTGTAGCTCATGAGAAATGGGTTGTATGTTATAGACTAGGAACTGTATCCAACCTGACTGCCAATGATGTGGAGCCTACTCCATACATCGATTTCCCTTCCCCCTTGCTGACCCTGCACATCTCCCAAATCTGTTCTGAAGGGTTAGAGGACCTCCTGAAGTAGATTTGGAAGGCATCTGGGGAGGTGCAGAGGATAAGAAAATAAGGAGAGGTCTGATAATGTAACACTATATTTAAGCCAGGGTGACTTTTTTAAATAACTGGCTCTGATGTGGTTTTAACACTAGTCTGATGTAGAAATTAGGCAATAAATTGTTGAGGAAATTGTCACTGCCTTAATTTCTGTATATCTGGCTGCTACTAAGGGCATAGGAACAAGGTCAATTCACAAGCCTGGCTAACAGGGAACAGTAAAATCAAACCCATCTTATTGTCCCTCTTTCCACCTCCTATCCTAAATTTATCTTGCTCTGATCAATTCACATATAAAAACATTTTGTTTGGAACCAGCCTCTGTACAAGGGTGCTTCCCCTAGTCCTAATTACATGGGACAAAGTGTCTTAAACAAGTCAGTGTTTCACATTGGCAGAATAGTCTCTATTGTTTTCCAGTTCACCTTTCAAAGCTTCAGAAAGCAAACTTCCAAAAACCACCATCTGGATTGCCAGGTTTGTTAGACAGGAAATATGTCCAGATTTCTGTTTGTATTTTAAAGACTGCAAGGCTATTAGAAAGGCAACAGGTCCTCTCAGAAGCATCCGGAAGGGAAAGAGCTGGTTAGTCCTGTCTTTTCGCATGACGCAATTCTGTTTGAGTTAGGCTCTGCCTATGCAGAAAACAAGTCCACTTAACACTGACATGTTTGAATACAAGTGGTGACAAGGCACCATTATAGAATAAGCTGCTGGAGAAGGGGGTAAGGCACTAACATGACTTCTGATGTTACCCAGATACAAGATCCTTCTACATTAAATGAACCCACATGGACAATGTGTAACTGGAGGGAAAAATTCCTTCTGCAGAGCAGAACTGGGTAAGAAAATAAGACTGAGAGAAGGAGGGGAATTATGTAAGCCCCGTCAAGTTCCTTGAAAAGAAAAAAGTGGGATATATATGAATAAATTCCATATCTGTTCTGGCTGCACACATAATATTATAATCAAAAGGTTGCCGTCTCTTGGCGTGAAGAATGTGGGGTGGGGAATGTGAGGCCTTCCAGATGTTGTTGGGCTGCGACCTCATCAGCCCTAGTCAGCATGGCCAATGATGAGAAATGATGGAGATGTGGTCCAGTGAGTGGGGGAGCAGCACACATTTCCCATCCTTGCTCTGGTAGTTCTAGGGCAAACAAACATTCCTTGAGACTGATGACTTATATCCTGCTGTTAACAAGATCCATTATCCTGACCTCCTCTTTGCTAGTACATGGAGTGAGGGGCAAATGTGAGAGATGGGACCACTGCAGCATGGAAGTCCTGCTTATGAATAATATCTTCTAGAAACTGGTACAGCAACAGTTACTTTCTCCAGATTAGAAACTGGTAACAATTATCACAACCATACAGCTTGCCACGTAAACAATCCTGTAGAGACTTAGGAAAAAGGACCTCCTTCCACCTCAGAGAAATGGTGTGTGCTGGATCTGTTCCATTTATTTTAAATTTTTACAGGCCCAAAGTTCTGAACTTACTGAATTATGAAATGAAGCGCCCTAGAAGCAAATTCATAAGTATTGCATTCATCAAGTAAACTTTGATGTCCTCTAAAAATGGAAATAATTTTGTATGCAAGAAACTATGTGAAAACACTGAGTTCCATCACTTAAATAGAATGTAATGGAAAACTGTTATTTGATTTTCCCAACTCCTTTCTATCATCAGTATTTGATTTAAACTGACATTTACGGCTAGACCAATTATGTCCCCCATATCTGTAAGACCAGCCTCATGAAACCTGGAATATTGGGTATGTGTGTGTGTGTGTGTGGGGGGGGGTGTTTGTGTATTTGGTAGGCTGGACAGGGCATCATACCTTTAAATTTTAGATGCCAAATGTTCTTCTTTCTTCTGTCTTTAACTTAAGGCAAAGCAAAACCAAAAAGCCTTACTGCTGCTCCAAGTGGCAGTTCAGCAGATGACAATCCTATCTTCTGGAAGAATTCTTACATCATTTCCACATAATGCCACTCCACAATAGGGCCCAATACTTAAACCCAGAATTAGGCTCCCTCGTTGTCTAATAATTTTGACAATATTCCACATAACTGTTCTACATGTAAGAGCAAAAATAATCATGTAGTCATGGCAGCCATTCTGCAACTCAGCCCAGTTTTAATTTCAAGCATAGCTTTCATCACCCTAAAAAATTCAGATGCAGCCCTGCACTCATCCCATGGGAAGGGTTTTCTTGAAAAGCTTCCCACCAATGAGGCTAAACTGTAAAGCAAGCATGAACTTGCAGATGTTGGCTGTACTCTGCTGAAATGCTCCCTCGGCCTTTAACTCCTCTTTAGTACAGAACAGATTTTGTTTATAAATACAAGAGAACTCTCAAGCAGCTTCACATTTCTTCCTTACAAGGAATCCAAAACTTGCTTGGACTTTGGCATTTGTGTTTCCCAACTGTAATATTATTGTGGCAAGTCACTGGGATGCATTAGCGAAGTAATTCTACAGACAAATTGGCTTGACAGTGCATTGTTTTAAAAATGTTGAATTTTAAATCAGATTTGTGTGCTAGCAAAGAGGAAAAAGAATGTATCTGGCTTCTCTTCAGTACATAGATCTTGATAAAGTACATTTCTTTCCCTTCTTGAAAAAATGTCATGTAAGAAAAAGGTAGCTACATATACTGTGCATACAGAATTGGTTTTACAGAAAACTCAGCAAAATGGGACCTCATCATAACATAAATTATACAGGCAAAATCAAAGATGCCATGACAAAAAGCTTGGTCTTGTGTTTAAGCTATAATCTTTTATAACCTATCAGAACAAGTGTGCTAAGTTTCCATTACGATGGGGAAAAGAGCAAGAGGGAATCTGCTCTCATGAGCTGGTGATTTATGCTTGATTCATATTTACTTGGAGATAAGGCCCATTGATTTAAATAGCTTTCTTCCAAGGGAGGCTTGCAGTGTAATGCAAGGTGATATAAAGAGGGCATGGATAATCAGAACACAGTCCTGGAAATTGTTCCCTTTTGCTAACAATTATCTTTGAACCATAAGACATCATAAAGAGCTAAAAAAAAAATCATAAAGCGTGCCAGTGTGGTGTAGTGGTTAAGAGTGCAGAACTGGCAATCTGGCCATGGAGCCAGCTGGGTGACTTTGAGCCAGCCGCATACTCTCAGTCCAACCCACCTCACAGGTTTGTTGCTTTGGGAATAAGACTGACAGCAGCAGGAGGAGAATGATATAAGCTGCTCTGAGTTTCTAAGAAAAAAGTGTGATATAAATCAATAAAAAATAAAATAAAATAAAGCATAGTGCCTCTGAACATATGAAGATTCATTTGCAAAGGTCTTTCTTATAGTACATTATCTCGGGGTGCATCATTAATACTTCTCAATTCCTTAGACAATAAGAAATGAGGGGCAATTTTTGTTGAATGAAATTGCACTGAGATATGCCTTTTGATACTGTCCATTGAGGTTTCCATGGCAAGGGTGCTGGAGTGGGTTGTCATTTCCTTCCTGTCACTGATGCAATGAAAATGAATTTGGGTGAACTCCGGGAAACAGTAGAGGACAGGATGGCCTTGCATGTTATGGTCCATGGGGTTGCAAAGAGTTGGCCACAACTACACGACTGAACAACAACAACTGGAACCTACAACAAAATGTTCCACTGTGGACTGCTCATACACAAGGGTCTAGCTAGGCAATCATGATCTCTTGTAGAACACCCCATTCCATTGACTTCTTTCCCTACCCTTCCCAATCCCTGTCCTTCCCCATCCCGAATAGTCAGTCAGTAGTTCCAGTTGACCATGTCCATTGGACTTTAGGAGTTGGGGAGGATTTTCCCCTACTAAAGCTTTTCCCCCTTGCTAAAGATTTATTCATACATCCAGAAATCTTGAGGTTCTCCAAACCTGCTGATACTTCTGTATTCTATACAGGCAGTGCAGTTTTATTATGACTATGTTTTAAAAAGCAATTATACTGGTACCCATATAAACTAACATTCAGGAGTTTTCTCAAGTTTCAGGTTTGGTCATTCAGTGAACACACAACCTGTGAGATACCTGGTCTCTGTTCATGATGGTCTGCTGCCCACCCTCACAGCAGGCAAGTACTGAAACTGCACAGAAATGTAATGGCCAATTCAGTGGAAAGATCTGCCTCTTATCTTCTCCCTCAGACCTCTATGTACAGAGTATTTGTTCCTAACAAGACTAAAAGCACATTTTTATTTGCACTTACTTGTGGTTCCTTCTCATGTTTGTTGGGGTCCTTTTCATAGCTTTCTGCATAGATCCTAAGAGTGGCTCGCACGTGACTAGATGCACTTAATCTGAAGATGAGTCTAGATGCATCAGAGAATAATATTCGCAGCCCCTGAGAAGAGCAATCACAGTGTATAGGTGATGGAAACAACACTCCTGAAAATGGTATTTTTCCAATATAATATTGTAATATTCTATCAACTACCTGCCTTGCAAGAACACGTACTTTCTGACAGTTCCTGATTCAGCATGACTCTATAAACTATTGCTATAGTTTTGCACTGGTTTGTAATTTGAGTAATTGCTTGGATTATCCTGATGATTAAAGTACTTGATTGGTTTTCTTGCATGTCATACTTATATGACAATTTAAATTGTGTGTGTTCATTGATACCTTTTGATGAAGGGCAATATCCTAACCTGTCATAATTGAAAAGTCTGCCACTGTCATAGTGCCAAGATTGTGAAATCTAGACATCTGAAACTTAACACATATGCTAAGGGAATGCTAGAGGTATACAATCTAGGGTTATTTTTGATGTATTAATAAATTTTAATTTATGTAAACATTAAGTATCAACTTCAATCAGTATGTGCCAGATGTCCCAAACCAGCTTTACAGTCAATACAGTTTGAATCCAGGAAGAGGTAATCTTAGAGAAAGAGAGGGGAGTAGCCCTACTCAGAGAAACTGAGTGCTCAGAACCCTCCCAGAGGGAGCTACAGGAGTGCTCCATAACAAGAACTGTGTTGGGTACCAGCAGCTTTCTGGGCACCAGCAGACTTCAATATATTTAGCTAAAGGCTATTTCAATCAGTGTGAAGCCGGGTCTATTTGCAAATAAATAACTGCAGAAAGTATCCATGCTTTAGCTACTGTTTCAGGTGCTATAGATAGGATTTTTGTTGCTGTAATTATTTTTACAAATTAAAAAATCTTAATTTTTAAGTTAGTAAAATTTAGAAAACTGCGCTCTTCAATAAAAGTCATCTTGAAAGTGTTTCCACAAGCCAGGTTGTTTGTTATAAGAGCAGCAAGACATTGAGAGAGAGAGAGAGAGAGAGAGTCTGAGTCAGAGACGGAGTCAGAGAGATATCTGTTTGCTCTTCATACCTGTTTTTTGCTCACAGTGCCATCTACGGGATCCACATATTCAAAGATGGTTGCTTTTTGCACACTGTAGACATTATTTCCAACAGCAAACTGTTGGTTACTAAAAGACTTGTCAGTGATCAAAGCCTCCAGATCTCTCATGATGAAATAAGCTGTTCTAGGGTCCAGGGCTTCATAATCAAATCTTGCATTGCAGGAATTAAAAGAACAAAAGACATGAAGTATCAATATGAGCAATACAAACTGCATATGAATGGGCAGTGTGAGTTTTCGATGTATTTAAATGCTTGCATCTAAATGACAGGGGAGTCTCTGGGATCAGGACCATTTGATGCCTGCCCCTCAGGGTATCCACAGACAGGCCTCTGATAACAATCCTATTTTCTCTTGCTGCTTTCCCTTAGAATGTAAACCATGACCAGAACAAAGGAAAGGATCAGCAGCCCTCATTTGCTTTGCCCTCTCCTTCTGGGGAGTGAAGTGGATGGGAACTGGAGGAATAAGACACACAAATGGACAAGGGAGACAGTGGTGACATGTAGGGGTGAATTGAGGATTGTCTTGCCAAACCTGAAGCTGGCACTGCTCAGTGGTTTTGTCCCTGATATGAGCAGTGCTGTGGCCTTGACTCCAGTGGCCACACATGGGAACAAGAAGCCATTGGGACCACTGCATCCATAAAAAGGAAACTTTAGACATGCAGTGCCTCAAGGGGCTCTAAGTGAGCTCTAAGGAGCTCTGCTGCCCCTCCAAATTTGCACGAGGAAGTATTCACCTGCTTTGTTCTGGATGTCAGACCCTTCTGATGCCAAGATACAAGTGGAACACCTGGCCCTTACTTTCTGGAGAATCGTAGCAATGCTGGGTTTTGAACATTCTGGACACTGTTTCCAACAGCAAGCTGCTGATGACTGAAAAACAAGTCTCCAGAGCTAACCATAGTTCAGGCAAGGAATTAGAGTAAAACCGTAACTCATGCAGAGTGTACAGCACTCCAAGATCAATTAACCCACCTCATTTCCTCACCTTAACTACCAAATGTCATGCCAATTTAAAGTACATATAATCCTATATACATATAGCAAACATATTTCTCCACATGTGGATCCTTATGTAGCCAAACAGCAACACCCATGCATAAAGACAGCCTATTTTTGTTTAAGGTGTGATTGCACCTCCAAACCAAGGTGGTGGGTTGGATGTTTCAAGGAAGTGGGACGGCTCCTGGAAAAATACATTTGACATGAAGAGTAAGCTACTGGTTTACTAGAGTTTTGAAGGATGCCCAAGGGAAGACCTAGCAAACCTGTTAGGATAACACTATTTGGGGCAGGGAAGGCTGTAGCTAGGCATAGACTAAAGAGTTTTGCTGCTTTTGGTAAGTATAGCATACTAATACTGCAACTATGATGGCATAAAACTTATTTTGTCATGCCGGAGCTGTTAACACAATTATGGGAGAATAAATTCTCTTTACAGTGGTCACTATTTCCCCTCTACAAACTACAAACCAGCATTTCCTAAATTTGCAGCAAGTTTGTGGTTTGTTAAGAACACAGCCATACTTGCAAGTATTAATTCTGAAGCACACAGCATCTACTAGGCACCTCTCCCTGCTCCCTACTGCCACATCCTTTCATTATGCTGCAACTGGTTCCTCTATAGAGCAGTCATTCTCACCTGCAATAATAGTGACGGCCAAATTTCGTCCAGTGTTCTCTGACTATCTCTTCCACACTCTGCTTTCGAGCTGCCATTATTGATAGCCAAATGAGAACAGCCCAAAGACCATCCTTCTCTCGAATGTGGTCAGATCCTTAGAAAAAAAAGTTTAAACATGTATTACATTCAAACAAATTATCCTGAAAGTGGAAAAGTGATACATTGCTGTACAGTGACTTAATTGTATTATAAAAGGTGATTACAGTCCTGTCAGTATTCCGGGAAAAGTATAAAAATGTCTCTACAGGTGATATTTGGAATACTGTAGTATAAGGAATTAAATTGAAATGGTATATTTGTATTGCCTATTATATTTAACAGCCATGCCTTATTTAGAGTATATTAAAAAAACTGATTCAAAGCTAAGTCCATCCCAAAGTAGATGGTATGTATGGAAAATGGGGATGTTTATTTTGCGTGGTATTTTGTGTGTTTAGGTTGTATCTGAATCCATCTGGGTAGCCACACTACATCCAAGCAGACTGTAGCTAGTTTGGATTTAAAAATTCTGCAGTGTGACCAGTATGTGCTGGACCATCATCCTGAGTCTCTTCCAATCCATGCAGGTTCCTTTTCACACAGCTGTGGTAGCCTGGTTGCCTATGACCTGCTCCACATGCCTGGGGCAAATCCTTCCTTGGGAGCTGTTGGATTGTTGCTGGCTTCTAAAGCACAGTTCTATTTTTCTCTCCCTACTTAGGAATTATTCCTGCTCCAATTTACTGCAGAAGCAGATGATAGTTGTTCATTTACGACTGATGACCAAGTAAAAACATTTATCCCTGTTGCTGCCAGATCAAACATATGCACGTGTACAGCTTTTTTTTAATGTTGATGAATAGTTTGCTAATGAAATTTGATGAGTGATGGCTGCTGCTACTTTCTTTTTCAAAGTCCATGAGATCCATAATTCTGCAAATTTTATTTATTTGCAAATAAAACCTGACTTCACCTGTCAAATACCTTGTACTGCTACAAAAAAGAAAAAAGCTACAACAGCATTGGGTGAACTCCAGGATAAGTTGCCAGAGAACAACACAGAGCCCAAGAAGTCATTTCCAAAACCTTTTATAGTAGAAAGGATACTTTCACTAACCAGCCAGAAGTCTCTGCTCCTTTTCTTATGAATCCAGGATTTTTCTTTAGTGAAAGATTATATCCCAGATATTATTACTACAGAAAATAGTCCTTTAAATGATGACAAGCTGACATGGTTATTTAAGTTCAAAAAAATCATAAAAATGCTGATGTCTGCCTCTCTTATTGTAAAGTGCAGGTAATTATTCTTGGTATTGGCTCAGTTGCCAAGCATGCAGAAAATGTAAAGACAAAAAATACTAATATAAAAGAGGAAAAGCTCATACTCTTAAAAAAGTAATCACTGAGTGAAAAAATGCATTTATGAATTACTATTTTTCTCAACATCCAAAATACACTTTATACAATCTACAATGTGTTTACTGTTCAGTGTGCATGTTTCTATAGTACTGGAACCAGCTTTATTTTCTTTAAGGCAATTGTTTTTCCACTGCATTGAGAAAAGCTACTAGCTAATCAGTATTCCTTATGCAGAGCTGATGCTTGCCTTCCTTCATGTGATCATTGGTACAGGGAAGAGGGATCACACTGTAGACTCTACAACTTCTGTGTGACATAAACACCCACATAGAAGGGAGCTCATCTCCTGTCCATTGGCTTGAGTACAGAATGGTCCGCTGAATATAGAAATGCCTCTCAGGAGCAGAACAAAAAAATGCAAAATCACCAGGGGTCAGCCTCAGAGAGGGATTCTGTTTGCATACCCTGAGTTCAATATATTCTTTGGTGGATTAGTTAAAATGAATCCTTCCTACTATTTGCATTTCTATGAAAGGCTGTAACACAATCATCATTCCAAGTAGCAAAGGATTTCTTAGAACACTTACAAAAATTAACTAGTCCGCTCCATTTTTAAATTGTTCCAAAGTCCCACATCTAGTCAAGCGAAACTAAAACCCAGATAACTTTTTCTCCTAGAATCAGATACAAATTTTCTCTGCACCATTTGTCACCGGTATCTTCCAGATGTCTTTGAAAGCCATGCATTCTCAGAGAGAAGGAGGGAAGGGTGGGCCCAGTTTCACAAAGGTTGAATAGCCATTACTTTGATACCATGAAGTCTTCAAGCAAATCCACACAGTTGTCAAAGTCAAACATAGGCAGTCCCTGAGCTGCAAATATCCAAGTTATGAACAGCCCATACTTATGAACAAACTGCTATAAAGTTTATTATTTTTTTAATCATTATCACCATAGAGAGAAAGCAAAAGGGGAGAGAAGGTCTCCAAAGCATGCCTTCCTGCCCTGCCCATTGTCTCCAGCATTTCCTTGCTGCAAAGAGGAGGCACCAGTGAGCTTGGGCTAGAAATAATAATGGTTCTTCCACCTTCATGGGGATCCTCTGCCCCTAAACCCTTTAAATGTGGAGGGCTGACTATACGTGATCTGACTTAAATATGAATTTGACTTTTTTATAGAATAGTAGAGTTGGAAGGGGCCATGAAGCTCATCAGGTCCAATCCTCTGCTGTTGCAGGACACCAATTTATTTAAGAATGAATTTCTGGTTTCTCAGGAATGGGACTGAGAACCCAGGGACTACCTGTGCATTATGCCCACCCACCAGAATGCAAAGAAAGAGGCATGGGGTAGTAGGGTCGTGGCTCAAGAAGAAAGGGGGCAGGGACCCAAAAAAGTTTGGGGACCACTGATTTGAAGGCAAAATAAACACAGCAGCTCTACTACTCAGTCCCCTCCTTCTTCCTGCAATGCATTTTTACTTACTGTCTTCCTAGGGGATGATAAAATATTTCATTTTCTTATACCAGCAATTTTAGAGCATGGACATAAAGTGGCTGATGGCTATCCTTCTTTGGGTGAAAGCAAAATCAAACAGGACTTTCTTCCAAATAAGCATCCGTAAGATTGCAGTGTAACTGCAAAATCTTAATCTTATAAGAATGTGCAAGATGCACTTGGTCAACAAACACACAACTAGCTGAAACACATTATGCTTATAATGAGTAACATAACGTCCATTTGAGGCTTTAACATTCATCCTGCCACTATGATGAACAAGAAGCCAAATATTGTCACAGGGACTTTTGCAGAAGCTTCATTCCAATGGTTTTGCAAACAAAGCTCTTATTGCTCCTTGCTGAAGTAAAAGAACACTTTTCCAGAAACATAGATCAACACATATATCCATTAGTATCATTAAAAATATATCTGGTGGGGAAAGATAACTGAAAATACTGCTTTCTTTTCATTGCGTCATGTAAATACTGATTACAAAATCTATTTACATAAATGCCTGAAAGACCAGAAAGAGTTCTGAAGCATTTCTGGTATTACAGGATGAGAATGATAGGTTAGGACAGGTCAGGGGATTTATTGGGCCTCATTTTAAAATATCATAGCTTCATTCTTAATGGACTCCAATATATGGCAGGTTTCTGGCCAGCTGTGTAACTGAATACATTCAGTAAAAACATCTTGCAGCCAGAAGATGAAGGCAGCCAATTAACTATGTATTTTTGTAGGACATTTAATCAAACTAGAATGTTCACTGTGGCACTTGTGGGCCAACATACAAGGCTACTTGTTTTTAGTTGGGTTGGTACAATGCAGGCCTGGGTTAAAGTGTACAATCTTCTATAAACCATTAACAGGATTACATTTGATGTATGTATGTACAGTATGTATGTATGCATGCATGCTCCATGGACTATAGACTGTTTTACCAGTGCCAAAGCTTTCTTCTCCACAAAGTGAGCATCGACCAGAATCCATCAGATTTGAGAAGAACCTCCACCCTGCTGGTGTTTCATACACAGGGACTTTCATGGATTTTGCCACCCTAAAAAAAAGACCACACACCAGACCATTAGATACAGTTAAATAATATGGACTGATAATGACTTCTTAAATCACTGCTTCCTGGGATTGCAGATCTGGACACATCCACTGGACAGTGAACCAAGGGCAACCGGGGGGCCGCATCCACTGCTTCTCAGGAAAAGCACAAGAGTGAGACTGACCTGGCCCATACACTGGCTAGAAAAGGAACAGCTGCAGGGAATTTCTTTTGCATTTCCCTGCCAGAATAAACACTCAAGCAAAATTTGAAAGTAAGAATTGGTGCCTCAGGTTTGCTCCCCCTGCCTTCAAATATATTTTCCTTTTTGTCATTCTTTTAAATCATAAGCCTGAGAGCAGGGACTCTTCTTATTAATTTTGTAAGCAGCTCTGCAAGAACAGGGGCAAGGTACCTTTGCAACAAAAGGTGGGAAGATGAGCAGCATTGTCCTGGGTCTTTCCAGGAGAAAACCCAGCAGAACACAGATCACTGGTCCCAGAAAGCAATGCTGGTCCCAACAGAAAGCAGAATCAGCACCATGAAACAAAGCTTTACAGCTGCCCCCAAGTGGCAACTGGGCCGTTTGGGGCAGGTGTCCCTGCTTCACTGTCCTCAGGGTTCCCGTGATGTTTTCTGAAATACTGGCAGGAGAACTGAAGGGGAAAGAGTGGGAGAAAATGCTCAATATCCCCATGCTGCCTGACCATCTGTTGGGCACATCATGGGTCTTGGGATAAACAAGTCATACTCATAGGTTTCTATGAAGATGCACCTTGTTGTGTTGCATGAAGCCACCCATTGGTTTTGCAAAAGACCTGCTCCTTGAGGAGATGAGAATGACTAGAACTAGTTTCTTGATATGAATCAACACAGCTGCCTCAATTTTTAGACTCTCAATGAACCATGACTGTAGGTGCTATAAGCATATAAAGGTAAAGGTTTCCCCTTGATGTGAAGTCCAGTCATGCCTGACTCTAGGGGTGGTGCTCATCTCTGTTTCCTAGCCGAGGGAGCCAGTGTTTGTCTGCAGACAGTCTCCATGGTCATGTGGCCGGCATGAATAAACACCGAAGTGCACGGAACGCTGTTACCTGCCCACCGAAATGGTACCTTTTTATCTACTTGCATTTGCATGCTTTCGAACTGCAAGGTTGGCAGGAGCTGGGACAGAGCAACGGGAACTCACCCTGTTGTGCAAATTCGAACTGGCAACCTTTCAATCAACCAGCCCAGCAGCACAGCAGTTTAAACCACTGCGCCACCTGCAGTCCCACTATAAGCATATACACACTTCAATATTTCCCACTATACAACACAAAGTGATGTACAACATAAGAAGAAGGGACCAATACAAAGACATGGTACTTCTCCAGAACATTGCATGATGGCCTTGTCATGACAAGTGACTATTTCTTGACCTTGGTGCACTGGACTGAACATCTGAACAGTCAAATAAAGTTTGTGTCTGTTTGAATGGATATATTTTTGTGAAGTATATGATATGGAATATAAATGGACAAATAAACCCAGAGAGATTTCTAAGTGAAGACACAAGACCAGGTTATCCACAGACAGTGGAAGCCGTGATTGCTTAAAAAAGGCTGAAGGGTGACCTAAGGGAGAAAAAAAGAGTACACATTTTCTTTGTAAGAGCATAGTACAATTGAGGAATGATGCAGGCAAAGTTAATCACTTTTAAACTCCATGGGAACTCTTTGAAGCCTGTCACTGAAATTAGCATTGAACCATGCCCCCTCTTTGTTTACTTCTCACTTTTCCTATAATTGTTTTTCTTCCCATGAGACAAAATTGTCTAAGTTTTACATGAAATCAACATACCCTGTGAAGGGTAGAAGTTCTCAAGAGTTAGCCAGGAGTTATGAAAGAGGAAATATTCCTCCCCACCCCTCCGGACACACACACATTCTCCTGCCATATAAGATATATGTAGAAAGATTTTGCCTAAAATAATTTTCTTCAAATCTGATAAATCAGAAAATTTATTTTTGCTATGAAGTTGAACTTTGATGGACTAAGATACAGGGTATGTTTAGACTTCATGCCAAATCACCATACAAATAAGCCATGGTGGGCTGGATGTTTTCTGATCGACCCCTGATACACCTGAGAAGTGATCAAGTTTACTCTGGCTTGTTCTCCCACATTTTGCTCCTCAGTCCTGCAGGCAGTATGCCAGAGTCCTTCACAGCAGAACCTTTCATGCCTTCCCACACACACTCCAATCAATAACTCTTTTTATTTACCTCTGGGGTTTGTTCTGGAGCTTCAAAAAAGTACAACTGGGGTTGTTCTTCAATTTAAAAATTTCAGGCCCAGATAGGGATGTGAGGAATCTGTTTTGGGGGTGGGAATCCAATGGATCCCCTGGGTCTGCTTTGCTGCTGGGCACATGCCAGGAATTAAGCCCCAGGCACTATGCAAGCAGCATTCCTCTTCCGCACCATGTGCAGCATCCTTTGTTTGTGCTGCTACACCTGAGGGTGCTAGTTGTACAACCTTCCTTCTACAAGCAATCATGGACTTCCTCTCAGCTCAGCTTGATTTCCATGACTGGGAAGAACATGAACCTAAAAAAGTCAGGGGTTATCAGGGTGGGTTTTTTGTGAAAAATAAACCACCCGGAAGAAATTGTGCCCTGCTCACATGACACAACATGGCTGCTCACCCATGGTGAGGTCATGCAAACCAGTCACTGGTTTGGGAGAGGGCCTTTTAAAATAATGAGTAAGGAAGTTTTACCACTCTTCCCTGCTTCTCTTGGCTTCCCCATTTTCCAGGTGTCAGCTGTACATTTTTAGAAATAATGATGTCAACATGGGAGAAAACAGCCAGAAATTTCTCTAGACTGTAAGCCAGCACTTCATAGATTCATATTTTACTTCTGGGGCCCTAGGGAATGGAAGGAGCTACACAACTGGCTACAGAGAGCTACGGACTTACTGCTACAGGATTTTGAGTATCCTGGGTTTGGAGTGATGTAAATAAGTATCAGCACCATTCTCCCTAAACATAACACAGCTTACTTAGAAAATATCAGATTCTAAAACTCTTGCAGATTAAGGACTTCAGCAACAAACAGCCAAAGCAAAATGAGACGTGTAAGAGGCAACTACCTCAAATACAGTTATGCAACATGGTGGGACTATTGCCACAGTAAAAAGAAAAATAATATTTAGAACAAGCTATTCTAATATCTCTGGAATTTCCAGTTTCACTTTTTCTTCCTTTTAAAGCCAGTAACTTTCATGAATAGTCAGAAAAAATTTGGAAGCAAGGCTAAGAAATCTATCCCAAATGCAACAACTCCATTAGTATGTTTCCGAAGTCACAAATATATGGCATTTCAAGGTAAATATGTTGGGCAGGAATGGGCAACCTTTTAACTCACTACACCACCCTCAAGTGGCTACATTCCCTCAGTGTTGGAAGCCACAAGCTGACAGTGGGAGACAACACACCCAGCGGTGTATGGAGCCCCAGTCATGACACACATACATGACTCTCTGAGTGGGTCTGCACATGATGCCAACACACTTGGGCAATAAGTCACAGTGGACTGGTTGTTGCAAGAACACACCATGGTATATCAGAGGGATAGTTGGGCACATAACTTTGTGCTGCAACTAGGGATGTGTGAGAAACCCCTAGGATGGGAATGCATTCAACCCCTTAGGCTCGGCAGCATGAACTCCAGTCCATTTTGCAGTAGCCTGGAGCCAAAGTATCTGGCAAGCACTCCCAGTGTTCCTGGGATGCTTGCCAGGAATTGAGCCTCATGTGCTGTGCAAGCAGAGCCCTCTTCCATGCCCAGTGCTTCCACTGGCAGCAGCACCAGGTGGCGAAGCAGGTCAGTTCCCAAGAATGGTCCTGATGTGACCATTTGCAGGGCCTCTCTTCTGCATCCTGTAGCTGATTTGATAGGGAAGGTTGCCAGTTTGTACAACAAGGGTTCTATGAATATTCACAGACTTCTTCTTGGCTTGGGTTACTTTGTAGCACTGGGCTGAGCACAAGAAGACCTCTGCAGATGCTAGAGGGATGGATTATAAAAGGGTTTGTTCCAACCCTAGTTGTAGCCATGCTCTTTCCCCCTCAGTCTGCCAGCTGACACTCCTGGAAAGTTTATGGTTCAAGCAACTCTTCCCTTCACAACTGGGAACCATTCTGGCTTGATACAGTTCCCTCCGCTTTTTTCTCAGACAGATCACTTTTCACAATCTCATTTTCTGACAGCCATTCTGACATGCCTAAGTGGGCACCTCATTAAGGAAAAAACCATCTGTACTGCAAATATGACCAAATAAATATGTTTTTAAAAATAGTGCACTTCTAAATGTACAAGCATGTGCAGTTCTGAAAAAATGGGAAGCCTTGTCTGGGTAATCTCCGGAGAGTGGTATATGCTGTTAAAATGCTGCAAGTACCAGTCATGGTCATTCACTCACAAAGACTCTGTACTGATTTTGTTTTTGCACTTTGGCTGCTATTAAAAGGTAGGCTATCAAAGTCAAAGCAAAGACACACATCATTTTGCTGACAAAAAGAGATGAAGTAATATATTCCCACAGGCAATGGGATCCTCAGGGTTCTCTGTGTTCTGACAGGCCCCAGTGTCCCGACTTTTCTACTCATTCTCAGGTCTCACTTAGAGACTCAGGAAGATGGAAATTGACCTCACTTGTTTTTACTGAAGCATGGAGGTTTGACAGCTGGCTGTCAAAAGTCCAGGTTGTATTAAAAGAAGCCACTGACAGGGCCATTTTGGTCTGGGGTGGTTTTCTGAAAGGAACATATGTATTTAGGCCTGCTCCCTCAAAGAAAATATCCTTTTAAAAGGTGGAAAAAACATGGGAATCTTGAATAGCCAAGAATCATAGTGGGGCAGGACAGCAGTAAGGCAGTAACCATGAACCCACCACGCTACTTCGGCATCAGTGAGGTAGCACTAGTTGTAGCTTGGGCAAGTTCAACAAGAGCAACAAGGGATTTCTTTTCTTTCTGCTCTTGCCAAGTGGTTTGTTCACTGTTGCCTGAGAGCCAGGTTTGGATGATACATGATCCCACCATGTATGAAACAAATCCAACAACTACAAGCCATAGGTCCTCAACAAGTCTTGTTAGAGAAAAAATACAGACCATCCTGAAGATCATGTTCTGGGTTTGGATTATTTGACAATGAGGGCTGGCATACTTCCTATGGCAGGTTTTTGTGTCATGTGAACAAGGTTTTTCTCTCTCAAAATTTTTGCCACCTCACACTGTTCCTACTCTCCTTTTTTCTTTGTAAATCCTAAAAAATAAAGAGGGGAAAATATTTATTATTTATATTGTGATTTTTATCCTGCCTTTTTCCTACAAAGGGCTCAAGGCAGCTTACATTATCTCTCCTCCTCCATCTTATCCCCACAACAACAACCCTGTGAGGTAGGTTGGGCTGAGAGTCTGTGACTGGCCCAAAGTCACCCAGTTGGCTGCATGGCTGAGTGGGGACTAGAACCCAGATCTTCTGAGTCCCAGTCCCATGCTCTTAACCACTACACCACACTGACTCTCCAAATATGGAGTATGGGCTGGTACATATCTCAAGAAAGAAGCAGTATGGGGATGCTGACGACTGTAAGATAATGTCTCCTCTACGCTCATGCAGGGGAAGACGTGAATTTAGAAAGTGAAACCCAAGCGGAAAGGAGTCTGACCCAACCCTGCCCAGGCAGGAAATCTTGAGCAAAGCACTGGGGACCATATGTGATCTTGTTGCTGTTAGTCGCGAAGTCGTGTCCGACCCATCGCAACCCCATGGACAACATTCCTCCAGGCCTTCCTGTCCTCCACCATCCCCCGGGGTCCACTTAAGCTCATGCCGACTGCTTCAGTGACTCCATCCAGTCACCTCATCCTTTGCCATCCCCTTCTCCTTTGGCCGTCAATATGATCTATGGGCTGCCAACTCCTGCTTTGGGGCAAGCAAGAGGCACCTATTAGTCAATAGACGGACTGGAATTGTTTCTATGAAAAGATTTTAAAGCACAGAAACAAGGAGAAGGTAGCTAGAGCCAATGGTGGTAGGGCAGTGGAGGTGGCAGGAAGATGTAGTGAAAAAGGTTATAGAACAGTTAGAAAGAGTTAAATTGGACTCCAGAAGGCTGGGCATAAGAAAGCTTCCATACAGTGGGCTCCTATCATTAATAATCAGAGGTTTTCAGCAAGTACTGTGTTTTAGTTTTTTAAAATTATTTTTCTGGAGAAAAAAAGATGGAAAAAGCAGTAGAAGAAGGCATAAGGTCTACAAATTGACATCATCATCATCATCATCTGGACAACACCCACTCCACTGAATTCCATGACTGAAGCAGTGCAATTGCACAACAGAAGCCTCACCTGAAAGCACCCTAAGAGATATAAAAACAAAGACTTCTGCATTTCAGTAAGTTTCAGGACTAAGATGGTACAAGAGTCTGGACCAGTCATTGATTGGAAAGACCCCTGAGTATTTCAGCATGCATTTCATTACATTAGAGCTGAGCCGCAAAGGTTGAGCAAATGTCTGTACTTGCACATTTTCAAGTTTCTGTAGGTTAAGGTTCTCATGCACACCATGGTGCATACAAATTCATGAATCACTCAGCAATCAGTTCTGCTCAGCATTCCCACTTTATTATTTGTGTAATGGAGCAGGATTTGCAGTGTTTGATTCAAGCACAATAAGATATAAGCAATGCTGCAATTATTCCATCTTGTACCCAGTAACTTCTCTACTGCACCAACTGGGAATATGTAAAGTGTGATTAAATTTAAGTCATTCTCTTCTTTTGAAAATCTAGACTAACTGATTTGTTAGCTAGCCCCATGTAACAAACATGAAAGCAATCTACTCTGTACATCAGAGAGCCTTTTCTTGTGACAGACAAGAAAGAAATCTACTGTGTACACAGCCCTGGAATTCTAAACAAAATGAAAGGAAGCATTCAAATGTTTGAAAAAATAAGAACACTGACATTTATTCCAGGCACAAAAATCATGAATTAGTTTTGGTACATACTTTTTTGTATAAGAGAGGGAATTTGGATTTTCTACTTTGAAGATGCTTCAAAAGATTACATTGTTTATGTACACAAAGATAAGCTCAAGGGTTTGCAGTAGCATGTGTTTTAACCTCTCTCTCTACAGCTTTGCAACAGATTATGAAAAATGTTTCTAGGCTGCAGAACTCTTGGGAATTCTACTGTAATGTTCAGGGCTACCAACATGCCTGTGGCCTTCCCTTTTAGCACCTGCCAGGCTCCCTGCTTTTAATAAAAAAAAATTAAAAATATACTCTGAAAATTATGTTTTATTTAAGATGTCATCATTTTTCTTTTAACTAGGAGGCTTGCTACAAAATGAAAGTTTACTCTCCAGTGCCATGTTTGGATCCTCACCACAGCCTGATTTCCTCTCAAATGAAAATCCAAACATATATAATATGTGCATATATAAGCAGCAATTTATGACATTTCAACATTCCAATATGTTTCCAATTATAGGTGGCAATAACAATATGTTTAGATTAAGTTATCACCTCTTTCACTGGAAAATAACAATTATTTTATAAGTATATATTCTTTCTTAAATTCTGTAGAACTTTGACCTCTTCTGCAGAAAGGGACACCTGAAGAACCCCTTGTTCATCAACTCTGTGACAAAGCACACTCACCCATTTCCACAAAAGTAAGCATACTTTTAATTTACAAAATTAAGGATTTACTGGTCTTTTACCCTTAAATTGTGCACCTTCACTACTAAGGTTCTCCTTAATGATTTAGTGAACTTCCACCTCCTTTCAACCTCTATTCTTTCTACTCTCTTTTCTATTCTCTTTCTACCCCTCTTTTGGAGGATGGAGAACAGCATCTTTTTCATAAGCTTTGTCTTCTGTCTGCCTTCTCCACCTGTCCTACTTTCACTCTTTATATCCCCATGGGGCTTTGTCAAACCAAGCCAATCCCAACTTCTCTTTGAGCACATCCCACCTGCCAACTGTTGGTTTGTGATATAAACTGAAGGAAAAAGAAACTTCACAGCACAAGCAGACATTTTTTTTAATTTTAAGTTTCATTTTTCTATGCAGTACTCCCTGCATCTGAGCTCCTTTGACAATAACATCTCAAGGAAACAAGCATCTCAATCCGTCTACATTCATTTAGACAACACAGATATGACAGCATTACCCTTAGTATGTGAAGCTGCATCAGACAGCAATCACATATGGATGATTATATGTTATCAGGCAATTTTTGTAAGTTATCATGGAGTTAAGTTCGAAATCCAGTGGAGGCTACTCTCAGATTCTCAGGTTTACTCTAATGTATGTTCACAGGACAGAAGTTTCAGCCAGCTCAGTAGAATCCTTCAAGGGAACTAAATATCACAAGCATTTTCTGCTCTCCCTCCCAATCCTCCACTACAGTGTCTTCAAACGTCAGGAATCCGCAAACATGAACTACATGAGCACACCATAATATACGAAAGCATTCAGGCAACATTCCCCTCTGCAGTTCCTCAGATCTTTGTTAAGATTTGTGAATTAAAAAGATAACTTGCTGATTTATTTTTCTTCTCTGAGTGCTGAACTCTGGTCCTGTACTTTTCATCTGATCCTATTAACACAGTAACAGTGGCAGGTCCATGAAATGGATGCTTGGCTTCTGGATAGTTTCACTCTGCATGCACTGTGTTCCCTTAAAAGGCATAAAGTGTATATACCAGGAGTGGAAGCCAGCAACTGCCAGTCCCCCATATATGGTCAAGTGTTACAGCTGCTACTCTCATCATATTTAATTTATAATCTACAAAAGCACTGGAATAGTAGACCTTAACACATAGAAAGATAACCAGGACATTTCAAAGGGATAAGAAAGACAAGTGCCCAATAGCCTTCTTGAAGCACTAGAATGCAAAAAATATCACAGAACTGGATGAAGCTGAGAAGATTGTCAAATTCAGTCCCCTTAGCACTCGACAGGTGACTAAAGACTGAATGGCTCAAACAAACAAGCCAAGGAATATGATAACTTGTGGCAGCTCTGCTTGATATTGTTTGTGTGTCCATTGCCTACATTTCTATAAGAATTCCACTAGGAGAAAATTTGCAATCAGTCAAACATGAAAAAAATAGATTTCAACTGAAAAATGTCACTTAGCTCAGACAAGTGTCACTTAGCTCAGACAAAAGATATCAGAAAATAATTGACAGCATACACAAAGGTGGGTAAGGACTTCTGGAAGATTATATTGTATAGGAACCTGTTGATGAGCAGCAACAGTCAAAAATTGCAAAAAGGAGGAGATCAGTGCTGGGAACAAGTACCCAATCCTACAGCTGATGGAACTCTTTGCCTTTCAGACTATACCCTTGCCCTGGTGCTCTCACTTACTTTAGATGTCTATTCTTGGACTCTGAATGCATTGGTTCAGAGACTGTAAAATGCTTATGCATTGGTGGCATTCTATTAACCAACCTTCTCTAACCTGGAGTTCTCTGGATATGGACTGTAATTTCCAGATGCCAGGAACTCTAGGCCAACACATCAGGAGCGTACCAGGTTGGCACAAACCAATCTTTTCATTAAGATAAAATAGTATTCTTAAAAAAAAAAAAAAAAAACAAGCCTCCAGACTTACAGCACCAATATGTTCAATGGGGCTTGTTGTGGTTTGGTGCCGTCAAGACATCTCCAGCTTGTGGTGACCACATGAATAAAAGCCCTCCAAAATGTCCTATCCATGACAGCCCTGTTCAGCTCCTATAAATTCAAGGCTGTGGCTTCCTTTATGGGGTTAAGCTATCCCATATGTGGTCTTCCTTTTCTTCTTCTGCCTTTAACTTTCTCTAATGTGGAGCTTACTTCCTAGTAAATGTGTTCAGGATTCAGCCTTAAAGAAAAAAAAACTGGACATTCCTTTATCCTTATTGGTTTCTCTCCAGTGTAGCTGTAACTCACAGGAAGCCAACCAGTGTTCCTATATCACGTCTCAGATCAAAAGCCTGTCTTCTACTAGCCGAGAAGATGGAATCAACTGTGACTTGGTGGAGAGATTAGGGTCCTAACTTGATGTGATGGCATCAGTTCTGCATAGTTAAACATTGCCAAAATCATGTCCAAGAAGGGTTCAGGTCTTTTTTTAAGAAGGGGAAAGGAACATGCAGGTCAGAAATGTAAAAATCACCACCTAACCACAGCTAACTCCTCCGTACCCCATCTGATATGGGAAATGACCTAGCTGAATGAAAAACAATTGAGAGAAGGGGCTGTAGGGAGGCAACCCATGGGCAGGTTAACAGCCCTTCATCTGCATATCCTCTTTGTTTCAACACTGGATTCACCATCTCCCTTTTACATACACAATTAAGGTATTAATTCCATGAATGAACACACAGAACTATTACTGTTTCATCTAGCTGAGCCCTGAGATGTCTTGATATATTCACTGCTTGCTAATAAAGTGCTTCAAAACTATGTCTTTTTGTTATAATAGCCTCAGCAATTGTTTAAAACTGAACTTACAGCAGTGAAACCCCTGAAATCACAGAAAATTACCATCATGTTAAAAGAGGATTCAAATAGCATCTCCTCCCACCCAGTTTCAAGACAGGCTGTTCCTGTATAAACATTTCAATAGCTAGCAAACAAGTCAAAATAAAGTCAAAGTAGTCCAAAGAGATCAAGCAAAACCATATAAAAACGTTCTACCTTTGTAGGACAAACAAAAATATACACACTGTACTTAAAATTAGGAAATCATTTTCTGAACTGGCAAGATGTCTGTACACTTCAGTGAGTCTACAGGACTGCTATTTCCCCTGATTTCCATTTTGGAGAGCTCTCATCTAGATTTAGCTATTTTGAACTAAATAGGCTATGGAGAGTATAAATATTTCGAACAAATAAATACCCTACTTTTTATTTGAGAACTTAACCCTCTGGATTCCATTTTGATTATTTAAAGAAATACAAGTTAATTAGCATCCATTCTCAGTACAGTTATCAAAAGGGAATATTTTTGGTAGTATCTTTTATGACAAAATTAGCCAACAAGCATTTGTTGTATGCTGTAAGAAGAGAACGTGGGATATTTGGACTACCACTCCTAGGCAGGCCACATCAGGGGAAAGGATGTTGAACAGAATCCGGTTTTCATTTTCCCCTCTTCAACAACTCAATTTCCAGCCAAGCTCCAAGGGAATTTCCCTAACTGCCAAGTGGTCCTCTAACCCTTAAATTCTGTCTCCATTTCCTGTTTCCTTCTCAGTTCCGCTATCTCTCACAGAACAAGGAAACATATTTCTGTTGCTTGACAACTTGCATAGCGTTACTCCCACAACCTTGGCTCACATGTACATAAACGTAATTAAATGTTTGTCCCTTTGGGCTTTTTCTTTTGGGGTACCATCTTTCTTCTTCAAGAACAAAGCTAGAAAGCATCACATTTGGTGGAGCACTTCAGAAATCTTTGGCAACAACATAATCCTTAACTACATCTAAATCTGAGTTGCAATTACTGCTATATAAGACAAAGTTGTGAATAAATCACGAATACCCTGCAAAATGCTATAAAACTGCAATCAGTACAAATGTTTTCAGGCCCAAAGCTCAAAAATCTAAGTGCCAATTCTTTGATTTGCCATACATAGGATCTCCTGTATTTTTTAAAGACAAAATAAAGAAGGAAAAATAATTTGTCTTAATATAACACTTCACTGTATCTAAACAAAAACACACTGGAAGAAGATAGTTTAGTGCCAAGTTATACAGGTCTGTGTAAATAATGATAACTTGAAAAGTTTCATTTGTTAGCAGAGAATAAAGGCTTCACTGCTGTGCAGAAGTGACAAAATACAGAAGAAAATAAACACAACAATTATCTAAATCTACAGAGAGTTTTCCAAGGCTGATTTAACAGATTTTTTAATTACATTATTCTAAACAGTTACATACCATAAAACCATGAGATCAGGAACAGAAACACTTGGACTTGGTTCTCCCACTACCTTATCCATGCTCACCACTTCCACTTTTAAATGGCTCATTTGTAGGTGAACTTGATGTCCAAACTGAACACTTGTGGGTTAAACAACCTATGAATTGTTCTTAGGTTAACTTTGACTTGTTTAATCCTGAATAGCCCAAGGTATCGTGCCTTAGATGTTATGAAACCCAGAAGTGGCCTGCTCACTCTGCATGTCCCCCGCACATTGTGGGTTAATTAACTTATGATTTACTGCAAAATGACGTTATGAGCAAATGATCACTAGGTGTTATGGAACAGACATAATAACTATTAATACTTGGAGAGTATCTGCAAAGTAGTAAGTACATAAAGTTTGCCACTACATGAAAGTTAAAAGATAGAAGTTGTTATTCCAAGAAAACCATCTATCTGAACAGGACAGATTGCTTTCATAGCTGGACTGGATACAACAGTTGCACCTGCTCAGATCATAATTGTTTCTAAGCTTAAACCAGACAAAGTATATGGGTAAAGTCTCTCTTTTAAACAGTAGTGAATATTCCTGATTCTCTGTACGCCTAATCTGTGCTCAGTTTTAAACTACACAGTTCTAGGAAGGCTGTCAGACTTTTTGTCTTCAAGTGGTTCCAGCCATTCTTTTAATGATGTTGAAAAGGAAATCCTTTAAGAAGATGTTTGGGTTGTTAAGGCTGTTTTCTTGAACTCGTTTGAACTCTCTCTGAATTTTATTTTTTTTAAAATTACTGCTGGATTGTGCTTTTTCCTGCTTCTTTATAGTAATTTGACATTTAAGTGCTAGATTTTAATTGATGTTTTAAAATTCATAAATGTCTTTATTCTCATTGTAAACCACTTTGAGCTCTTCTGAGGAAAACTGTAAGTGCCAAATATTTACTTACATCATATGACAATAATCTGTTACAAGAGCAACAGGCTGCCTATAACTTCGGATAAGCAGGATCACAGGTGATCTAATGATCTACTGTTACTATTATGATTCTATAAGCTCAAGAATGTGTGAATGAGGATTATACTCTTTCATCTACCAGTATGAACTTCAGTATCAGAATCTGTGACTTCTAAACCCCCCCCATTAAATCCTTCAAAAGAGATATTTCTACATAGAGAACTTATGCCCCTATGTTTTCCCCTATCCCTGCAAAAATCCTTTCAATGGCTTTAATAAAACCAGTGTAAGCAGTTGTCAGCCTCTGAAACTTCACACACATAACTTCTTCAACTCATAGACAGACAGAAAGAGCATGTGTTGTTGCGGGGAAAACAGCTAGAAAATTCAAGCATTTTTAACAAAGATTTGTGATTTGGCAGCAGGTTTCCAAAAACAAAAGCACTTGGCTCATAGTTCCCACTTCCCATTGTGTGGAACTGCATACACATGCATTGCACATCAACAATCGTTCTGGTGTCAATTATAAGGGTTCCTGTGGAAAGTGAGAAACAACACTGTGCAGTATGTAAATTAATCTTTTAAAGAGGTTATCCTGTTCTATCTGGGTCAATTTATTTGGAACATACTCATTTTCTCACTATTTAACTGAAAAATAATATTTTTAATCCATCAGTGCCAGGAACTACAATGAAGTGACAGGTTTGACCCATAAATTCTATCATTTCCAGCCTACTTTATATTTACTCATTGCAGAACAAACCCTGAACTACACTGGGCCTGTTCCAAGACGATACAGTACTGACAAGTCCTTTATGTTCTGCAATCTGGACTGTTACACTTCTAAGCAGTTGAAGCACATTCTGTCTGGCTTTCCATCACTGCCTATTGCCCTGTTGCGGCTTCTCTTATGTGTTAGCAATATGTACACTTTTTTCTATTTATGGATTTTTTATTTATTTTATTTATTAGAACATTTCTATGCCGCCCCTTGCCAAAGCCTCGGGGCGGCTTACAACACAATAAAATACAAAAATAACAATATAAAATTAAAATTAACAATATA
>NW_025336087.1:50157700-50196238 GCF_004798865.1 Varanus komodoensis
TGGGGGGTACCAGGTATGGGAAAGCTAATGAACTAGCCGGCTCATTAGTAGCTTCAAGTTGGGTTAAAGTAGCTGTTAGGTTGAAATCTATTTTCCCTGATTTGCATGTTGACTTACTTACACTTTCCCTCTCCCCACCCCCCATCTTTTAAAGGATCATAAAGTTAAATCTTTGCTCTTGAATCTCCTCTGCTATAATGATCGAATGACCTCTGAGCAGGTGCTGAGCGATGAATGTTTCCTGTTGCCTGAAGTGATTCCAGTTGTGTCAGAAAACGGATCAACTCACAGGTCCAGATATTATATCCGTCATCTGTGGTAGTTGCATCACTCATGGTAGGGCTGGTCCTTATGTGCAGAATTTCCATCATGTGCACAAGAGTTGACCTGTTTTATGGATAGTATCTGATCTGCTGCAGCAGTGGAAAGGTGCAAGAAGTAGATATTCTATAAAGCCCTTTCCCTGATTGGAAAATTCTTGAAATAATTTTTTATCATGTGGCAGAAATGTAGATGGCTTTTTTCTTGGGGCCTACCACCCACTGCCTCCTCTGTACCAGCTCATTTTTCTGATGCATGTCACAAAAATGTTACACAAGTCTTGCTGCACCATAAAGACTGACAGATATATTATGCCCAAAGCTTCTTACAGCAGTGTCCACTTGGTCAGACACTTGAAGCAGTCTTTTCCTATACCAAGTTCAGAAAAAAGAAAATAATTGTAACAGTATAAGCCCCAAAGGTCAGGCAATGCAAGAGACTGTAGTATAGGTGGTGCACTGCTATGTGTAATACAAGTAAATAGAATGTCCAAATCAGTGTGGGCAAACCCCACTTTTGAATGGTAGTCTGGTGCTAAATAGGCACAGCAAGATGAATAATGAAAACACATACTGAAAAAAGAACAATTGTTTTCTTTCATGACAAAGCCATTCCCTATTTACTGAGTCCAAGGTCTACAATGTCAAAACAATGAAATTCTACCTTTAAGTTTTGTTCTGAGATAAGGAGAATGAATAATCATCTAATTTAAATAGTATTCACTTCCTCTACAACTTTCTTTGTAACATATGGCCAGGTGTCACAGTAGGAACATTGCCAACAAGATAGATGCCCTGAACCTGGTGGTTCAGGCAGAAATTATGTGAAACCCTTCCTACAATGGATCTCCTCAAGAACCTCCAAGCAGCTTCAGGTCTAGTCAACTTCATTCCAAAGTTGTTTTCCTTCAGGTTTAAAGTGATTTGTAAGACAGGGTCTCAACTCTAAACAGAATGTAGGATTCTGTTATAAGTCCTTTAATATCTTTTGATTGTATAGACTGAATATAATATGAAGATATAATAATGATACAACAAGGTGAGAGTTTCCCTTCTTTGTCTCCAAAAAACCTTTCAGAGTTTGTGCATCAACAAAAACAGACTGAAAGAGAAACTCATTCCCCATCTCAAAAGAAGAGGAGCTGATTGGTTTGCCCAAACCACATGAGAGAAAACACTTCCTTAATGAGCATATTGATGGCTTCCTACACACAATAATTGTAACACTACTGGTTTTACCAGGCATTTTATTTCTGTCAGGATTGTTTCCATTAATAACCACCGCTATCAATATTAGCAATATTTTTGCTTCTGGTGGTTTGCCAGTGAACGTTTTCATGATCAAAAGCTGTTCATATAGATCTATAATGAAAATGACACCATGCACACAATCAGGATTTTTAAAATAATGTTAATTCATTACTAACAATAACTCCTGTGAAAAATATATTCCATAATTGGTGCATCTGGCAAACACTAGCACTGGTTTTAGCTTAAATATATTAGGCAGAGTTCTAATATGTCAGAACTGAAGAAATAACATGAAATGCTGTTCTATTACCATTTGTGTGTTAAACAAAAAAGATTGCCCATCTTCTTAATCTTTTCTGTTCTGTCACATATCTGGAACAATGGCTTGTGCTGCTAAAAATGAAACTCTTAAGGAACTCAGTTCAATGGTCTTTACAGAAAATGTATGGTGTTTTTTTAAAAGATAACTTTAAACCTATTAGCCCACTATAATGTAAGCACCGCTGAGAAAATCTGGAATCATGTGGAGTACAGATAATGTTTGGCTGCTATCAGTGAACAAGAGAACCAACATTAGGAAGATGTTTTTAAGGCAATGCCTGTTCCTCTGTTCAAAAGTAGCTCCAACCTCCAAATATTATCCCTTGGTTCTGACAGGTTGTTCATTCACAGCTGCTATCTACAGAGAGTTCTTGGCTGAAATAGTACAGCCATTAATATGCTTGGCAGAAAACTAATCTCCTAAAGAAGGGAAGAAAATCCTGGACACATAAGAAATATGGACTGCTGTGACAGTGGCATGAAGGAATGTATTCGTCACTGCAAGCTGTGATAATGAGAGTGCAGACAGACTGCCAAAAGTACAGTTGGCTTATCCAGTGAAACATCTAAGTAAATGTCACAGGGAAACACAAGTCACTAATATCCATAATCAGAGGCAGCAGAAAACACTCATTAGCATGCTAGCTAACTAGCCAGAATGCATGCACCAGTGAAAGCTTAACAAGTGAGGAAATCATAAACATTATAGTGCATAACACTGAAATGCAAGTGAGTTCTTCCAGCATATCTGGAAAGTTATACATAAAGGAGAAATAGCATTCTGATTGTATGAAAGGTAGGTTTCCCTTCTTCAAATCATCTTGGATAAACTATTTTTTAGCAAAGCAAAAGGTAGAATCTACAATTGGTTTATACTGAAGATTTTTCTTAACTAACATTAACATTTTGCATTCCATTTCATCAAACACTTGAACAGAAAGCATTTACTTCAAACCAGGATGACAATGCCGTAGCTAAATTTGGCACACACGAGCATGAAGCTTGTATGACTAGACAATATTCACTGAATGTGATGAAATGTACTTAAGTACTTACAGGTTGTCCTTCTGGTGAACCAAAGTACTGGGCAGCAACATTTCCGTGAGAGGAATTATTCATGCAATAAACTAACTAGAGGGTGGTATCTTCAGGATTCAAAGATACTTCAGATAAGAGAGACAAAGGCTTGTCTTTTCTTTTTAAAATGAACACGGCAAGATAATGACTAACATACTTGGTCAGTCTCATGCCCAGAACGGTGTCTGGTGCTTTCCTCTGCTGAGAAGCTAGGTCTGTTTTAGTTGCTCAAATTGTTTTAAATTTTGTTTTAATTCCTGTATTGCAAGTTTTAGGCTGTTTTATTATACTTATATTTTGCTTTATATTTTATGAATGGTTGTTAACTGCCCAGACAGCTTTGGCTATTGAGTGCTATAGAAATGAAGTTAGTAACAGCTTGTTGAACTAACTACAGTCATTCTTTTAGAGGAAGAGCCAGATTAAATAAGAAATGAAACATTATGAAGTCTATTATCCCATAAATCCTATTTGAGATAGACAAGCATTGCCTTGCACATTCAGATCTGGATGCTGATTTCTATTGGCTGCATGAGTGAATTTCTCTTTTTATAACCTAACTGCAACTGAAGTCTTAGACAAGAGAAAAATCTGGTTTAGCTAAGTAATATTTTCAGAATTAGTACAGCTCAAAATTGGTATGCAGCCAACAAATTTATAAAGAAGTTGAAAAAATAATTTAAAAACAGTCACCATTGTTCGAATGAAAATAATATTATGAATCATTAAATGTTTATGGCCAGAATTAAGAATAAATGTTTATTAGGCCTGACAAAGGCTGCACAGTTCTCTGATTCTACCATTCCACCTTGGATGATATAACCTTTCCTTAATAAAAAACAGTACAATCCACACTGCATGTTTCTTCATAAAGGTATATTGCACTAAATTAACTTGGGGCAGGCAAATTGGTTGTTATGATCTAATCCAATGTTATGATCTAATCCAATGTCACCCCTAGCATGGAGATGAGGAACCTCTTTTGGGTCAAATTCAATTTTTGGGGGGGGAGGGGAAGCACCTTCCAGTGGTGGTTGGCTGCAGAAGGAGCACTGCCAAAAATTCCAAGCAAGACACCCCTCACACCAGCATATTGCAGCTTCAAGTCTTAGAAGCATTTCAACCTTAAGAGGAGGAAAGGAAAACGTCACAAAAGCCAGGAAGCTGCCAAATGACTGGTCAGGTGCAGTGGGACAGTGGTTGAGATGAGGGAAGGGGCATAGCCTTCTGAGGAACCCCAGAGGCTCAATTTGGCTTCTGGGCTGAAGGTTACCCAACTCTCACTAGCAGGTGTCCACCAAAACAAAAGGACTTTCTCTTTTCTCCTCCCTACAGTCCTCGGTGCTGCCTGCTAATCAGATTTTAATGGAGTGTGGGAAGTTCCAAAGGGGAGGAAAACATTCCTAACATCATTATACATATATGGATTCAATAAAACCTGTATGCTCTGAAAATATACTGGGACTAAAACAGAATTTTTCTACCATTTTCTCTCATCTTAATTCTGCTAAAAGAGCTTCTTCCATGAACAGAATGACACTATTGAGTATGAGCAAAGGTTTCGAGCAGAAAAACATGGTTTTGTTTATCTAGGCTTTTGGTTTCGGTTGCCTTTTTTGTTTGTTTGTTTTTAAACCAAGGCCATCTGTATATTATGGAGGAAATTTTGCTTAAAATGTTTTCAAAAGAAAAATATTTCTGAAATATTATGAGCCAGCCTGTTCTTGTATCATTCCAAATACATTTTGTCAGAGGCAAGAAAGAAGAGAAATTTTGCTGAGGTTAAATTCTGGCTATACATGCAATAAATCAAAAGCATTTAATAGGAGATTATTCTAGGTAACAGGAGCTGCAAATGGAAAGAATTAAGGTTATTTTTAGTTGCCTTTTCACGTGTGTCAGATTTCCAGATATTTAGAACAGTTCACCTGAAAGATAATTGACACATTTTAATCACAAATTACTAGTCCTGTCCATAAACTGTAGGCAAAAACCATCCATGGCAAGTTGCAATTCTTACTATATTGAAACAATCATTTCAGGATTTAAATAAAGGAGCATGCCAACTTCTGTGCAGGTCTCTTATTATTTCAGTCCCTGCTCTGGAAACTATTCCTCTAATTAGGTCATTGCACTGTTGCTGACATCCAGGTGATAAACAGCCAAACTTCAAACTCCACTCGTGAGTGTTGATGTGTTTTTATACCAATGACTCCTACCTGTCCAATGCAGTGCTAGTAGGCATACTCCTACCAAAGCCTCGCACAGCCATCTGACGGAAATATGGAATGCAAGAGAGATTGGCAGCAATAATGGCCAATGAATCAGAAGGGTTCACAAAAAATCCATTTTGACCTAGGATCATATAGCGGTCCTGGAAAAGAAAATACATTGAGAAGCAATGAGGTGAGAGAGAGAAATTAAGTAGAACAGATCACCCTCAACACTCCTGCAAAATAGGAACTCTCCCATTTGAGATATCTCTTCCTTCTTCCCATTCCCCCACACCCAGTGCAATCCAGCAAGAGTAGCAGCTCATAATTGTTCCATGGCTCCATCCTATCACATGGCACTGACATGCATACGCATGTTTCCTGTGTAAAATAATCTATTCACTGATTAAGTTCATGGAGAATTGCAACTGACTTGAATAGATTTTGGAAGGTTTTAAAACACAAAAACATTATTTATAATAGAGTTTGCTTTCCAAGTCTTATACTATCTCCTTTTCATTTTCAAAAAAAAACCCCCTTTCCTTGAGCAAAGCGACTATCTGTTGCTTTACATGAAAACTGGTTAGCAAAGTAGTAGTACCAAGTTAAGAAGGAAAAAGCAGCATTCAAGCCAGTAAAAAGATCCTTTTTATCAATGTCTGTTTATCAGGGTATGAGAGATAAATTTTGGGTTGCAGAGACCCTCACTTATACTTGCAAGCTATGAGCGAGGTTATCGAGTGCTTCTTTTCTTTTCATTTTGATTCCTCCAGTTAAAGCAAAGAAATTTCAGCCTGTAGTTCATGCCACATAAATCATCCAACCACAGGCAAGAATTGTTGCCCTGACAGCCAGCATGGTATAGTGGTTAAGAGCATGGGTCTGGGACTCAGGCGATCTGGATTCTACTCCCTGATCAGCCATGGAGCCAACTGGGTGACTTTGCGCCACACACAGATTCTCAGCCCAGCCTACTTCACAGGGTTGTTGTTGTGGAGAAAAGACTGAGAGAACACGAGGGGAATGATGTAAGGCACTTTGAGTTCTTTGTAAGAAATAAGGTGGGGTATAAATCTAATAAATAAATGAGTGAGTGAGATCAACCCAACAAAGAAAGGAACAGAAACTAGTGGGGTAGGGAGAGGGCATTTACTGTATTTAATCAGCAATACCAAATTCAATACTAGATTCCCTGAAATGAAGGTGCCAGCTTGCATGAGAAGATCTGGATTCTCCACAACAAAAAAGCTTAACATGTGTCTAAAAAATTACTGTTTCCACTTAAAAAAATGAAAAAGTTACATTTGTACAAGCTCCCAGTCTTTATTTTTTCATTTTTTTCCTTGACTGTTTGTTTCGCTTCTAGTGCTCAAGGTTACAGAAAATGTTTACAATGGAATAGGCAACCATTATGAAGAATGCAAAATGAAATGGAAATATAGTGCTTTTCAGAGGTAATCACATATCCCCTTTGACTTTTTCATATTTTGCTTTAGAACCTGGAATTGAAATGAATTTAATTGTTTTTTTCATTTTCATAAAGAAGAACATACAAATCAGAGAAGAAAGAGGAAATACATACACAAACAAAAAAGAATATCAAGGGATATTACACAAATACAGCATATAATTTCAATATCTAAGAAATTAACCAAAAAGTGAAAATGTCTCTAACCACAATTAAATGAATCAATTCTTAAGGTACACATAGAGGTACCCATACAGATTGATCTAATTTATAAAACTGAATTTAATTGGTACTGCTACCACTTGATGTACAGATACTGAACACTGTGAATATGCAAAATATTTTTAATGTGGCATGAATGTTAAGTAAAAAAATATCCAAACAAAGAATGGGTACTTTTGCACTTTACCCCAGAGTTTTTTTTGACAACTCTTTTGGTTTTCTTGATGCTGTGGGTTTAGATCTGCTGTCCAGCCAGCTCTGGGCCTTCTAGAAACAGGTGTCTTTAAACTGAGACATGTAGCATTGGAACTGCACACAGGTGGACTCTATTCAGCTACTTACAGCATATCAGGTTGTATCAGAGCTTAATTAGGCCTGTTGCAGAAATTTGGATTTGTTTACTTATCTTGCATATGTCAAGTGGTAACAATGCAAATAAAATCCATTTCAGTTCCAGGTTGTGATATAACACAATGTAGAAAAGTTAAAGGGGGCTGAATATTTCTGTAAGGCACTGTAAAGTGAGCTTTGTCTGAGACTTCCACAGTTTGTTTTGTATGCCCAGATTCCTAGCCATTGGTCTAGCACTGTACCTTGGCCATCAAATAAACCTACATGCTACCTGTATGCTGCATGTATGGTGCTATTAAGTAATCCAAAGTTAACCTACAAATAGTAGTTAAGTTTGGGTTGTTTAACTAATGATTAGCCCAGAGTTTGAAGGGTTCAGATGTTGCAGAGAAACCTCTGATTAGAGGTTGTGTATTCAAGATGGGAGCAGCAAATACCGGGGACAAGTAATTAACCCACAGTTTGTCACCATTACATGGGAACAGACCTATCTCCATTCCTAACTTAATATTCCATTCTTCAAGCTCATGTTTGGATTTTAGCCTAAACTCATTTAGATTAATGTGCAGTTGTCATACCTCAAGAATTACATGTGAGATTCCTTGTGTAAGCTGCATTGAAGTTTACTGCTGTATAGAAAATACTAGTTTATGAAATATTGCTTTTTACTTATAAAAGCAAGAGCTCTGGTTCCCAGCTTTCACCTGTGACTTTGAAAGTTTGAAGGCTGGCCCTGTATAGGCAACCAAATCATACCTTTTGTAAATTCAGATATTTTACACTAGTAATATCTAGTTTGACAAATTATGTACAAAATCCAGGCTAGGCTTTCAGATTCTTCTTGAGTATAAATGAAAGATGGGTATATGTATTTGAAAGCCCCCATGTCTGAAACAAAAGCTGACATCACTTTAGCCACCAGATCCAGTGTTCTCCAACCACTTACTCCATCAGCATCAAAAGCAGCTCCAAATCCATACTCCCCTCCTTTCATTGCTTCCAGCAAAGAAGTTGCGTATGTCAGATTTGGATCAGGATACTGGCCACCAAAATCTTCCAAAGGAACACAGTCAACTGCAGAATTTGCAGGGGCTCCTAATTCATCGCACAGGATTCTCCGGACATAAGGACCCATTACTGCAAAAGGGATTTACCTTCCAGTTTAGAACCTTTGAATTCATGTCCATCCTCTCCATTTAAATCATAGAAATGGAATCAGCTTATATTAAATAGGATATCTTGCCCACCACCACAAGTTATCATCAAAACAGAGGGCATGTTTCTACTCATTGATGTAGCAGCCATCTCTGATGGTCAATATGCCAAAACGCACAGGAATCTGCAACTGTATGAACATTTTTACATGATTCCACCTATACCTAATAAACCTACTCTCATTAAAGGGGGATTACAAGCTTGCACCTAAATTTCCCAGAAACCCCCTTATTTTAAGGACTGCTCTTCCTCTAAAACGTTAGAGCCTCACAGATGTTTACTGTGCACAAAGAACAAAGCTATGGATACTCTTAAAGCATTTACTCAAATAGCTCTTTATCAGGGCCAACTCAATATAAATTGTACAGCTAAAAGAAGTTCAATCTGTACTGGAAACAGTTACATGTCCCTTCAAGGGGAAGTTTGTAGTTTGGGAGTACTTTTGGACCCAGCACCATCATAAGCAGCACAAGTGGCCTGAATGAAGTGGGACAACTTTTATCTGCTTCAGCTGCTATAATAACTACAACCCTATCCGGACAGATATAGCATAGCTTCAGTTATCCATGGTCTGGTAATCACTTGCCTGGATTACTACAAAGCATTATATATACAGCTGCCTTTGAAAATGGTCCAGAAACTTCACCTGGGGTAAAATAGGCCAGTCAAACTGTTAATAGGGATTGGTCCAAATCAACATATTGCAGCTTTTTGATTTGCACTGGCCTCCAGTCAGCTTTCAGTCACATTACCTGCAGGACTATCTCCTCCTATGTTTAGCTATCCTACCCTAAGGTCATTGGTAGAGATCCTCATGTAGTGAAGTGGCTGGACATTTTCAGTCATAGCACCCATTATGGAATCACCTTCCTAGAAAGGGTCACCCAGCACTTAAATGGTAATATACCCTTCTGTTCTCCTAGGCATTGTAACTTTTTGCTTTTTGCTGTTTTAAATGTGTCACTGTATTTTTACATTGTTACGATGCTGTTGACCTTTACTTTGGTTTTTTTATTGTAGCTGTAAGCTTTTTAAAAATTACATTTTATCATATTATTATATTTTATCATTTTAACTTTTGGGAATCACCCAGAGCATTTGGCTATTGAGGAGTACAGTGGTACATTGCCTCACAAACTTAATCCATTCCAGGACTCTGGTCGTGACCTAAATTGGTCGTGAACCAAGTTAAATTTCCCCGTAAGGTTCAATGCAAATAAGGCTAATTCGTTCTGTAACCATTTTTTTTAAATCAGAAAAATGTGAAGCAAAGTGATAAGGAACAACAAAGATCGTGGCCATCTCCCCCCACACCCCGAGCACAAGTGTTGCCATCTCCCTGCCCCGCCAGCACGACCAAGATTGTACCCGTCATCTGGATGTGCTGGGGGGGAAAAACGGGCACGCTGGGGAGGGAGACATGGGCATGATCTTGATCATCTCCCCCCCCCAACATGATTGCGGCCATCTCCCCATGGGGGGGGGGGGAGATGGCTGAGATTGCACCCATCTTTCCTGCAGGAGCGCACCTGTGATCATGCACGTCTCCCCTGCATGAACGCAACTGCGATCATGTGCCCGCCCGGGTATCTGGTTCAACACTGTTCACGCCCAGAAGGGAGGGGAGGGGGAGTCGCGTTGGTTTACCGAGCCTCCATTTCCCTCACGGGTCTTCCGGTCCCTTTGAGACCAGGGCTGGAGTGCCTCTTGGTGTTGGGCGAACGAGACAGATTGGGGATTCTATTGGTGTACCATGCACCCTTCTGCCCAGCAGTCTCCCTATCTGAACTGACAGAGACCGTCTCAGACCTGGTATTGAGGACCCCCAGGATGTTGGTCCTGGGGGACTTCAATCTCCATGCCGAGTCTGGACTGACTGGGGCGGCTCAGGACTTCATGGCCTCTATGATGGCCATGGGCCTGTCTCAACACGTCATCGGCCCGACCCATGAACGTGGACACACTCTGGACCTGGTTTTCTCGACAGGGTAGGAAGAGGATGACCTGAGGGTGAGGAATTTATGTTTGACTCCCCTGTCATGGTCAGATCACCTCCTGGTGAGGTTTGTGCTCGAGAGCGGCCTCTCCGTCTATAAGAGTGCGGACCCGATTGTATGGGCCCACCCCCAGAGCCGGATGGATCCGGATGGATTCCTGAAGGCCCTGGGGGAGTTTCCGGCTGACAAGACTGGTGCTCCTGTCAAGGCTCTGGTCGAACTGTGGAACGGAGAGATGACCAGGGCTGTGGACACGATTGCTCCTAAGCGTCCTCTCCCACCGGGCAGAGTCCGCTCTTCCCCTTGGTATACACCTGAATTGCGGGCGATGAAGCGGGTTGGGAGACAACTAGAGCGTAGGTGGAGGAAATCACGGGATGAATCTGACCCAACTCACTTGAGAGCCCACTATTGGGCCTATGCTGTGGCGGTGAAGGCGGCGAAAAAGAAGTTTTTTTCCGCTTCCATTGCCTCCTCACAATGCCGCCCGGCGGAGCTTTTTCGAGTGGTACAAGGCCTGGTTCGCCCGGGTCCTAAGGAAGATCCGATGCCACCCTCAAAGGCCCGTTGTGACGACTTTGCCAGGCATTTCAGGAAGAAAATCGCTCAGATTCGTCACGAGCTGGACACCACTAATGAATCAGAGGTTTCTGGGGAGACGCCAATGCTACCGTCTGGTCCAAAATTATTGGAGGAATTTCAATTATTGCGGCCCGATGATGTGGACAAGGTGCTTGGACGAGTACGTCCCACCACTTGCCTATTGGATCCTTGCCCATCTTGGTTAATAAATAACTCCAAGCACGGGATTGGGACCTGGATCTTGGATGTGGTTAACGCTTCTCTGAGGGAGGGTCGAGTGCCTGCCCCTTTAAAGGAGGCGGTAATACGACCGGTCCTGAAGAAAGCGTCACTGGATCCAGAGATGGCCACTAACTATAGACCTGTGGCCAACATCCCGTTTCTGGGCAAGGTGTTGGAGCGAGTGGTGGCAGAACAACTCCAAGCACTCTTGGATGAAACTGATTACCTGGATCCTTTTCAGTCCGGCTTCAGACCCGGGTACGGTACTGAATCTGCCTTGGTCGCCCTGTACGATGACCTGTGCAGGGTGAAGGACAGGGGGAGTGCATCCCTGTTGGTTCTTCTGGACCTCTCGGCAGCTTTCGATACCATCGACCATGGTATCCTTCTGGATAGGCTAGAGGGATTGGGGGTCGGAGGCACTGCTTTGCAGTGGTTCCGCTCCTATCTCAACGGTCGATTCCAGAAGGTAGTGCTGGGGGACTATGTCTCTGCGCCATGGCAGCTACGCCATGGAGTACCACAGGGCTCCATTCTATCCCCTTTGCTATTTAACATCTATATGAAACTGCTGGGAATGGTCATCAGGAGGTGTGGGCTGCGGAATCATCAATACGCTGATGATACCCAGCTCTACCTCTCGTTTTCCACTAATCCAGGTGAGGCAGTGGCTGTGCTGAACCGGTGCTTGGCCGAGGTAATGGAATGGATGAGGGCCAAGAAACTGAAACTCAATCCAGACAAGATGGAGGTCCTGTTGGTTGGCGGATCGGGCTTCGGAGAGGGTGGATTTGACCTGGTCCTGAATGGTGCAACACTCCCTCTTAGGGACAAGGTCCGCAGCTTAGGAGTACTCCTTGACCCGGAGCTTTCTTTGGAAGCTCAGGTGACAGCGGTGGCGAGGAGCGCCTTCCTTCAGCTTCGGCTGATTAATCAGCTGCGCCCCTACCTGGAGTACAACTGCCTGGCGACGGTGACACACGCACTGGTGACTTCCCGCCTAGACTTCTGTAACGCGCTTTACGTGGGGCTTCCCCTGAAGACGGTCCGAACACTTCAGTTGGTGCAAAATAGAGCTGCCAGGTTGCTGACGGGGACGGGGCGTTATGCTCACATGACTCCAGTCCTCTGTCAGCTTCACTGGCTTCCCATTGAAGCCCAGGCCCAATTTAAGGTGTTGGTTATGACCTATAAAGCCCTAAACGGCTTGGGTCCTGGCTACCTGAACGAGCACTTACGTCCGTATATGCCCGACCGCCCCTTGAGATCTGTGGGAGAGTCCCTTCTCCGGGAACCCTCTGTGAAAGAAATTAGGAGAGTAAGTACTCGGAGGAGGGCTTTCTCTGTGGTGGTGCCCAACCTATGGAATTCACTCCCCAAAGAGGTCCGCCTGGCACCGTCATTACTGGTTTTTCGGCGCCAGGTAAAGACCTTTTTATTTAAACATCATTTTAATTGTTAAAATATATGATCTGGCCAGGGCAACTTCTTCTTCCTTCTCTTTTCTCCTCCTATATTCTTTATTTACTTATTTTATACTGTTAATTTTAATTTTATATTATTATGTTTGTATCTCAGTGTATTTTTGTATTTTTGTATTTAATGGTAATTTATTATGTTCTATTGTATTTCAATGTATTTTATTGTGTTGTAAGCCGCCCCAAGGCTTCGGCAAGGGGCGGCATAGAAATGTTATAATCATCATCATCATCATCATCTCCCCTCTCAGGGGGATGGGGTGGGGAGATGGCTGCAATTTTGGGCATCACCCAATGCAGGGTTTGTGACCCATGTCAAAATTTTCATGAAATTTTTGTTTGCGACCCATGTCAAAATTTTCATGAAATTTTTGTTCACGACCCAATTTAGTTGCGAACCAAGGCGTATGTGGGCCAAAGTACCACTGTACAGAAATGTAATGTGTAAGTATCATGTTTTGATAAATCAGGCTGTTCAGTACAGTTTCATTCCTTCAAATTACACCCTTAATATGAACCAACTAGGAGATATTAGATGTGCCACTACCTACATCTGACTCCATCTTTACCAGGAGAATAATGATACTGCATCACATTGTTTGAATGGTTGGCCATTGCTTGAATGATATATGTAAAACATTTTGAATACTGTACTTATAAATAGTAACAGTGCAAACAAGTCTCTTACCTACTCTCAAGTAAATGTATTATAGTACTGTAACCACCTAGCCATTAAGCTCTTGTTTCAAGACAACACTTCATTTTCCTTGCATTTATATTTTACATGCTATATCGAAAATAGCTTTTCTTACCTCCATTCATGGCATCAATTCTGATCTTAAGCTGATTTGGCCCTGTTAGCAAGCCTCTGATGGCACTGAAGTCAAAGATAGTCCGTAGAAGATTGAGATAGACTTCCACAGAGTCTATTATCTCAACTGTACATATAAAGGTCAAAGAAATATATTGTTAGTCCGCATGTTTTGTCTCTGAATGACTGCAAATGAAACAGCACTGAAAAAATGGGACACACTTCAGGCAAGGACCACCCATCAAATACCGCAAGGAATATATTCATGATACTGTCAGGTATTGTTAGATGGTTGCTGTTGCTAACTTGTCAGATATTCTAGCAGTAATTAATGTCAGGTAGGAGAACTTAAGGTCAAGGAAGATTTCATAATCAAGGAAGTTCTTGTGCAAAACAGACAGGGACACAGATAGGAGTGGGCTGAGGAGGTGTACAGTACGGGATACTTTTACACCAAACAAGAGCTTCCAAGACACCCAAAAGAGATGAAAAGGCATCCAGCTTACACTCAGAATTCATAAGAGGCTAAATTCAGCCAACAATAACAACAAAATCCTGTTGATCTCTGTGGAAGAGTCAAACATACGCTTACAACTTTTCCATCATATTCAATTAGACATAGTGTTTAACTTTCGTTAGATCATATTTGTAGTTTTATTTGTTATTAATTTCTATCCTGCCCAAGAGCTGAAGCTTTCTGGGCAGTTAGCAACAGTTTACATGAAATGAAATATAAATACTAATAAAATATCATAAAATTATACTACAATATTTAAAAAACAGACTTAAACTGTACCCAGTGATTACAATAACTAAGATAAATGCATTCTTTTTAAAATTACTATATTGCCTTTCAAAATACTGTTGCTTCAAAATAGGAGCTATAAAAATCCCAAACAATATATTCATATACCTACATCAACACAACAAGAAAAGAACCCAACATAAACAACACTCAGAATGTAAAACCAAAATTTGAAGAAGATGCAGAATGCTAAAGGTTACAGAATCTATAACTAAAGCTTAAGGCTCTATGAGCTTTAACTGAAAATTAAAATGCCTGATGAAAAAGGTCCTGCACTGGAGTTCAAGGCTAACACAAAATTAACAACATGATATAGGGCAAAATTCAATGACCAGGTACCTTCCAGATGTGTTGGAATACAAAACCCATTATCATCTGAGGCCAAAATATCTGGAGGGAACTAGACTAGGAAAAACTGATGTAAGGCAACCAATTAGAGGGCTGGGCTGGATGTAAACCATAGCATGAGTAGGGTTACTTCTGAAATGGTACAGGCTGTACCCTGAATTCCTCAACTTATCCTAGGGGGGAAATATTCTCAAAGATATAAATGATCTATTTCCTGTAAATGCAAGAGTCAAACAACTGGGATACAGCAATTTAGTGTGGTAGGATCACAATTCCCACTAAGAATGTCCAATTTCATCTTGAAAACACCACAATACCAGTCAGGAATCTAATACTTTGCAGTTTAATCTTTTACAGGCTGACTTGGAACTAAGTCTCATTATCCTTCACAGGACTTACTCCAAGGTAAGCTATGAGACCATGAAAAAAAGAATACAATACCCCGAAAAGGCTTGAATTTGTTCTCCAAATCAAATTCTTGTCTTCCTAGCCGAGATAAGTCAATTCTTAAGTCAGGACAAATGGCATATTCTTCAAGAGTTTTGCTGATCTGGTAGATCTTATCAGAAACAGCATCTGGCGCTGGTCCTGAAGATATACAAATATATAAAAAAATAATCTAAGTACTGTTCATTTGAACAAGACCAGAAAAACTAATGTAATAAATATGAGGTTTTTTCTTTCACAAAGAGTATAAATTTAGTGCATTACTACAATGGAAAACAATATGGACTTAAAGTACCATAAACACTTATCAAGCAGGATGTGCAAGTTCTATCAAAGATGTTTGTGGCTTTATGAAATCCTTCCTGTTAGAACTGTCCTGAATTCTACTGGATCAATATTCTAAAGCACAAAGTCAACATTACCTTATAGATGGCTGCTACATGTTGTTTTATTTTTTAGAGTAGGTACAGGACCCTGGCTTCAACCCTCCCCACACCCATGAACAAAGTGTAATGTAATTTGCAGGTGTCAGCCCCCTTATCCAGATTTGCATACTGCAGGAGGAAGTAATGAAAGAAATCTATCATCAATCTTACAGGGGTCCTGATCCAGGCTGGGGGCCCTGCAACTACTCTGGAGTAAAACTGAAAGAAAAAAAGTAGCTGCTACCTATGTCTTAAAAAGTAGTGTCTGTATTTATCACTACGGCCTTTGATTTCCTGAGAAGACAAATTAAATCCTTTGCTTTCAATTTCTCATCAAATAAAGTTTCATATTCTTATGCATGGAACTGAGAGAGAAGAAACATGTCTATTACAAGGAACTAATCAAAACCAGGAGTCCTGATCCACAAGAGCCTGGTGACTCCAGTTTCCCCACCCCCTTTACTCCCTTCTCCAAGATTACTTTTTTCAATCCTGGAGAAGTAGCTGGTGCAGTTCTTTCTGTACCACCTGAGACCTTGGATCCCCAGCTCTGAGACTGAAGCTCTGTGAACTTGGATCTGAAGTATCCCCTGACCCCTAGATGCTATCTAGTGTGCATAACATTGGTCTCTAAATTAAAAAAAAAACATATATGTGTTTATAAGTATCTGAAAAAAACACTGGCAAAAATTCCAGGTTCTTTGAGCATCTGCCTATCAAATATAGTAGGCAGCATCCAGTATTCATGCTGAGCTCCCACTCAATCTTTTGCGCAAACAGCACTCACCACTCATGCAATGTTTTCCTAAAATTCAACCCTGGAAACAAGCCAGCATTACCTGTTTCCAAAACAGGACAGGTCAATGGAGCTTCCTTCTGTTAGTTCTGCTGCCAATGAAATGATCAGCTCATTTCAGGTTGATTTTAGAAACACCACCTCCCCACTATGTGGATGATTGTCTCAGATGGCATGCATGCAGGATTGCATACTGCCCACGAGTTATTAAAAGTGTAGAATTCTTAGGAAAATGTGGAAACTTGTTTTAAAAGTTTTAGACAAGAGTAGAAAGTCTATGGGGGACTGCAGGTGGCACAGTGGTTTAAACCACTGTGCTGCTGGGCTGGTTGATCGAAAGGTCACTGGTTCGAATCTGCACAATGGGGTGAGTTCCTGTTGCTCTGTCCCAGCTCCTGCCAACCTTGCAGTTTGAAAGCATGAAAATGCAAGTAGATAAAAAGGTACCATTTCAGTGGGCAGGTAACAGCGTTCCGTGCACTTCGGTGTTTAGTCATGCTGGCCACATGACCACGGAGACTGTCTGCAGAAAAACGCTGGCTCCCTCGGCTAGGAAACAGATATGAGCACCGCCCCCTAGAGTCAGGCATGACTGGACTTAATGTCAAGGGGAAACTTTTACCTTTTAGAAAGTCTATACTTATAACCAACCTTCTTTTCCTTTAAATTTATCTTTAAAAAAATCAACAATTCTGTGTTTGTGATAAGTTGTACCATAAAAATACTAACCTCCATTGGCAACATTAAACTTAACTCCAAATTCTCCGCCAGGTCCTCCAGGACAGTGACTAGCTGTCAGAATAATCCCTCCAGCTGCTTTGACCTTTCTGATAATGCATGATACAGCGGGGGTGGATAAGATGCCATTCTGCCCAATAACCAATCTTCCAATCTAAGAAAGGAAGCCACATTTGGTTAATATGGGGTTGATTTACCCAGGGATATAAATTTGTAGGAGTTTTGGGACAACAAGCCAGCTTGGTTCCAAACACAGCTCACTGCTTAGCTGGAACCCCCAAACCACTACTTGTTGGCCAAGCCTGGAGTTTGATCAAGGCCTATAACATGACACTATGGACATCATCACATCAAATGCACTACAAACTTTAAATGGTTTCTTAAATGAAAATCTAGTAGAATATTACTGAAAAAACACACATACCAAAGAACAGAAAAACAAATTTCAACATAACTGATAAAATTTAATTAATTCCATCAAGCTGTTATTTCAAGTATAGGCAATTTGGAGAAATTATTTAATTGTTTATGTAATACTCTAAAATGCAAATATATGGAAAAGAACCTGACATGGCTAAGAAAAATCTGGCAGCTATCTTGCAATGAATTAAAGTGAAAAAGAACAGATCCCTTGCATAAACAGAAAATCATGTGCAAGCTTACTTAGTATGACCGAAACAGCAACCTGTTACCAGCGAAGAGCCATGGTAAGGCCCTGTAACTATTTCAGATGCAAAGGTACCACTGAGTGGAAGCCACCAAGTCCCCATGAAAAATCTGAAACATGTGAATTCAATGGCGAGCTTAGATCTTTAACTGGCATGGGAGAAAACAGACAGCAACTGCCTTTCACAGTGGCCTTTCAGCTGGATCAAAGAGATGACGGATTGCTAGGACCTGTAGCTTTCCCCGAGTCAAATTTCTGTGTTAAAAATAAAGGCCAGGAATACAGTGCATTTCAGAACACTTTGGTCTGCCACACTGCACTTGCCAACATAGCATGAATCAAGACTGTTCGAACACAGGAAGTCCCACCGCATTCTTACAACATGACAAAATATCAAGGTAGTGTTCCTAGCCATTGATTCAATATGGATAGCATTAAGAAATCTACTAAGAGTACTATCATTTCACAGCTTGTCCAACTGTTGTTCAGTTTTGTGTGAAGATAACTTCAGAGTCAAATGTGATATAAATTCATCTGGTGTTATAATATAAACCTACAGGAGGAGGAAGAAAGATGCACTGAAAAAGGAAATTTTAAATTTAAAGCAGTCATTAAAATCAGTGGAGATTAGTGAAGAATGGGACAGAAACAGCGTCCATTAAAATGGTCTCTATAAAGCAGATTTTTTCTCTCTCCTCAGATAAAATCCCACTGTCAATGAAAAGTAAAAGTCAATGGTGTTGAATGTCAAGGGATCATAAGAACTCCATTTTTAACTGCCTCTCCCTTCTAGCATCCATAAGCTCACCCCAGGGGATTCCTTTTATCAGTTGTTGGTATGCAATGCCTTCAGAGACATAGCAATTGTGTTCTGTTTCTAGTCTTTGTACTCAGTTAATTCAACATCATCATCATCATCATATATACTGTTTGATCATCCTATTTGCCCCATGGCAAGTCATGGTAAGTGGTCAGCCAGGTTCTGGTGAGCAAGTTGAGCCAGAAACCTTCTCTCAACTATTTTCAGTAATGGCTGACCATACAAAAGCATAAAACAAAGAAGACCAAAAATCACAGGAAGGGACATAATTAGTACATTAGGAAAAGTAGGAACAAGATCAGGAGAAGTTTAAAAGCAAAGGCAAAAGGAAAACAAGAAGCCAAAAGAAGGAACTAAGGAGTGAGGACAATTTGCCAGCCAAAGATTGCATTAACCAATGCAGGAAATAAATGGGCCTAGGACAACAGTGGATATGGTTTGAACTGAACCAATTTTATCAATATTACAAAGAAGCAAAAATGTTTAGTAGCCAACTGATTTTGAAAAATATTTAATGTATAGTTTAACATTCATTTTAAAGTCCAGTTAATGGGAAAGCCTTGTTATCATTAACCATGGTTAAGGTCAGTGCCAATCTATCCATGACCTGTGGCAGAATCAAAGAGTGCAGGGTTCTAAATCCTCATTCAGCTACAAAGCTCACTGGGTGATCTCAGGCTTGTTACTCTTTCTCTAAGCCTAAGCTACCTGTCAGGATTACTGTGACATTAAAAAGGGGTGAGGTAAGAACAGTGCATGTCACCCTGAAAGTTTTGGATGAAGAGCAGAATTAAAAAAAACAAATTTAAGATGACAAAAGGGAAGATGATTCATTGACTCTTAAAAGGGGGCCAGGTTCACATGATCACAGAGAAATAACTCATTCTGGCTTATTATCTCTTCCTTTATGAGCCAAGATTAGCATAATTACCCTCAGCAGAGCAGCTTGTAATGCTTGTATGAACTTGAACAGAGCAGCTTGGTGCTGTGGGCAACAAGCTACCCAGAACCCAAAACCTGCTGTAAGGTTCTGGGTGCCTTGCTTCCCCCAGCAACAAGCCACCCCATGTGAGTTTTCATGACATGGCAAACCATATTGCCAGGGTAAGTATGCCCATAGCATGCAACCAGCATATACAAAGAGAAGAAATAAGCCAATCTGGCTTATTTCTTTTCCCTGATCATGCAAACCAGTTTGTTGTCTCTTTTTTGTTTTGATTTGTTTAAATGTGGATCTAACTAAAAGTGCCCTAGCACAAAGCTACTAGATGCTCTGATTTCAGAGCTCCATGGGAAAAGGATAGAACAAGATGCCTTCCTTCCCCAGACAACAAGAAAAATTTACCTTACCAGATCAAGACATGAGAAGCATGAGAAAAGATTTGCATCTAACTACATTTGATCATCAACTTACCCCTAACTGTGGAAACAATCTAAAGCTGAAGTGAGATAACAAGGTGGTGTAACAGGATAAGAGAACAAGCAAGCTTTCAAATGTGATACGGAGCAAGTCCAATTCCAGATTCCAAATCCAGATTCCAAACTGAAATCTGACAGTTGATATGTTAATTCCCAGCAAGCCCTTGCTAAATGGACATAGGTAAAATAGGAATCCTTATATCTGAACATAAGATATGTTCAGACCAATTTCCATTTTAAAAAATAGTTTTGAATGTTATAGTAATGACTGAAATTAGTGATGGATGAGCTCATCCTATCCCAATTGCTAAACTATTTTGACTTTTTTTGGAAATTGCTCTGGTTGTTTTCATGTCAATCCTATCCCAATTGCTAAACTATTTTGACTTTTTTTGGAAATTGCTCTGGTTGCGTTTAAGTCAATCTGATTTCACAGGTTGCTCTGCCATTCAGTCACCCTGAACTTCTAAACCCCTTTCTTTATGTTAAACCTAGTAGGATGTACAATAGGAAAAAGCAACAGTAACAGCACTCCAGTAATTTATTTCATTTAATTTACACCAAATCAAAAAATACCTCTGTATCTCCATGATTATTGTAAGGAGACTGACTCTCTCTAGATATTCCTCTCTGGAATATGCCTAATATGGTGAAAAGGGCAGAGATCCCAGTAGCTCTTGAAAGTTGTTATTTTTCTAAGAGGTAGTAAAAGCCATTGGAAAAAACTACTGGTCCCAAGTCCAGCTGAGGTCTTTCCACCAGCTAAATTAGCAATGCACAAGAGGGAAGGGAGGAAAGGATCTTGTCTCTTTTCTTCCCTTTTTGCAGTTAGGGTGCCATCTTTATTGCTGCTGTTCTTCCATCTGTGCTGCCAGGTAATTTAAAGAAAAGGAGCTTGGAATGGTTAGGGTTAAAAAGGGAATCCTTTTCTGTCTCAGATTTAGAGAAGGATTTAGGGGCTTGTAATTCTCAACGTTCCTTTAAGATGGGCTTTTAGGAGCCCCAGAAGTTTGTACTAAGCTAAAGCTTGACGAACTGTGCAAGCATCTCTAATTCTTTCCAAGAACTTACATCTGATTAAAAAAAGAAATTAAAATTATACTGTGAATTGTTTTGGAATGGTTTTTATCCTTTTATGGCCTCTTTTCTGTCTATGAAGGCACTTTTGAAACCATGCCATTTGTCCCTAGATTATTACAGTGCTGCCTTTCTGCAATCCTTTTTGCCAAATTGTACTAAAAGGGTGGAGAAAATATACCAAACTTTTTGACAGATTGCCACAAGGTCTCTGTGAGTCTTGCCAATTGCTTTCTCTTAGATTTCTTGTGGCAGCAACACATATTTAAAATGTCTGTGTGTCTCTTCCATAAAAACAGAAAGCATGAATAAAAGCTGCCTCCCATGGCAACTACTCAAGTTATGATCCCATCTGTGGAACAGCATTTAAGCAACATTTCATATGCAAGAGGGCAAGTAAATTACTTTTTATCACATAATTGGTTAAACAACATAAACACAACAACAAGGACACTGAACAAGATATAGAAATCAAACTCACAAGAAAATGAAGCAGGCATAAGGGAATGGGAGATGAGGCTTGTTTGGCACTAAACATAATGTCTTGCCAATGTCAGGTAAAGAACACGGTTCCCAGGCTTGCAGTGCGCCATCTCTGATGTTTGTAACTTAATCAGCACAGCTGATTTTTATTATTCTCTTCAGATTTTTTGTGGTGTTAATTTGTATGTCTTTATTTAATATTGTTTTATGACTGTCATGAGCGGCCAAATGATATACTGAAGAGCAATATTAATGTTTTTGAACAAAAAACATAGAAACTCCAGATTCAGAGAGTATCTTGGTATCTCCAGGTTCAGAGGGTATCTTGGTAGATGGGCAAGGTAAAATGAATCATAGATAACAAAATACCCATTTCTGAGAGGGAGCTCTGTGGGACTTGAGAAGGCTGCTGCCTTCCTACCCTGTTGCTGGGGTTCCCTGGAAGGCATCTTGTGAGGCACTGAAAGAAAGCATAGGAAACAGCTGAATACTGAGTCAAGGCTTTGGTCCTTTAGCCCAGTACTGGCCATGGCTCTTCGGGTTTCAAGCAGGAATTATTCCAATCCTACCTGGAGATCCTCCCTGAAACTTGTACAGAATGCATATACTCAGTCCTTCAGATGTCAGCACAGACAGAAGCCATGATCAAGAGTGTCTATTAACAGCTTTGGCTGATTCCACAACCACATCCCTTCCTGGAGGATATTGACCTGAAGAAAGTAATGCATGCTCTGGAAACCTCTAGACTAAATTTCTGCAATGTGCTCTATACAAGCTACCCTTGTCCCTACTCCAGAAACTGCAACTAAAACAAAAGATGGCAACCAAATTTGTCTCTGGGTCATCATAGAGACACCATACATCACCAATACTAAAATCTTTGCACTGACTGCCAATATGTTTCCAGACACAGTACAAAATGTTGGTAATTGCCTTTAAAGTTCTTCATGGCTTCAGTCCAAAATACCTTCAGATATTCCACTTTGCCTGCTAAGGTCCTCTGGGGATAATCTTCTCAAGCTCACTTCTGCAAGATTAATGTGCACTACCCAGAGGAATTTCTCAGTGGTTGCCCCTAAAATATGGGATGGCCTCCTGGGAGAATATGTCTAATATTCCAGATTGCTACCTTTAAGAGGGAATTAAAGATGTATCTCTTCCAACAGGACTTCCTAGATTAGTTCCCAGACTGCTTTTATTTAATATGCTTGTTTTTAATTGAAATTGTTGGTTTTAACCTCTTGTAAACCACTCAGAACCTATGGGAACAGGGCCATATAGAAAAATCCGGACAAATAAATAAGGTAAATATCAATGAGCTACAGCCCTACCCCATAATCCCAGGATGCTGGAATAGATAGACTCACGGATTAATCCAACAGAACTCTCCTTATAATATGTTCTAATACATCTGGAATATTTTTTGTGATTAAACTTATAGGGTTAAAAAGAATGTGCAATGAATTGTTATGACACTGGCCATGCTGTCTGATAGGTGTTATTTACCAAACATGTGGGGGGAAACCACACTGGTGAAGGCTGCTCCAAACACTACAGGCAGTTCATGAAAGTGTTAAACTATGTTCACTTGTAGATCATTTTTGCTCCTAAAATCACTTCCACTTAGATATGTGTGATCAGGTTGGTTGTAAGTTAAAATCAAGAGATGCGGAATCTCTTTTAGCCTGAGGGCTGACTTCCATTTTGGAGGAGCTCCCTGGAAACACATTTCAATGGTGAATGGGGCCAAAGGCAAAAGACACAGGGCCAAAAAATAGCAGTATGGCTCAGCTTAGTGCTGTTACTGTCAGTTTAAAGCTCTTGCTGCCTTAGCAGAGGCATTTCAACCTTGCAGAATGGAGAAAAACTCTGCATAACTCCAAGAAATCATTAAATTATCAGGGTTTCAGGGCCAGTGGAAAGAATATGACAATTTGGAGAACCCAGAGGGCTGGACTGGGAGCTGAGATGGGCTGCATTTGCTCCCCAAGCCTGAGATTTCACACCTCTGGTTTAACAAGATGGACGTGCCAGTTTAATCTGTCCTTTGAACTTATTGCAGAGATAGAATCGGAAAATATCAGTCTCTCTATCTGTTGGAACACATCAATTCTGCAGATTGCATTAAATAAGAGTAATGTCACATGCATTGGCCAGCAGCATAAAGAGTTGTATCCAGTAGTGTCAATCTGCTGACGGAAGCAGTTCCACCAGCAGTACTGGGAGGGGCAATTCTCCTACCTCCCATATCCCCCTGAGCATCATCAAAATCTGCTCCAAAGGGCTAGAAAATTCTCTGGAACAAATGTTCAGATGATATAGAGTACTGTAAGTAGCAATGAGAAGAATGGGAGAAAGTCCCATCAAACAGGCAACTGCTAACCTGATGATGGATTTAACAAGTAGTGCTACAGGGCATATCTAGCCTGCCATTAAATGTTGCCTCCACCACTGTTAGCTGAACATGATTATCTTGAATCATAACTAAAATATGTATCTGAAGCACCACTATTTTTGCTGATGATTTTGCAATGTTTTTTCATTAAATGATGTGATCCAGTCCTCCCCATTCTGGTGCCCTCTAGAAGTTTTAGACAGTAATTCCCATCGTTCCTGACTGGGTGTGCCTGATGGAAGTTGTAATCAAAAACCTCTGGAGGGCTCCAGGTACATTGCATTCTAATGTGGAGGACTTGCAAGGGAGTTAAACCCTGTTCTTTTCATGAATGTATAAATTGGCTTGCAGATACTGCAAAGGATACAGTGGTTGAAGCCAGTCTTTCAGACATGTCAGACCATACACTGATTAAGGCTTTAAAGGTCACAACCTGCACATATTTAGGCATACACATTCAGATCACTCGTCACTCTAGATCTTCCTATACTTCCTAAAAATGTAATTGACTCTTAAAATTGTCTCTACATTTAATCAATCATCAGTGAAAATAGTATCTCCTGTTTATCATCAGTTTACAATTAAAGCACCACAAACAGATTCCTGAAATCCAATGTCTGGTTCTCAATTATTTGGAAAGACTCAAAAATTATAAATATTATAATCACTTAAGAGTGTATGTTTTAACACTTCCTACAAGTCATGTTGTATTTCACATCTCTCTTTGACAAAGACCATGCCTCAGAGCATGGCTCAAAGAATACCTACCTCAAATAAATATTTTGCCAGCACACTTTCAAATATAGCTACTCAGAGCTGCTGTACAGTTTCAAATGACTACCTAGAGTTATTTAAAAGAAATTCTATTAAATTGGTAATTTCTCAGAAGTTATAATCAATTAAACTTGATAACATACATAACGTAGAAAATCAGATTACACCTTGGACATTGCAGTCTTTGCTTTCTTGTGCCCTACTACGGCCTTCATCATTTTCCTTAATATAACTGAGTGGCATGGTGCACATAATAGTTAGGGAACTGCCTTATGCCAAGGAATATCATTGGTCTGTCCAGCTAAGAGCAGTCTACACTAACAGGATTTCTCCAGGATTTCAGCCAGGGAACCTCCCAGCCCGATCTGGCATTGAGCTTAGGAATTTTTGCACGCAAAGGCTGTGTTCCACCAGAGTCTCAGCCCTTCCCGATTATTCTAGTTATAAGAAGATGTGGGTAGGTTTCTTTTCTTTCTATTACACATAACGGATTGCATTCAACAGTATGATTCCACAGATAGAAACAGTTCCATCAGAATAATAGGGGGTGAGTCCCTGTCTTTTCTTCCTGGAGCATTCCAAAACCCTCTGGTCAGATTTTAGAGTGCAAGAGGGAGGAGAGGGGGTAAAAGTACTGTTGCACTAGTTGACGTCTGTTAATGCAACTAGCATTATTGGACTCTAAATGGATCAAAAAACTGGAACTAACCCAATTAAGAATAACAAGATCAGATTGGAGAAATCTTTTGGTACATGACAAGGCAGGCACATATGCACAATTTAAGGAACATTTAATTGTTGAAAAAATCAATTCTAAAATTATGATGGCATCCGGCAAAACTATGTTTGCCAAGTTAAGTCAGTGTAATGCTAATAAAACCAGAATGGCATCATAACATCCAGTCGCAAGGAATTTTTACTAGTCATAAGATAGCACAAAAGTCAATCTAGAGGCAGAATGGTTTTACTATTTATTAAGTCCTGAGGAGGTCCTTGTATGGGAGAAGTACCAGATGAAAAATTCTGCCTCTGTTACCAGCTTGGAGCACTTATGTCTGGTGCTCAGAAAGGTAATGACAAAAAAAAAAAAAAAGAACTACGAATCTAATGGTGTAAGCAACAACTAATGATAAGTCATGGAAAAGGGCAGAAAAAGACTCTGTTGAGTCAAGGTCATGGTATGAGTGGGCATCATAATTAATGGAAAGACTGTCATGTACCATTCCACACAGAAGGTTCAAGAAACAGTATAAATTTCCCATCTTTCCCTATTTCTTTAAAGACCTCTCAAAGTCCAGTTGGTTCGCAACAGTTCTGATAACTAGTGAGTTCTATTTAAAAAAAAAACAACCCTTCTTAAATTCAGTCAGCCCAGTCCCAGACTTTCCGCAAACTATCTGTTGCCTACCCTTCCCATAGGCTTCTGGTGTCCCCTATCCATATCTTGCCCTCTGCAACAGATCATCTCCCACATTAACATCAATTCATGCCTACTTGATAAGGGTAGTCCAACCTGGGATCCAGTGAACCAAACAGAGTTGCCAGTGGCTAGTCTGGTAGCTAACTTTCTGACAGAAGCACAAAGGAGAAGAGGGATTTGGAACTCTGGCAGTGAACAATCAGCTAAGATGACTGGAAGGCTTTGGCAGAGGGTCAACAAATGATAGCCAACTATCAGAACACCATTCCGAGCAAAGGGAACATTGTAATATTTTGCTGTGAATATCAAAGTGTCTCAGGCCAGGCCTATCTACACTATAGATGGGAACGGCTTTGTGGCAATCTTACATTCTTTCACACCAACCAGCAAGCTCATTGACTGAGTAGCTAGCCATTCTAAACACCCTAATTAGCTTGTGCCAAACAACAAAAATCAAGGACCACACTGTCATAATAAAAATAAGATTTAGTTTCCCATTCCTCAAATGTGTGCCACCAAATCTATTCATAGAAAGTATATAGGCTCTCTGCTTAGCACATTACCAGCCAAATTACTAGAGTGTACATAAAGTTATCAGACATGATCTGAATTAAAAAAACTTTGGACCTCTGCAAATAGATTTGCTTCAGATTTATTTATTTATCTCTTTCACCATCTTACAGTAATTCTGTCTTTGGTTTTAATGATCTTTGGAAGCCAAGCACAGGGTTAAGCAAGCTTGATAGTCTTAAGCACAAATGCAGATCTCTTTAAAAAATGATCATGGGATGAGGACTCTTTAAAAGCTTACTGGAATACTGGAACTTGCTTATGCCACTGAAAGTTATAGCCTTGCCTTAATGTATCAATACTTCATACTTTATTACTGAGAATATTGCGTTTTAACAGCCCACACATCTGTGAATATATCTGTCTGCCTATATTCTTCTGAACAGACTTTCTGGCATGGGACTGGGATCCTTAGGCAGCTAGGAGAGAAGCTCATGTAACTATATTTTGGGAACCTGCAATCTTTCATCTAGGAGTCAGCTCCTAAATTCCCCTTCTCCCTAAGAAATAATGAGCACAAAGGTATTCTGCAATGTAACAGGTAGAAAACATGAGTGAAGAATAATAGGGGTTCGGGTGGACAACTGTGTGACAGAACAGTGACTGGGAGTAATGAATAAGGTAGTGCAATTGAAGAAAGTGGGCAAAGTAGATAAAGGTCTCGGGTAGATAGATACATATGAAAGATGCAGTAATGGCAGGTAAAAGACAGTAGCAAAGTGAGGAAATAGGTATTGCACCTTTTACATATGAGGAGGGATGTAAAATATCCAGAGGGATGAAGAGATGGGGATATAGCATACAGGAAAAAAAGAGAGAGCTGGATTACAGTGGCCAAAAGTAATGGGTGGATTTACCATACATGGCTGCAGTTGACAGAATACAAGAGAATTTAGCATGTTAGGGATAGTCTACATAAAATAGGTGGGTAAAATAAGAGTTTTGAGCTAATATGTCCGCAGTAAAGGTGGAAGAAAATAATAGTTCAGCGTGGAGAAATAGGTAGGAATGAATACTAACTGCTTTTTCCCCCTATATAAAATGTATGCTTTACTGGTGACTGCACTGGATCTGAACCTACTATTGGAAAATAACATTTAGCTACATCAATATTCCACAAAAAGAAACAATTCTCTTATTTTAGTTCTGGAGCCAGCAACTTTCCTTGATGACACAGGCACTGAAAGTTGGATGAACATTAATGAAATATATACAAATATTTGTTATCTAGATGTTAATAAGGGGCTTAGTTGGTAGGGAAAACCTACACTTGGAAGTTACACCTTCCTTAAACAATAAAACAGAGTGAAACATGGGGACCAGCAGATACCATTGAATTGATTTGTTTGCTCTGCCTGCTCTCTGTCCTGCTACCAGGAGCTCTACTCTGGCTTTTACATAAAATAAACTCAATTACTTTCATAAGAAACTATGAAGAGTCATACCAGATCGAACAAAGATCCTTCTAATCCAACATTCTGTTCACAGAGTGGCCTGTGGGAAACGCACAAGTAGGACATGGGCAGACCACTGGTTTATTGGATAAATGTTCTTTCAAGTGTTGCTGTGCAGGGCGAATAGGAAGGATATCCAAGGCTTTGATCCACGGTGGGGGAATCACAATAAAGGAGGTGGTGGGGAAATATAGGAGTCGAGTGAAGAGGAGTAATAGATTAAGTGGTACAAGATGTGTAGTACATGATGCTTAAGAGGTGCATAACAGCAAGTGCGAGACATACAGAAGTGCACAACGTCAGCCTGGGAGCAACAGCGGCCGCGATTTACACATACGGGCTCACATCGCTTCCGTGACTTAATCCACGGTAACTACCTTCTTCCTCTGGTTCTCTACTCACGATTCCTGAAACTGATTAAACAGTATTCTTCTACGTATTAGAAAAGGAGCGAAATCACCCGCCGCCCCACCGACATTGCGAGGAGGCTACCAGTGCGCACTGAGGGGCGCGCAAGCGGCGAGGCGCGCAGGGAGGTGCCGCTCTTACCCCGTTGGCCGCCGCCATCTGCACCACCACCTCGATGGCTGTCCGACTGAAGTACCTGCCGTCGCTGCCCACCACCATGGTGCAGCCCTGGCGGTCGCGCAGGTCAATGGACGAGAGCACGCTCTGCACGAAGTTGGGCAGGTAGTTGCGCTGGCTCTCGAAGACGGTCGTGGGCCTCCTCAGACCCCCGCCGCCCGTCGGCTTCTGGTCTTGGTACGGGACCGTCTGCACGGTCAGCACCGGGATGGGGCTCCCCTCCATGGTGCTGCGGCGACCGCGCCCTCAGCAGGCTCTCCGTCTCCCAGAGCCCCCGGCTTCACCTCCCTTTCCCTCGGCGCTGAACTTGCTGTTCTGGGCGCCTCACATGGGAAAAGGGTAGAGATCCAGCCCCGCCCTCCTCGTCCTCCTCCTCCTCCGAGGAAGCGCAGCGCCGGATGCTCGCGAGTTCTGGCCCCACAGTGCCTCTTTCCCGCCTAATCCGTTAGGCGTCGTATAACTGAAGTGGGTGGCCCCCCCTTCTTTTTTATCTGTCGCAGATGAAATGTGGCTTCCCGAAGTCTAAGGGAGCAGGAGCAGCCTTCTTCTGCTTGAGAACCTCGCAGCTACTCTCCCCGCTCTTTCTCCTCTCTCGACAATGTCCTGCTGAACAAACCAACTGCCCTTTTTGAACAAGGACGCAAGGGGGGCTGCCAAAGGTTCTTTTGCAAGCGGGGGCAGCAGCCTCGTCCAATAATAACCTTGGAGAGAGAAGCTGAGAATTGTTGTCCGCTGCCAGAAATGAAACCAGAGGCTGGGGAGGCGCTCTGTGTGTGAAACACATTTGTTCCAGGGGATCACATACTGACTGTCAGTCAGCCCTCCAGATTTCTATTTTGTACAAAGCTGCCCACCCCTTTATAGAACAGCTTCGTCTTGCTCTCTGGAAGTGCCCATTGAATAAGAGGGCTCCAAGCTGGAATCACAGCCGGACATGATACATAAGAGGTATCATCACCACCCAGCTTATTCTGGCGCTGAAAATCTTAATTGGCATGACCTCTGCATCTGTTTACACTTTGAAGGGAAAACACAGGAATAAAAATGGACTATATGTTTGCAAGAGTATTACACATGCCACACCAACAGTGCAGTGGTATGTCCCAGAGCTGAGCATTTGTTCAGTTAACCTTTGGTGGTTGATCCACTTTTAGCTCTTTTTAGCTTTAGATGACAACTTAGTTCCTAATTCAGCAGATTCAAAATATTTCTTAGAGTGATGCTGGGGGCAGGGGTGATGTGGAATTGAAAATAAACTGGACATTTGTGGATGGGGTAAAAGTAAGTCTGAAAATGGAAATCTCCCCAGTGGATCTTTTCCCAGGACAAAGAAAATGAAAAAATAAGAGATCCTCTCCCCACTTTTGTTACCCTCCTAAGACCTTGCCCTTCTCTGACATTGTGGAAAGCCATGGAGGGGAGAAGTTTACCAAAGGTGCCTAGATAGTGGATTTAACGTAGAAGCATAGATAGTATAGAAGAGGAAATGGAAATAGAAGTGCGTGACAAGCTCAGGATGATGTAAGAACAATGTCATTCTTACTCTTGTTGTATAACTGCTAAAGAAGAAACATGGAAGAAAATAAACCCTGTGTCCATAAACTTGAGCCTGCCAAAGCTTTCCTGATAGGGGCTAGAGTAGTCATCCTTCCAGTCATGTCCCATTCTCCAGAAACAAAGCAGTCTGGCAGGAAAGGGACTAGCCCCTACTTATCCATTCCCACATGCTTAAGGTAAACTCTGGCACTGGTTCCCCTTTCCTGAACCCATCCTACATGTACGAAACCTATATCCATCAGCTGGGAGAGTTACTACTGTCAATCGAGATCACCCTGATCAAACAGCATAAAACATGGCATAATACCCATTTTTCAGTTTTTCATCTTTAACCAACTTTAGACATTTTGTTGATGACCAGGAACCCTGGTGTAAATCAAGTGCTCCCCAAGATTATACAGTATAGGAATGAAGGTAGGGCACTACTTTGGAATTCAGATATAGGTTTCTTTCTTTATTGTGAGTACTCACTGCTTTGCTTCATTGTCTTAACTGTAACCTTTACTTTAATAAACATTAATTGGCTAGACTGCTGCCTAGACTGATTGGCTTATGGCACTTCAGTGAGTCATGGAGGGAAAGAAAAGAAGACAGGATGATCGTTTAGCCAACAGAGGCAGAGTGAAGCTGGGTGTCCCAAGCTGTAAATACGTTTGAGAGTCAGAGCATACCAATGCGTTCTTTGTGCTTATCTAAGACAGACATATTTCTAATGATGTCTAGCACACCAGGCATGGATGGCTAACATTGTCAGGCGCCTGCTAGTTGTGGACATGAAGTGTGGAGGGAGAGTTCACTGGGATCACTTCTATTAAGCCACAGTGAGTGGGGTGTAGGAAAGGGTTCATTATGAGGAGGAGAAGAGTCAGCAATGACACCATGGTGTTTAAGTTCCCATAAGGACCTACAGCCAGACTTTGTTAATTTGGTTTCATGTAGTCTAACCAGAACAAGAGTATGAAATTCCATGCAGCAAGGTTGCCAGACATTTGACAGTTCCCTGCCTTGCATTTTCCAGCTTTACCTGCTGATTATCACTGGACCGATAGACCCAGGGATGTGAGTAACTATGGATGCAGCACTTAGATTCTTTTCTAAAGCTGACATAGAATTAGTTCTATTCTTAGATATATTCTGGAACCAGACTTGATTAACCATTTAAAGGCATAATCGTATGCATGTTTAGACAGCAAAGGTCCTAAAACTCCCAGCATTCCCCCTTAGATTCTAGTATTTTTAAAACTGACTCTTTAAATGAGTGATGGGGAACATTTTTTAGTCAACAGCCAAATTAATTCAGGGGCTACATGTTCATTAAATATTCAGCACATTTGTTGTTGTTAGTTGCAAAGTCGTGTCAGACCCATCACGACCCCATGGACAACATTCCTCCAGACCTTCCTGTCCTCCACCATCCCCCGGAGTCCACTCCAGCTCACGCCAACTGCTTCAGTGACTCCATCTAACCACCTCATTCTCTGCCATCCCCTTCTTCTTTTGCCATCTATTGTTCCCAGCATCAGGCTCTTCTCCAGGAAGTCCTTCCTTCTCATTAGGTTTGAGAAGTATTTGAGTTTCATCTTCAGCACATAGGAAAACTCATATGGAGAAAGGTCCATTTAAATACTCTAGTATTGAGAAAGGAAAGCCTTTAAAAATAGCTACCAGCACTTTGAATTGACCCCAAACATAGACTGGAAGGAAATGCAGATAGATGTCTTCGTAACATTTTAACTGAGTTTAAAAAAAAAAATTACTGTTACTGCTTATGTGATGTTTGCGTTGTTTTTGAATTTTTTGAGTTGCTGATAAGGACTAATGTTCAAAGGGCAGATATAATTAATTAGAATAATAATACACTATTATGATATGTTCTCAGCATCAGGTCCCAGTTACCATTCTCACAGTTGTAGTTCCTCTAACTGAGAATTTGGAACTTTCAGAGGTAGCCCCAAGTATATCATAGTTCCATAGCCTAGCATGGTATGGAGAACTGAGGCTAGGCTGTCTTTGCCCAGGAAGGGTCACAGGAGGCAAAGGTGAAAGCCATTGCTCCTCCAGTGGCAGATTTGGAAATAGGAGTGCTATGAAAATATGAACTTATTCCATAAGGAACTGTGTCTGTAACCTGTATAGATAACACATAATAGCCCCTCTGCCGTAACAAGATGGTGCCAGTTTAAGTGGATTACGGAAAGTGCCAATGATAGCTTTTTTTCACTGGGAATATCCAGATATGATAATCCTGCCTTGTGAAAGTTTTAAGAAAAGACATGCTCATTTTAAAATAAATAGAATAACAAGAATAATTTAAGATGCTGTGCTATATCCAGAGTAGTACTGTTGTACAGGGCTCTAGCCAGCTTGGAACAGAAGGCTTATAACACTATTTAAGGATTGTAAACATAGGCAGGCTTTAGGACATGGGTCCTCAAACTACAACCCTCAGGCCGGATCCAGTCTGCCATGCCCATTTATCCGGCTCGCCTCAGAGGTTTTGGATTCCCCGCACTTGTGCCCACCATCACCGCCTGCCTCGCCGCGCCTATGTGGGCGGCAAGGTAGCAGCTTGCTTGCTTGGAGATAGTTTTGGACTCGCTGGCAGATCTCCGAGCAAGCAAGCTGCCTGTACTCATGGAGACCCCCACCTCACCGGCCCACACCTGTTGCTGCCGCCTTTCAACTGGCCCCCTGTTGAAAAAGTTTGAGGATCCCTGCTTTAGGAGAAACCTTCTGCCCTGGAACCCACATTCTGTACTGGCTACCAGCTCCAAACCTGAATGTTTCGTGAGGTGGAGGTAGGGAAAGGAGAATGGGAGAAAAGGAACAACTTCCTTTCTTCTTTTCCTCCATCCTGAAACCTCCAATAGATGGGTAGGATGTATTAACCTGAAGAAATTGCACATATGCACCCAACTATAACCCCTGTTCAGGATTGCAATATATTGTGAAGAAGTATCTGGATAGCAGGAAATAAAAACTTGTCCACTTTTCCTTTTCTCCCTTCTGAAACCTCCCTAGGGGAGTTTTCTGTGTCATTCAGTGACAAATACTGTTTACAAAAGATAAAATAAACCCACTGTTTTTCCCCTTTAGTTTACTTGAAGTAGCTTAGGGAAATGTCACACTTAACCAGCCATCTTTGGATGTCTTTGTGTCTTCACAGAGGTGGTCTTCAGAAAAAATCACACAGCCACATTGCTTTTCTTTGACTTGACTACATGTGGCTAGGGCAGGGGTCCTCAAACTTTTCCACCAGGGGGCCAGTTGAAAGCTGCCAGTGCTGGGCGCAGGCCAGAAAGGTGCTGCTGGTGGTGCGCGCGGGCTGGTGCAGCGGCAGGGGCGGTGCGTGTGGGTGTGCGAGGTGAGGTGAGGTGCAGGTGGGTTTGCATGCCGGTGAGGGGAGGCGAGGCGGGGGCAGGCACGCACCATGAGGTGGGTGCACGAGGCAGCAGCTTGCTCGCTTGGAGATCATTTTCTCCAAGCGAGCAAACTGCTGCCTCCCACACACAGGGCGAGGTGCGTGGCGGCAGGTGGGCGCGGGTGCACGCATGGCGGGTCCAAATGGGTATGGCAGGCCAGATTAATGGGCATGGCGGGCTGGATCCGGCCCCTGGGCCATAGTTTGAAGACCCTGAGGCTAGGCAGAGAGAGTCTGGCTACACACTACCAGTGTTAAAAACTGGTTTTGCCCAGCCTAATAAATGTTTTGGTATTTCAAACTTTGGTTCAATTGTATTATTCAACAGTTGTTCAAATATATGAATTTTGTTTTCTTAAGTCATCTTGCTAATAATATCAATATGGCTAGAAAGAGAGTCCATGCCTCATTCTTACACTAAACCTCATCTTCAGGTTTCTGATTTTAGGGACAAACAGGCCAATTCCTTCTCATCCTTCCTTCATTTCCCTCACTATCCCCCACTTACTATATCCATGGCTCAACTTTGCTCAGTATCTCACTGGTTCTGGAAATTCACAGATTTGCTTCCTTCTTTTGCGTTCTGTTTTTTATTTAATTTTCACTCTAATGCACACCTGAGTAGGGAGTGCCCAGAGTAGTTAAATGCCACTACCTATTTTTGGGGTAGCCCCATTTTGCTTCTGAACTACTGGCATTTGAACACCCATCTGAGGGAATAGCTACTTTTTATAATTTGGAACTATTTATGGGCTGGGCATAATATTTCAGCAGTGATCTGTATTTAAGTTTGCATTCTGTGACTCAGTATGCAGGACCTATTAATATCCCCTTACATTCTGCTTCTCTTACATATACTCAGGATTTTATCAAGGTACAAAACTGAATTAACATCTCGATAAAATGTCTAGTAACTTCCTGTTTAAATTTTTTAAGTTCTTTGACTGCTAAAAGTGTTTTTGGTTTTTTTTCTTTTTCTTTTCTCCTCTTACCCCCCCCCCCCCCCGCCCAGTTTTCTTCCTTGTAACACAGTCCCATATACTGGTCGGACTCTGTTGTTAACCTTCAGGGAAGACTGGACAAAGCACTGGTTGTCACAACAGGCCCAGCAAGTGAGAATCAAAAAGGTAGTAGAAAGGAAGGACCGAGAAGACTCCTCAGTGGTAGTGGCCTACAACGTTTGTGCTGTTTGTTTTTTTGCCTGAGGTCCACATGGCAACAAGTACAAGCTAGTCACCCTGTTAAAAGGTGAGAGCACTGGAGCAGTTTGTGTCCAACCTCAAGATAATAAAAGATTAAGGGTTTTTAGACAAAGCAGTGTAACTGGAACAGCTAAGAGTAATAACAGCAAACTGAGGAAGAAGAACAGAATCCTGAGGGAAGAGAAAATGAGGAGGAAACTTCCTGGAAAAGGATGACCATTAGGTGCAGAAGAATGAGAATACAGTCTGCACCAGTGGAAGCAGTGAAACTATTGAAGCACTTTTGGTTACTTGAAGTTGAGACTGGAGGGCAATCTGCCATGGAATAACTACAAGTCATCCTGTGCAACACTGGTCAGACAAGTAGTGGCAATGGTACCAAGGCTTACAAGAACAAAGAGAAGGGTGTTGGTTGAGGAAGACCCCCTGTTGCATGGGATGGATACACATGTAAGTCAAGAAGACCTGTGGACTTATCAGGTATGTTGTCTCCCTGGAGGACAAATTAGTGATTTGAAAGTGAAAGATTGCCTAGGTTCACACAGCACACTGACACTTATCCCTTCCTTCTTTTATGTGTGAGAACAAATGAGACTGCCAAACAGAGCTTTGAAGAAATTACATCAGACTTTGAAGGGAAGAAAGTCAAGAACTTTGGGGCCCAGATAGCTTGTCACTAAAAGTGCTATAAAAATAAAATATTGCCTATAATATGTGATTTGATTGCGTTACACAGCACATGGCCATTTTCTGGAACATAAGAAGCTGTCTAATGCCAAGTCAGACCATTTTCCCAGCTCTTTCTGCAGATGTCAGAGACTGAATCTGGACCTTCTGCATGCAAATCCTGTGGCGTACCATGGAGCTACATCTCCTCTAGGTTTCATGCTGCATTGGATGGTTGGAGTCTTCAGTTGGATGAACTGCATGGACAAAAAAGTTGGGGTTGGGTCCCTGCCAATAATTCTTTGTGAAAAGTGACATAATCTGCTGGGAATTGCAGTTGTGTAAAATGGTTTTCTGTAAGTTATTTGTTAATCATCAGAAAAATATTTTTCCCATTGCAGCTGTATGCTTCTGATTACTTGAAACACAGCCATGTGCAGTAATGTTTTCACATGCATATGCATCCAAACTGGGAGACGTCAGGCTGGACAGCAGTATATTTTCATATCCCAATAGCTATATTTGACAACAGTTTGTAAAGCTACAGCTGCTTTTGGTGGTGTGTAAAATGCATCTGATGAACTTGTGTATTTCTTGTGTTTTTAAATATAGTCATCCACTGTTGGTTAAAATATTTGTAAAAGGAACTGTACAAAACTGGCACAGATTCCTCCAATAACATTTGAGCAACATGGATTAAATTACCGTGCTTTCGGGCTGCAAATGCTAACCACAGTGTAAATCGAACTCAGTGTGATGTATTTCTGTGTAAATGTAGGATTGCAGTGTAAAGAGTTTACAGTTAATTAGTTCAGCATTTCAAGCATAGAAAAGCTTATGTTTGCTTAATCCAAGAAGGCAACATTGCTGCAGTTGCTGCACCAACAATTCAGCCAATCAAGAAATAAGACCCCATAAACAAATAAAAGAATGTCAAACTTGTCTTTTTACAAAAAGATAAGCAAGAATTTATCCTTCAGAGTGTCAAAAGCAGAAGATAGAAATAATTGCTTCCCTACAGAAACTTGCATTTGAGCACGTGCTGCAGATACTAACAAACACCAAATTCTAAGTGGCACATATCTTCTAGCAGGAAATTTGGGTAAACACGAATTAATACATTCCAAAGCAAGGACTCTGATCCAGATTAGTCATTGATCTCGTCAGAGACTTTGCTGTTCTAGCAAAGAAGGACAGTTGTTTTAAACAAAGATCATAGAACCATCCCCATTAGATTCTCAGTTTACATTCTTTCTGCAGCAAAATGCTGCTAAAATGTTAGTTGAACTAAGTAAATCGCTTATGTGTTTATAACATAGCATTGCTTGTAGCATACGCCAAAGCTGGGGAACGTCTTCCAGCCCAGCCACTGAATTCTGTTTCAGAAAAGCTCTCAAGGGCTGTATTCCATGCAAAGGGGGCAGACCCAGTAATAGCAGTGGTGGTGGAGGTGGAAACATAGCTTAGGTTAAGGCATCTTAGCAATATTAATATTAATAATAATAATAATTTTTGTTCTAAAATTAATGGTATTTTAATAACTCGTCTTTCTAATGCAATGGATGTATCTGTTTTGGGGTCCAAAATTTTGTGAAGCTGATCTCCATTGCTAGAGGAAGAATCAGCCAACTGCTGGGCAGACATTCCAAAGACCACCTGAATGGAGATTGCAGAACAATAGTGGCAATAGATCACATTATGAGAAACTCTGACCTGAAGAAGGATCTGTTTTTCTGCAGTTAGTATGATTTGCATCTGTTTCTTTTATTTTTTCATATCTTACCTATGCAACAGCTTGTGCAGGTCCTTTTTAAATTTAGTTGCACAAATCCAAGCAAATGTTCAATCTCACAACCTTGGCATTGCATCTTTCTCTCTTTTCCCCTTCTTTTGAAGCATCTCATGTTGGCCACTTACACCAATGGAGCACTTTAAAAAAAGAATTATTAATAGCATCTCATGTGGTGACAAATTCAGAGCAGTCTAATTTTTGAGGTCTGCACATAAGTTTTTTTTTAACCAGGTCTGTTTACTTTCCTGAAATTGGTTGAATAGTGCCACCTAGAGTGAGAATGCTTCATGCTATTTCATTCTTCTTTAAAGCCCAAACAGCAGTAAAAGAGGTCCATTGGAAGACTTTGTTGTTGTTGTTGGTATCAAAGTCATGTCGGACCCATCGTGACCCCATGGACAACATTCCTCCAGGCCTTCCTGTCCTCCAACATCCTCCAGAGTCTACTTAAGTACTATCTCATATTTTGATTTGTGATACACTTGCCTAAAATGTGTCGTCACCTGCTGACACAAGGGCATTTTTCACTCCTTGTTTTTATGAGACATTTCATGTCTCTTTAACATAGTATGATGTATTTCTAATAATTGAACAAATGAGAAATGAACTATTAAAATGATAGAATCCACATCCCCTGCTCAGCAAGAAACACCACAATTGAAATAATTTAACCAGCTTCTCAAATCAAGGCTGCTTAACTGGTTCCCAGTCTATTTCTGAACTTAACTCATTGCCAACTTTAAAGTCTTAACTAGCTTGGAATATGGCTATCTGATTCATAGAATTGGAAAGTACTTTGGAGATCATCTGGGCCACCCCCTAATCAACTTCAAGTCTATAATGCAAAGTCTGGAAGGAAGCTACAGCATCCCTGATACATGGTGATACAGCTCTCTGCTTAAATACATCCAGATGAAGGAGATCCCACGACTTATTTCATTTTACTGAACTGTCCACACTATTGGAACATTTCTCCTCACATTTAGGGAAATATGCTTGCTCATTAGCTCTAGTTCTGCCCTCTGGAGCAACAGATAAGAACTGCACTCCATCTTTTTCCTGACATCCTTTCAGCTTTTTGAAGACCACCATCATGGCTTCCCTGAATCTTTTCTTCTCCGGGCTATATATAAGCAGCTCTTTCAACTG